>NC_045163.1:8948097-8950597 GCF_900700415.2 Clupea harengus | reverse complement strand
GCCTGAATTGTAAGTTCAGCTCTCACTTCAAACTGAAGCACTGCGGGCCGAAAAACGGCGGAGAAATTTCACAGACAATTAGCGATGCTGTCATGATTACTCATGGTGTTGGCGGGCATGGACACTGAAGCTCAGACACGGCCTCGTTATGTTTATTTTCCCATCAAATGAGCCTGCAGCACGGAGACTTGAGAGACTGCTCGTCTCCAAAGAGTGGCGGCTGAGAGGTGGTGGAGACTTTAGTGCTGCAACACTTAAACACTTCAAACACCTTTTCATCTTTCTTCTCCCCCCCACACAAAGATGCAGATGAACAAATATAGAGAGGGGGGAAAGAGTTGTCAGTGGTGCTCAGAGTTTATTATGCACTATACATAAAAGAGGGGGATGTGCAACAGAATCAGTGACCGGACCATGAGATGATGTCCTGCTCACTCTGCACTCTGTAATTTCACTTGTCACACGAGCATAATTAATGCACCACTCTGCCTGAGTCACGTGTGTCACTACATGCTGAGTGGGGAGGGATGAACCCTGTAAGGCCCTGACATGTTGCATACACACACACACACACACACACACAAAGTCCTCTCAGCCTGCTAGTGCCTGCATAATGGGATCTGCATTATGGCAGTTATCCTCCCTCTGGTGTTCAACAGTCCATTTACATCCTCCCCGCCACACTCATCTCTGCAAATGAGATTACAAGTATGGTGGCATGTCCGCCTCTCTCCTCCTCTAGCCCTCTCAGGACACACACACACACACACACACACACAAACACAGAACTAGACACAAACGTCCTCCTCCTCTAGCCCTCTCAGGGCACATACACACACACACACACACACACACACACACACACAGAGACTCATGCGCCTGCATGCACACACACACGCACCCACACACACACGCACCCACACACACACACACACACACACACACACACACACACACACACACACACACACACACACACACACACACACACACACACACACACACACACACACACACACACACACACACACTTATTAGAACATGAGCACATAACTAGAGGTTGGGTACTCTGGCTGTGGCACCAGCTGGTGTGCACACCCAGTGGTGCTCTCTACCCCCAACGCTCCCCCCAGAAGAAACACTCACATTCTCACACACACTCACCCGCAGAACATGAGCACGTTGCTGGAAGTGGGGTCGTCAGGCAGTGGCACCAGCTGTTGTAGACACAGCTGCTCACAGCCCCCGTTGAAGCCGTCGGTGCAGTCGGTGCCCTTCGAGTAGTCATAGCAACCCGAGCCGTCCTTCATTGGACGCAGACCTTCAGGGCACTGATGAGGAGGAGGAGGAGGAGACAAGTGGGTGGTGGAGAGATGAAGAGAGAGAGACAGGAGGAGAAGAAAAGGGAGAAAAGGGAGAGGTTGAGAAGATTAAATAAAAAAGACAGAGAGAAAGGAAGAGGGAGAGGGAGGGGATAAGAGAGGCCATTTGAAAAGGAAATGGAATGAAAGATTGCATGAAAGATGGTTAATTTCCGCATTTCTATATATACACACCCCCCCCACACACACACACACCCCTGCCCCCAAACCCACCCTAGCCTTGTCACCTTCCTGTCCCCAGCTCCTTCTGCTCCCTTGTTCCCAGGTAACTAAGTGGAGTGTGTGTGTGTGTGTGTGTGTGTGTGTGTGTGTGTGTGTGTGTGTGTGTGTGTGTGTGTTGGGGGAACAAAAAGGTTGAAGCATATGGGGATTCGCACACAATGGAGGCCTGGCGCTATTATCACGGGGGCCGACAACGGTGCCTCTCCTGAGGCCTGCCGCCGAACAGAGGGGCTGGTTGCCAGGGTAATTGCCGTGGTGCCGAAGGACTGCTAATCAGGGGCTGCACGTAGCGAGACCCCGGACCCGCGTGAACACATTCCATGACAGTCCAACTCTGAGGCAGCTGCAGCACACTGCTGCCTGGGAGCGTCGGCGTGTTTGGTTTGACTGAGACGTGCTGCTGCTCACCTGCTCCTAAGGGAGGTGAATGTTCAGTTCTAATATGATTCTGTGCCTCCCACCCACCTCCCCCTTGCCCCACACCGATCACCCTCCCTCCTCAGTGTTGGTCATTGTCGTCTTTAATCTCAGAGCGCGAGGGCGTTGTAATTGGGCTGCACTTTTCGGTGCGGAGGAGGACGAGTGTTATCGGCGTGCCGCGCTGGTCGAGATAGGAGAGGAGAGCAGGACAGCCGGTGATACGGTGCAGATAAACAGGCTCAGGCACCAACCAGTGTGCTTCTAGTAAATTCTTCAACTGCCGTGGTGTCAACTGTGAACTTGATATTCACCAAAGCTGTTGTAAATGTGCCACACAGACTGTGATGGTACAACAACCGACTATTTGTACTGAATAGAATACGATGAGACTAAGAGGATGGAAAAAAGATCAGGGGAAGGATAAGATTGTATGAAAAAGATACAGATAAACTAATAAAACTACTACTAATAAAAAT
>NC_045163.1:8883097-8938097 GCF_900700415.2 Clupea harengus | reverse complement strand
GATTTACAATTCCTGCTAAAACTGTTATCTTTTAATGGAGCCATTCAAGTGTATTTAGGAGACGCTCTTTTTATTTATTTATTAATTTATTTATTTTTAAGGAAGACTTGCTTCCATAAAGAACCACCAAATACCTAGTGAGAGATGTCAAATTGAGTGTGTGACATTTCTGGCCTGAGGAACATTCTTTAGTCGATAAGGTTCCACAGAGACATTTCAAGAAGGAGATATCCAAAACAGAGTAATTTTCCCCTATGAGAAATGCTTTATATACAAATACCACAGATGTCAGATACGACATCTTATTTCTACAATAACCATCTTCAAGAGAGCTCATTCTGTTTACTCATTAACTTGTACATGATAAAACACTGAAACAAAAAAAAACGTATGCTTTTGCTTTCAATAAGAACTTGCCGTTAAATGATTAATAAAGTACAATACATACATACACTCTATAATGTAGAATAAAATCCAAGAGGAACTGCTGTACGTGAAGAAGATCTAAAATACGTTCTAAAGCTGTATACAAGGCTCATGACTAATAATGTTTATATGTTTATATACATATGGTACATACATACAGACTGTTACTGCCTGTATCATACACTTAGACATCACCCAATATATCCTATATGACATTAAACGGACTTGTCCTGTCAGTTAGCTTCTTCACACAGATAATGGCTCCCCTCTGACCAATCATAGGACAGTATTATACTGTGAGGAACTAGCCTAAGTTGGGGCACCACAGTCTTAAGACAGTCAGACAGATAGAGAGAGAGAGAGAGAGAGAGAGAGAGGGAGAGAGAGAAAGAGAGAGAGAACTTCGGCAAGTTTACGCTGAAGTGCGCTAGCCTGCAGTCATAAGTCGGCTAATTGATTTCACTATATTATTATTTTCCCTCGTCCACTATTCCGTTTTAATGGGATTTCAGCACCAGCCAATAGCACCGCTACCACATGCTCAGGATAATTATCTTTTGAGTGTTGGGGCTATTGCACGACCAAAGTAATGGAACTTTCCAATTTTCTCAAAAAAAAAAAAAAAAAAGAGAGAGATTTATGCATTTTGGTAATTTCAGGATTATTGATTTCAATTTGTAAACTGACAAATTGATTGATATCACACTCACAATGTCTGCTCTTGACCTTTGAGGCACCAGGAGCTCTGTAGAAATGACACAGCGTTAACTCGAGCACCTGACCGGTATAAATCAGGCTGTGGTCCATACAGTGCACGCAGAGAGACCATTTAACTCTTCTTCATCTGGTTATAGCATGTGACATCACTCTCTCCATGACAACAGCTCACGGGGGATCCTTCAGCGTTTTCCCGCTCGTCCCCTTGTCTCCTCACAAGGGCGAATGTTAGGGTGTGGATGTAAAGGAAGTTAAACGGGTTCATTAAAACGTGTAAAAGAGTCTTGGCTCACCTGCACTCAGCGCTACATTAGCATGCTAATGATCCATACAATAGCCCAGAGAGGCCCTGAAATATAGAGAAGAAAGGCTTCCACCCCATACACACTGTCCCCCCGTCTTAAAGCCACAGTGGCAGAGTGCAACTAATGCAATGTTACAGCAAAAGCAATTTCAGAGCACAAACTATGCCTTGCTAGAGGAAGTAATTTTTTTAAGTGCAAAAAAAGGACAAGGACAGTCCAAATCAATGCCTCATGAGCCTGCTGATCATGTCTCTGGCATGTGCTTTAATCACGCTTAACAGGGTATGATTGATGGTGCAACTATGAGGAAACCGCAGGACCCCCAAACACACAAATCTGGCCACTCACAGAGCAAGTTCATACTGAATGAACCAGGCCACTCACAGAGCATGTTCATAATTAAGAATGGAACACAGGATCCGAGTGATCCTGCTCATAAGGGGGAGAGGAGGCTGCTCAAGAATGGCATGTCTAGTGTAGCCAGACACATGTTAACATATACATCTTTACATACACGTGTATTAGAGAGAGAATCTATGTACACGCTGTATGTTAACATAGTAGGTCTATACATACATGTATGTTTAAGTCATATACGTATACATTAGATACACAGCTATGTCTAGAGAAAACCATGGTGAAATGTGGAGTAAATGTGGATGTGAACAGTAGGTAACTTCATTAAATTTTATTGCATTATGATAATTTGACATTTCTAAACCAACCCACAATGTATCCTGAGGGCAGAACTGGAAGGAAGACTATAACTCATTGGCTAAAAGTCCAGGGAAAGCAGAAGCTAGGTGGGTCTTGGAGGAAAAGCCAGGAGGAGTAGCCTTGCTAGAGTTGGTTTTCAATATGTTTGAAGTTTTAACTTCAATGAGTGGACTTTCATCACATCTCGTTTCACAAGGCTTCTACGTGGTTAAAGACAGGATGGGTCTGAGAAGGCTGGTGTGCCTCGGGCTCTGCCTCTTGCCACGTGCCAATCTTATGATGGTACCGTGGTGCTTGACTTCTATCTCCCCTCACCTGCCTTGGCCCTCTCGAGAGGGGCAACTTTAAGAGGTTTACCCCTTCCATCTCTGCTTCACTCGGCCACTAATAAGAGCTTACGGAGAGTACCCTTAAAAGGATTACTTTAACGCCAAAGCCCATGAAAAAAAATAAAAAAAAATAAAAACACATCCATAACAGGAGAGCAGTCCAGAGCAGACTGTTTCATCGAAGCCTTCAAATGTTTCAGCAGGGGAGAGGGGACAGGAGAGGCAACTTCCTTTGTTGTCATTTCTTGGAGATGACAAGATTACCCCTGACAAACTGAGCCTCCACTCAGCCAAGGCACGGGGGACGTTCTAAACCGGGTAATATACCGACAGACACCTTAGCCATTAGAGATGAGTCTGCACTCACCCTTCAAACGTATACACTTACTTCCAAACCTCACTGGAAGGTGTTTCTTGCTCTACAGACCTCAGTTTAATCTCATAAAGGGGCCAAGCGATACTGCTCTTCTCACTACCAAACAACGTATACTTGGGAAAAGACAAGGCCAGCTTTTCAAAAAAGGCTGTAAAATGTTGAGGGACACAGATCGTATTTGCCACTATTAGGTTTTGGATGGTATCAAAGGAGTGCAGGAGAGTTCATTCAGGCACGAAATGTACACTGAATTTTAAAATGAGAAACACCAGCTTGCAAGGCACGGGCTTCTCCCCATGGAGGCAAGAACATTTAATTTCAGTAGGTTTCAGAGAGAGTCTATCCTTATTGCCTCACAGCTTTGAAAATGTTACTGGAAATCGTTAGAGAGATGGAGTGGAGTAAAAATTAACTCAAGTTAATCTAAAATGTGATTTGGAGTCAGAAAGAACTCAAAAGGGGAGTGGGTCTGCGAGTAGCACCAACTTGCAAGTTTTCAAGGGAAACTTTATGAAATTGAAATATTGATGAGGTGATTTCATAGCAGTCCTGTCACAACTGATAATAACTGCCTTTGTGCCTCTCAGGATGTGCAAGCTTTAAATTGATATGTCTAAAAGCAATATTACTAGCAAAGTCTTTCTACTTGGTCTGTTATACTTGCCTGCATACTTGACGTGGTATAGTTTCACATGTCCCCTATGAGAATACAATTAACGTGTGACAGAGAGGGAGTTTTATCTCAATAAACACAGTTATTGTTCCAGCAAGAGGACATGGACGGAACGTAGGGTGGAAAAAAAAGAAAAGAAATTGCAGTATCAGTGTTTGGCTTTCATTCCGAATGACAAACTGTGCACAGGCCAGTCAAATTACAGCATGGTCTGCCCTCTAATGACTGGGCCATCCATCAACGGGGAAAGCAGCAGTCTCATCAATTTAATTGGTTTACAACCTCGGCCTGCCCCAAACTCCCTCAGCCTCCTTCCCGCACCCCCTCACCTCACCTCGGCACTCGCCCTGCCTTTATAAATCTGCCACGAGGCTGCTATTCCTCCCCCTTCCCAAGCAGCCGCCTCAAATCAAATCAAACAGGCCAGGGAAACAGCACTGATGTCTCTATCTGTCTGAGGGGGGTTAACATCCTCATAGAGACGAATGCAGCCACTGCTGAACAGTCTCTTTCCGCGGGCCATGCAGGTTGGCAAAGGCAGCCAGAGGCGTGGCTTCAAGGCTTTTTAAAGTACAGTGTAGAATAAGGCTCCAGCAGCTATACGGGATCTGAGAGTGCGGCATTATGCTTCAAAGTTGGGGCACAAATCCATTACACAACATACAGACTAAGTCTAAGTGAGAAAACAAAAGTGTAAATGTGGGAACATATCGGTAGATAGTTAGGGGGGTTGGGCAGGCAGACTAAAGACACCTAGACATAGATAGACAGGCAGACAGACGGTGATAGAGAGACAGAGAAACACAGATAAACATATGAATAGATATACTGTGTAGAGTAGGTTCGAGGAGAATAAACTCACCATGCAGCCCGTAGAGTCTAGTCGGCGGTCAGACACGCATTTGAAGTTCTTGCGACAGCCTCCGTTGTCCTTGGAACAGTCTCGGACGGGCCCAAACGAGGCCAGCAGGTCATCCACTGTCTCAAAGTACGTCGACATGATGGCCTCCTCCCTGCAGTTAGGGCGAAACATGAGCAGAACTAAACAAAGGGCTGGTTCTATATCGGTTCTAGAATTTTCCTTTTCTTCAGAACTATGGCATGGCATCTAAACGGCCACTTAACATAATGTTCTACCAGAGCCTCCTTCTGAGTAGAAACTAGAGAGGACTATTCAAGAGACCAATGTTCTCAGATCAAGTTCATGTCTTTTCAGCAGAACTATTAATACTGTGATGCTATAGCTACTGATATGTTACGAGATGAGATCAAGATCTTCCTCTCACTGCCAAGAGAGTAAGGCCTTTGAAGATGCCATCTAGTAATTGCACATAATTTATGAGTGTCTCCAATGGCCCAGTGAAGGTGTTACTAAACCTTTTCATTAGCTCAGTGGGTATATGACCAATAAGCAATGTCAAATGAAAATGTCTCGCAGGGTTCAGCAGTCCACCATGTGTGACTAATAATAAAACTAATGAGAGCTGGTTAATGACTCAGTAGCCCCATAAGCAGCCACTGGCTTAAGACAACTGGGAATGGCTGAGCATCTTTTAGAGGCGAGACAGCAAGAGAGAGAGAGAGAGAGAGAGAGAGAGAGAGAGAGAGAGAGAGAGAGAGAGAGAGACTCAGCTAGTCATATATTTAGGGCAGATAGTTGCCAACTGGATTGTAACAATTTCTGTGTTGTTGAAGTTTTGTTATACTGAGCCTGTTTGCTCCATTCAGTAACCATTTCAGTGGAGCCGGGAACTCAACCCATTTATTTCTGACTTGTCACAAACTTGCAGCAGGAGAAATAAATAACACAAATAACTGATCTAATCGCTGTTGGCGTGTGGCAGGTGGTTGGGTGTCCATTGCTGAAGTTGTAGCTCATTACGGTCCAAAGTGAAAAGGCTGAACAGACAGCTGTGTTGACAGACACAGAGGATGAGCAATGGGCAAGGACTGTCCTCACTGTGGGTATTGTAAGCATGCTAACACTGTCACTGTCCTTATTATAACCATGCTAACTGTGACACTGTCCTTATTATAGATATCATAACCATGCTAACTCTGTCACTGTCCTTATTATAGATATCATAACCATGCTAACTCTGTCACTGTTGCAGATATTATGACCATGCCAACTCTGTCACTGTCATTATTTTGGATGTCATGATCTTCCTGTCTTGGTCACTGTACTTATTATGGATATCATAACCATGGCATCTCACTGCAGATATTATGACCAGGCTAATGGTGCCACTGTCATTATTGTGGATGTCATTATTATTTTGTTAACTGTCTAACTGTCCAGATTGTTGATCTTAAGACCATATGTGTGTTACGGTCCTCAATGTAAATATTATGGCTATGCTAACTAGCTCACTTTCCTCACTGTTGATATTATGACCATGCTAGCTGTCTCACTGTATACGGTCTGAGGGCTTGTGAAAATGAATGTGAAGTCACTCAGGATAATTGCAGATAATTGTAGTGTGCTGCACATTAGTGAAGCAGAGGAACTCATTAGGGCTTTGTGACCACACAGTAATTAATGCCAATCGATTCATTATGGCACAGTGACTTATTGTCAATATACTCATATGGTGAACATAAGAACAAGTAAATCATCAGATCATAAGTACAAACATGCAGATAGATAGCACAAATAGAGTGGTCTGAGTAGAGAGAGAGAGAAAGAAAGACAGGAAAAGAGAGACAGAGAATATATTGCAACAATCTAAATTTGAACTGCAATTTATAAGATTTTAAAGATTGAAAAAAATATGCCTTCATCATCCTTACAACTATTTCTCATATTGTGTTTACTCTTGAAATACAAACAATCACATCCATAATAAACAAAACAAATTATAGTTCTGATTCCAGAAGAGAATGTCAGAACAACAAACACTATACCAGCTACTCTCTCGCCAGTTAGGCCCTGTGTGCCAAGCCTCCATGCCAGGCGAAAGAAGACAGAACCAGGTGGGCACGGGCAGACATAAACATGGCGAGGGTCATTACTGATACGCCTTACTGGATGTTGTCTTCTAGCCCCCTCCCCTCCCACAGGCGCCCCTTAACATGATTGGACGTGATTTCCCATGGCAAGGGTGCGGGCCAAGGTGTAGAACTGGTTGGCTGGGATCAGGCTGTGAGAAGGATTGGGGATCGCTGCACAGGTGACAGAGGATACTTTGAGGGGAATTAAGGACTCATTAGAAGTGTAATGGCATGTAATTGAGCCGTGCTCTATCCAATGTTAAATCTGCCCAAGACGTGAGCGCGGGTCCGTGTAGGCTCTTTAGAGCCAGGCAGTGCATCGTCCCTAACCCCAACACACACACACACACACACACACACACACACACACACACACACACTATCAACATACACACACATAATTGCACACACATTCACACTCAGTTACAAACACACACACACACACACACACACACACACACACACACACACTCACTGGCTAGGCCCACTAATGATCCAGACAAGTCATTAGAGGACATCCCCACACAGCCAAGGCCTGGGCCAGGACTCTCTACCTCCCACACCCCACCCACACGTGTCTCCTCCCTGTCCCTGCTAATCACCCAGAGAATGGCTTGGGCAGGCTGAGCTGGAGGAGGCCCAGCCAGGCAGATCTCCACACACACACACACACACGCAGCCTCTCCTCAGGACTTTCATTTCATATCAGTCCATTCAGGGAGGAGAACAGAAGGCCCTTAAAGAGAGCATTACAACACTGCCATAGTCTTTAAAACTGCATTAGGAAAGGAGCTCATGTTGGCTGAGAAAAAAGCCAGCTCATCGTTCTCGCCAGATGAAGAAAAAATTAACCCAGGTAGGCTTAGGTAGATCCCTGCCTTCCACAGAGATCCAGAGGAAGCTACACATTAACAAAAGGGGCACAAAATAGTCGAGACAAGCTAACATATCAGGAAATGAGAAGTTTGAAAATATACCAATAAACCGAAATGTAGATATGCCCACCAGTGAGTTTTGGAATAACTGCTGGACGGAAAGCAGTTGTAAACCAATAAGTGCCGTGCTCAACTACTGGAAGTTGTAATTAGTTTATTTTTCCCCTTTTTCCCTCATCTTCATGATTTGGAACAAATTGGCGATTGCATTTCATACATCCACAGTACACACACAAGCACACACACACATACACACACAAAACACACACACACACACACACACACACACACACACACACAGGGCTGAAACACACCAAACGCGTTTTTAAAGACGCAGACGCTTCAAAAACATCTTGGCAAAGTGTGGCGGGCAAAACAGCCGCAGGGGCACCAGGCTGTTTTGCCCGGCGCCTATGAAGCGGAGCTGCGTGCACAACCTGCCTGGGCCGAGTGTGACATTGATGAGCGGTGCGCCTCCGCACCTTGCGCTGAAAAGTTGAGAATATTTCAACTTTTAATTGCACCTAAAAAACGCTAGTAAGACGCAATGCGTGGCGGAGAAAAGGCGCACACGCAAAGCGCGCCGTACCATAGGAAACAATGCATTTGCTAGCGTCCCGCTTTTTAAAACGCGTTTGGTGTGTTTCGGCCTTTACACACACACAAAAAACACACACACACACTCACAAAAACACATACACATGCATGAACAAGGCAAAACAGAGACAAATATCCGAGATGGGGTGGAAGAGAGAATAGAGAGAAAGAGACAGGGGGGGTGGGGGGGCATGGGGGGTGCTACAAACATGGTGTGGGACCTGGCTTAGAATGTTTTTAGGTATTTACATTATTTTATTTTTGTATGTTTGCACAAGGAATTATTGATGCCGCCTGTCAGAATTTCCACCACCCCACCCACACACACCCCCTCCACAGGCAGTAGTTACAGAGCAGCAAGGAAAATGCAGCCATTAACACATCAACAAATTGCAACCACTTCAAACTGCAACCACACACACACACCTATTATCACACACATAAGCATGTTTGAGCTAAATCTAGCAAATTCCAGCCACAGACAAAAATACAGGATTCTGTAGGTTTGTGTGTTAGGGTGCGTGTGTCTATGTCTAAATAACTAACTAACTATCTAACTAAAATCGTCTATCTGCCCCACACCTATGCAGATCCAAGATTAGCTCTCTGTGAATGGCAATTGGCTATCTGTGAATGGTGACTGGCTATCTTTGAATGTTGATTAATGCCACGTGAGCCAAAGCAGATTCAATTATTTCACAGACTGAATATGGCTACCCTCCTAGATTTTTGCTTTTTACTATTCAGGACTTGTTTCGCTTGTTCACCAAGGGCAGCAAGGAAATTCAGTTTGATCTCATTTTATTTCAGGTATTTGCACAAGAATATTATTTAGCAAATTCTGTTTGTAGCTTTGGCCTTTACATATCCTGGGAGATGTTTTTACCTGTTATTGAAAATAAAGGTCATAATTGTAAAATCTACCTATGACTTGTTGCAGGATTTATGGTAGGGAGAAACCAGGAGGGGACATACACGTGCTACCAAGCTGTAGCTCATGTCACCCACACATGATTAGTCTTAATATAATATTCTCCCATCCCTCTCAAAGACACACACACACACACACACACACACACACACACACACACACACACACACACAAGGCATGCAGAGGTGCACGCATGCAAACACACTCACACACACACACACACACAAACATACAAAGGCACATACAAACAGAAACTCAAACACACACACACAGAGCAATCTGATGCTCATTACTGTCATATGCCAACTCATTTGCACCAGACCACCTCTTCCTGTCTCTTCTTTTCCTTCTTTATTCAGTTTTTCATTTCTTTTCTCTTAACCCACGGGCAGAGACCTCCAAAGGAATGCCTCTCATTTATTTTGCCTTGAACCATGGGCACAACTGAGTGGGCTCACAGGAGGCGGTTTGCACAATTATAGGCCGATTATGCTTTTTTTATGTTGTTGATCCAATGGCAATTTATAAAGATAGGAGGTGTCATTTATGGATGCTGCGTCCATGGTAACAGACCACAGTGACGGGTCATGTTCAGGGCTAATTGGCACGCCAGCATTGATTGGCCTCTCTTGTCACAGCAACGTGATGGAGAAGCTGCGGTATTGCAGCGTCAAGCTCTATCCATTAAGGTTTAGTGCTAATAAAACACATCACAGTTAGGAGGCTGCTACTGCTGTACAGCACCCACTTTATGAGGAGGAGGAAGGGGAGGATGAGGAGGAGAGCTGTAAAGATGAGAGTAAAAGATGAAAAAAAAAGAATTGTTTGCAGAGAAACACTCTCTCTCGCTTTCTCTTTCTCTCTTTCCATGGCCATCATAAAAAGTTAATTTGAAACTGAGTGGAGAAAAGCAGTATTGTGTTATATCTTATGTATGTATGTTTTTGAAGGTCCCTCTTTTTCTTGATGGTCAGAACTCTGTCTTGATTCAAACAAGACCTTAAAAATACTGAATTTCCAGTCTAATCTATTACTCTTACAGACGGACAAAAGAGAGTTCGGAGAGTTTGTGTGTGTGTATGCAGTGTGTATGTATGTACGTGTGTGTGTGTGTGTGTGTGTGTGTGTGTGTGTGTGTGTGTGCGGTGTATATGTATGTATGCATGTGTGTGTGTGTGTGTGTGTGTGTGTGTGTGTGTGTGTGTTTATGTGTGTGTGTTGGAGTAGGAGAAGGTGAAGAATAGTGGTCTCTTCCAAAGAGCTCTACCAGTGGCTGGCTGTAACTAAAGCCCAGCATGACTCACTGAAAGGAGCAACCTCCCACATACACAGACACAGACACAGACACAGACACAGACACAGACACAGACACAGACACAGACACAGACACACAATTCACTCAATGACAGCGATTACACACAGGAGTGTATGTAACTGTCTTGTGTGTGAACATGAGTGATGGCTCCATGCCTTTTATCGTCGCTCAACGAAAAGAAAAAAAGTGAGACATGCCAAGTGTCAAACAAACCGTGACAATTTCTGTTTTTGTTTTTCCTCATCACCCATAACAAAACCAAGTGACAAACAAAACTGAGTGAATTAATTTCCAAGGAGAACTCTAGCAGAATTACCTAGAATGGTGGCTTTCAAACACTGACTACAACACTATCAGTGCATGGTGCTATTTTCTATCTATCAGTATATCTGTCCTTACTGAGGAAGTGCACACAAAACACCAGGATGTGTTTTCTTGTGGGTGGAAAACAGTGGAGTGAACTAGGAGTGGAGTGCATAGCCAGAGTCCGTCTTTGTCATTGACAGATCAAGGTCTATAGCTATGGTTGTAAGCCTAAGGTTTTCTTGCTTCAGTCACAAACACATATCTAGACAGAGCTACAGAGGACCTCTGTAGGGGCCAGAAGTGAAATAAAGCACCTAAAGTTATTAACAAAGGGCAATATACAGTGGGGAAAATAAGTATTTGAACCCCTGCCGATTTCACAAGTTTGACCACTTGCAAAGAAATGTGTGATCTATAATTGTAATAGTAGGTGTATTTTAACAGTGAGAAACAGAATATCAACAAAAAAATCCAGAAAACTGCATTTTATAACATTTATGACTTAATTTGCATTTGATGCAAAAAATAAGTATTTGAACCCCTAGCAAAACATGACTTAGTACTTGGTGGAATAACCCTTGTTGACAAGCACAGACGTCAGACTTTTCTTATCTTCTTATGGTCACCAGGTTTACACACATCTCAGGAGGGATTTTGGTCCACTCCTCTTTGCAGATCCTCTCCAAATCCTTAAGGTTGCGTTTTCAATGGGAGGGAATGAGGGAATGAGGTTCAAGCCCAATATTCCACGTTACATGGCCCCATCCATAGTCCCCTCGATGCAGTGGAGTCGTCCTGTACCCTTGGCAGAGAAACAGCCCCAAACCATAATGTTTCCACCTCCATGCTTGACGGTGGGGATGGTGTCATATTCAGCATTCTTCCCCCTCCAAACGCAGCAGGTCGAGTTGATGCCAAAGAGCTTGATTTTGGTCTCATCTGACCACATCCTGTCTCCCAATCCTCCTTAGAATCATTCAAGTGTTCATTGGCAAACTTCAGACGGCCCTGTACATGTGCTTCCTTGAGCAGGGGGACCTTGCGAGTGCTGCAGTACTTCAAACCATTACGGCGTAGTGTGTTGCCAGTGGTTTTATTGGTGACTGTGGTCCCAGCTGCCTTGAGATCATTCACAAGCTCCCCCTGTGTAGTTCTGGGGTTATTCTGCACCTTTCGGATGATCACCGATACCGCACGAGGGGATATCTTGCATGGAGCCCCAGACCTAGAGCGATTGACAGTTGTTTGGTGTTGCTTCCATTAACGAATAATCGCACCAATAGTTGTCTGCTTCTCACCAAGCTGCTTGCCGATGGTTTTGTAACCCATTCCAGCCTTGTGCAGGTCTACAATCTTATCTCTGACGTCCTTGGTCAACTCTTTGGTCTTGCCCATGGTGGTGAGGTTGAAGGTGTGAAGTATGATTCTTTGGACAGGTTTCTTTTATACACGTCACCAGTTGAGATCAGGTGTACCTTGTTAGGCCTAATGAGGACTAATCTGTGTGCTTCTTGGGCACATAACTGGTCATTGGGAGCCAGAATGCTTGCTGTTTGCTCGGGGGTTCAAATACTTATTTTCTGCATCAAATACAAATAAAGTCATAAATGTTATAAAATGCAGTTTTCTGGATTTGTTTGTTGATATTCTATTTCTCACTGTTAAAATACACCTACCATTACAATTATAGATCACACATTTCTTTGCAAGTGGCCAAACTTGCGGAATCGGCAGGGGTTCAAATACTTATTTTCCCCACTGTATATGTATATATTTAGCTGCCTATGTTTACCCACACAGGCACCTATATGCCAAGATGTATACATCCCCAGCCCAGAGACAATCCGGTTGTGTTCACGCGCACACACGCACACATACTGTATGTATATATATATATATATATATATATATATATATATATATATAGAGAGAGAGAGAGAGATAGAGAGAGATACAGAGAGAAAATTCCCCAAAAATACATAAAGTGAGAGACAGAGACAGATGAAGAGAGAGAGAGAGAGAGGGATGTTAAGGGAATTAAATGGAGAGTGCAAAAATGATAGTGAAAGTGAGACAGATAAGAGACAGAGATCGAATGGGAGAGACTTGAGAGAATATGCATGAACGTACATATCTGTGTATGTGTGTGTGTGTGTGTGTTTATGTTTATGTATCAGTAAGACTGTGTGTGTGTGTTTGTTTGTTTGTGTGTGTATGTGTGTGTGTGTGAGTGTGTGTGCATGCGCACAAGAGAGTGTGATGCCCTTGAATGGAATGAATAGAGATCCTTCAAAGAACCCCTTTGGATGCCCCCACACTGTGCAAGCAAAGGAAGTGAGCAATGAAATGACATGAATGCCTGAAAAAGTATGGAAAAAAAACAGCAACAAAAAACACAAGAGAAAAAAACATGAGGAAGTGAAAGAAGCAGAGGGAGTGAGCTATCTATCTCTTTACAGTGATTAAACACGCAGCTTTATCAGATCGGCGGCGGCAATGGCGAGTAGAGCTGAATCCGTTGGGACATAGAGCACGGTATCTGGGCGCCGACGGCGACAGTGGCGGCATCAGGCCCACAAGGGAGGCTGCACATCCCCACGTCTTCGGTTTCACACGCCGCTGTGCGAGCAGCGCGCCCCTAAGCGTACGATAACATCTGACTTCCTGTATGCTAATCTAGGGATTTGGGAAAGACACGCTCCGCTCCTCGAGATAGACGCAGTGTCCCCATACCTTTAAGATAACACATTTTCTTTCTGTGTGTTTCTTTTCTTTAATTTTGTCTCATCTTCCTGACCTGATGATGACAGCCAGGTGTGAAGGTGAACAATGTTGCTGAATATCAATGATAAAGAAAGATACACATTAGCCAAGCTAATATGCTAACATGGTATCTGAATTGCAAATGTCAAATGTAATGTTCTATGTCACTGTATGCACATATAACAGCAAATTGTGGTGGGCCACATCTACTAATGTGATGCATTGTTGCCAGTTGCCACTGAAACGGTGCATTATCACTAACATATGGCACATTCAATACTAAATAGTTAAAACCATTTCACTTTACTTATGGCCACTCTATATACCGGAGAGAGGAGGTCTGCAAGTACCAATATCCTCAGACAAAATTGATTTAATTAGGTATGTCCTTCTTGGCTTTCTCTGCACCTCAAGGGAAAGAGTGAATATGCCACAGTGAGAATACCACAACACACAATTCTGTCACACAGAAATCATTTACTGAGGTGGGCACCAACAGCGGCCTTGATTTAAGTCTGAATGCCCATCTACCCTGTAAAAGGTGTTGCTAAGTCGATGTCAATTGCACTAGATCAGTTCAGATGTGTTCACATAACATCAATTCTACTACCATATTCTCAAAGCTAAACATCTAAAATGTACTCAAGTTTTCTAAGTTCAAGCAAGGACATACAACAAATCAGTAAGGTAAACTTGGTTTATATGAGTGTCTGTCAGAATGTGCCTGAAGTGTTTCTTGCTACAGGCTTTGAAGCAGTCAGTCTTCAGGGAATTACCAAGACTGCATGTAACTTTCTTTATTGTGCTAAAGGTAAACTACAATACTGTCAGTTTTTGCAAATTAAGATGACTGTAAAATCTACTGGCTTCATTTGTTTAAATTCAACGTGTTGAGACAGTTACACTAACGCAAGCTTTGTTTGATGCGCAGTTGTTCAGTTAGTTTGCTAGACGAGCTATGTTAGCTAGGAAATTATCCAACAAAGCATATCTAACCTTACATATCAAAGGTTTTAACTTGCTATAGTTTTCTCTGTCTCGTTAAGGTCATTTTTAATTTAAGCAACCCACTTACAAATCTATTGTCGTTTCACACTGTTGTTGGTTTCCTGGTTGTGTTCAGGGTGTGATTTGTCAAAAAAACAGAGGGGGGGATGTTTTTTTTTATCATGAAAAAACAAGCAATAAATAGGCCTAATTCTTTTCAAGTTAACGGTAGGCCCTATTAGGTTACATTTTGAACAGTTGAACATTTAATGCAAATTAAAACTAAACTGCTCTGGACTCGTTTCGTTTTGCCCTCGTTTTACAGTATTTAGCTGGCTATGCTAATTTCCGTGTAATATTGTTATGTATACAATGGCCCTCATTCTCGAACATTTTCTGAAGTTTCTTCTGAAATGTTTCTTACGGGCTTCGGAAAAACAACGTAAGCAAAAGACATCCGCCAAATTCATGCACGCTTGAAAATGCGGTCCTACGCAGCAGAAGTTTTCTGGGCTGTGCTCCCCCGGAAGAGTTTTCTTAAATTGAAAGCGCGTTCTCGTGCTCCTGAATTTGCATACATACACGCCCTGCCAGCTCCTTATAAGGGCACGCAACCGTAGTGACGTGTGCAGTCGGAATCGACCGAATCTACACGAAAGCAACTCGTAAACGAGTCATGTCAAAGCGGTTTCGTGTACATTACATTTAGTCATTTAGCAGACACTTTTGTCCAAAGCGACGTACAAGGGATAGAACAGTCAAGCTACGAGCAATAGAGACCTAGTGTAACAATAAATACTACTTTACATAAGAAATAGAAAAACGAAATAGGAAATAAAAACGAAGTGCAGGAATGTAACTGCTATAAGTGCAAGTTAAGCACTAGTCGAAGTGCCAGTTAGGAAGGGAGGTGCTCTCTGAAGAGTTGGGTCTTCAAAAGCTTCTTAAAGGTAGAGAGGGACGCGCCTGCTCTGGTAGTGCTAGGCAGTTCGTTCCACCAACGTGGAACTACTTGAAAATTCTGGATTGCCGTACTTGCACAGACGGCAGTGCCAAACGACGCTCACTAGACGAGCGCAGCATTCCGGTGTAGTCCTTTTATTTATTTTATGACATCACGGTGCCTCGTAGAATCATGACTATAGGCCTACATGTGAAACGTAATTGTTAATGATACTTTAATCCGAGGATCTGTAGAGTTGATGTGAACGCAATCACCAACGATTTCTCACAAATTAATTAACACAGAGAGTTTTCTTAAATGCGATTCCTCAAAAAACCACAAGATGGCCCACGGGGCCATCTTGTGGTTTTTTAAGGAATCGCATTTGAGAAAACTCTGGCCGAGTTACGACTGCTATTTCGAGTTCGGAAAGTCTTCTGAAGTTCAGAGCAAATCCCAGATGAGAGAACTTTCATGAATGTCGAATGTTGTCCTAAATCCAATTCCTCTTAAATTCCTCTTAAATTCCTCTTAAATTCTTCTTAACTGCGTTCGAGAATGAGGCCCAATGTATTTATGTGCATGGGGACGTTCGCAAATTCCGAGACTGCCGACAGTTCGGGTCAGGTGAACGTTAGTGCCAGCGATGTAGACTATAAGTGTAAGAAAACTCTGTCACAACCTGCCTGTTTTTTCATTGTTTTTTTTTTTAATAATTGAGGGTTGTCCCCCCCCCCGTGGATGAAATTCATCCAGCTGAGGTAGGGATGTAAAAACCAGAGGGGGGGGGTAAATCCACCCCATCCCCCCCAACAAATCGCACCCTGGTTGTGTTTAGAGTAACATTAACTCAGTGATGCTGGTGGATCAAAAAATCAATCAAAAAATAATGGGAAAATATTGGCAATGCTAACATATTTGTCAGTAATATGTCCAGAACAACTGTTTTGTACTTTGTGTGGAAGCTGAATCTGGTTGTGGCCAAAAGTTAGCTGTTTGGGGAGATGCAGTGGGTTTTCGTGCTAAATGCTAAATGGGTAGAACCAGACATTAAATTATTGATCGGTGATTAACACTATAATCTCATAACAAAATTGTAGAAATAGGCAGGCATAACCAGGCTATGAAATATCTCAGGATTTCTAAAGTCATTGTATTCTCTTCTCACATGATAGCAGACTGTTTCAATTAGTCAATACATTGCTTTGTGTTGAAATGTCAATGGCTGTTTCCAATAGCATCGGCTCTTTACATGTTGTGGTAGACATGACGGCCTGCATGGGATTGTACTTAAAATCCTTCTTAAATGCATGTAAGCAAGTGGTTATGACTGCTTTGAATGTAATTTCTGAAGCTCTTAGCAAATTACAAATAGTACAACATCTTTTAAAGGGGTTTTATGCTTTTTTTTGTTGTTGTTGTTGCATATTTTTTAAGGTAATTCATTTTCATTAAATCCTGAAATTCATTTTAATGTCAAGAATAGACAAATCCCACCTGTTGTCCCCACTAACCATTCAGGCTATTCACTGTGCAGTTCTGTGACCCGGCCAAATCAAACAAGGAGACATTTTCAAAAAAGAGACACAAGGAGAAATACATTGCTGATCCCAGAGAAAAAGTGTATGCCTATTCTAAAGTCATTGCAGCAGGTGTTGTAAAACAGTGACATTCAACAGATCATTTTCATAAATTTAGAGAATACCCATGGTAGAAGCAGTGTTAATGTCTCCCAGTCATTTTATGATGATAAAAGACACCGGCTTTTATCATGATGATAGTCCCAGCATCTCTCATATTCTGTATGCAGACGATTTTGAGGTATGTATTCCACTAGGGACGTCTTGGGAGTTTTCTCAGGTTCATTTGTTTGCAGATTTTATTTTGGACAGCATTCTCAATTTAAGTCAAAATTGTTCTTTGTTCTCCTAGAACAAAGGAAGCCCAGGAGAATGATATCCCAGCTCTACTTGAGAATCCTACCTTGAAAACACTGACATGAGGCACGTGTCCACTGACTGACAAAATTGAAACATTGAAACGGCTACCCTCCTGATCTAATTCACAATCTTGTTGAAGGTATTGTACCTTATGAGCTGGCACGGTGCTTTGATCTTTCCAGTTCGAAGAAGTACATTACACTGACTGAACTGAATGATGCCCTTAGGAGATTTACTTACAAATGGACTGTTCTGTGTAATATCCCACATTTGGTTCCTCAACATTTTGCCGTAGAACGTAGAAGCATTGCTGGAAATGCACGCCTAAACTGAGTCCTTCTAAGGTTGTTGCCATTTAAAATTGTGTAAAAGATACCTTTAGATGAACCAGGATGACAGGTTGTCCTGTGGACATTGTGGAACTCATTGTGTTTCCAGTCCAGTCTGAAAAATCGACCTTGATTGCAAAATATCTGAGCATCGCCTGAGATTTGTCCAACTTTGTTCAATCTAGACTAATTCCAAAGCACAATATTTTTGGAGCATTATCCTCAGATGATCCAAGTCTTTGGGACACTTGAGTCGTAATGGACTATGCGGTTTGACGCCAAGAATAGCTTTTAAGAGTTGTTAGACATACATACTTTCAAGAATGTGCTATTATCCCTTTCTGTGAAACACCAGATGATGTTGTCATACCGCCTACACAGTGCTGCTTTCACGAGTGTCTCAAAGGTGTCATCAGTCTCCTTGGATGTGTTGGAAACATACAGGAAACAGTATGAAGGAAGCATCCAAGCCTAAGATCTCTGCAGTTGTCATGGAGTCAGTTATGCTTTTGGAATGAATAAATTATGTGTTAATGGCTCAACAGGAGGATGGCCTGATTTTGTTGAAATTCTTAAAATTGTAGTCATTAAGACCAGTCAGTTTCTTTGTGAGGCCTCTTAAAACTATCTAACTAACTATGAACACCTTAGGTAATATCTGTTAGAGGATACCAGAGATGTGCATTATCTTGAGCAATAACAACTTGGTGATGCCTATCCCTTGGCAGCTTATAACACAGGAGGAAAGCACATGGTTACTCTAAGGAGACTTATTTGCTTGTTATTAAAGGTTACTTGGAGGGGTGGGTTTGATTAGCTCTTATTCCATTAAACAAAAATACACCAGATAGGAAGCTGTACTCACATAGCTGCTTGCTTCAAGTAGTTTAGGCACAAATTAAGAATGTATGCAATAATAAGTAGTAGTATATTTTATTCAGAGCAGTAGTCACTGTTTTATAGTGATCTTTCACTGTTTATCAATTTAAGAGGAATAATGTTCACCTCGATCACCTCAAAGGCAGCCAAATGATCCAATCTTTTGTTGATCTCCTTTTTTACTCTTCCCTAGCTTGCCACTAGACACAATGGCTTCGCTTGTAATGCTTCGAGTAATTCTGGCTCAACCTGACATATGGAAATGGACTTTACCATCTGGAATACAACTGACTGTAGGAGGACTCCTTGCTGTTGTAAAAGAGGCATTCGATATACAAGAGGAGTTTACCCTTCAGTACATAGACATAGATTTTGGAGACCACTTCTTCACTGTAACGTCAACTGATCTAATTGAAGATAAATCCATACTCAAAAGTCATTCACATGGCAGCCTTCTCATTTCACAAAGTATTAACACCAAAGAGACATTGGCAGAAAATCTCTACCAGCAAACAGTATATCCACCTGGTGCACGGCTTTGTGCTGTGGCAGAGGGTCTTCTCAAGCAATTTTGGTGCTTAAAAGAACTAGGCTCTGTCTCTGGTTGCTATGGTTGGCTGTCAAGTTTAAAGTACCAAATGGGGAATTATAAAACAAAACTCAGAAGCCTTGGATGTCCAGAGATCTCAATCAACTCCATCAAACTGAAGCAACTTCAAGATACATCTCCTGCCAGAAATGTAAAAAAGCCAAGAAAAGCAGAACTTAATTATCTCCCTCCTCATCCAACTGGAGAGACACAGGGAAGTCTGGAACAAGAACAGATTCTGTTGAGTGAGGAATCAAAGAAGAGAGACAATGCCAAAACCGTTAGTGAAAGAAACACAAAGACATTTTCACTGAGAAGACCCGAGGTAGTGTTCCAGTGCCCACTAGTAGCAGAGGTGAAAGACATGGCCAGCCTTGGTCAGGCTTTATATAGCCTATTAACGCTTTTGTTTAATCAGTAAAGGCTGGTGTAGTGATTCTCTTATATTGAAGTACTCTGATGTTCAAATGAATTATGTATTCCTGTTAACTTCAGTTTTTTCTTTGTTTGTTTGTTTTTTTCTTCTCACAAAACTACTGATGTGTTGCCTAGCATATGGATAGGTGCCATAGAAAAGTCCAATCCATATTTTTCAAATGTCAGCACTGTCTATGTTTGTTGTAAAACATTGGTGCTTGAAATGAACTGAGTGGTTGTGCCTTTTCACAAAAGATAATCCTAGTTATCCACTTCCTTCACATATTGATTTAAACCGAAAGATGGTTGAATATCCAAAGTACCATTATTTGTGCCGTGCATGTGGGTCTGGACCTCTATGAGTTGTATGGACATTTTCTTGATAGAAAAAAGAGGTGCTCCAGAGGAAGAACGTCCAGAGAACATCAGCATTTTCACTGAAGGGGATCCAGTGCTCTGTGACATCTGCAGTATGCCCAAGGCTTGCCTCCTATATGCTCTGAATCTTCAATACCTCAAGGAATCCATGGACACATTTGAGGTCTTCCAAACGCTGCTTTCTTAGAGCTTGATGATACAAACTGGCTCCAAAAGAACTAATTGGAAAAACAAATTGTTAGGCTAACTGATTTAAGTGTTTGAGCAGGAACGTTTGTTTGGAATGTCGTAGGTCTCTGTAATAGGTTCTTGACAATTAGTTTGATGAATTTGAGGGTGAAACCTTTCTGGGCAAAGCTCCAGCGTACCATTTAACTTCATGAGTAATACAAAACGTTTGAGTGACATTGCTTATAGAGCACTGTGTTCTCATTAAGGCCTGGTGGGATATTCATGTGTTTATAGTACATTTACTATTGCACATGTCTGTGTTGATATATGCCTGTTTGCATACTCAGAGAAAATGGATAGGGGGTCGATGTTTTGGGCAAGTGAAAATAAGATGCTCAAATTTAGTTGTTAGGTTTTAAGTCTAAGGAGAGTATAACCTGGTTTATGTTCAGGTTGCCTTCATAGCCCAACAACACCCCGACATGCATTGTTTGTGTAATCTTTGAGAAGACCACTCGTTCTACTGGCTGAATGTGGCTTGGAATGGGAAAGCTAACAGTCAGTTAGCTGTTTATTTGCACCTTCATACTTCACAAAGATCCAGAGTACCCTTTAACTCTATGAGTAATACAAACGTTGCAAAAGTGCTTACAGAGCATCATCTGTTCATTTATGCTTGGTGGCATATTCATGTGTTCAAATAAATGGCTGAGGGATTGATCCATGACGCTTGATGTTTTAGGCATGTATAACCAGGTTTATTTTTTAATTTGACGTTATTTATTTATTTAATTTGTGTTTGTGTAATGTATGATAAACACTCTAGTGCTACTGGCATGCTAAAAAAAAAGCCAATTCTCAGTTTTGTTTAACAGTATTTATTTAATTAAGACATGGTTAATCTAATATGTTAATTCATTTTGGATTCTGGATTTAACTGAATTGATTTTTGCTATGCTAAAATGATGTGAAAAATATCTAACAAAAAACAAGTTAAACTTATGAAAAAAAATCCATGCAGCATATTTCAATGCTTATTATTATAGTTATCTCAATTGGTAGAATCAAATTAGATTAAACCCACTACAACTATAAAGATAAATGAAGTTAAACTACAGTGTTGCCTTGAGTTAAATGAAACAATTTATCAAATATTGGCATGTAAGTTCATTATACTTGAACCAACGTAAACCAACATAATAAAAACAATATCTATGCAGCATTTAAAAAAAAAAAAATGTAAGTTGGTTCAACACTTCAGATTTTAAAATGTATGATAATCTCTCGGTGAGTGCTGCACACATAAGTGAAACATTATTTTTCATGAATTATCAATGACATTGAAATAAATGCAGGCAGTTTGCCCTGCACACCTGGGTATAGTGCACTTTTAAATACAGTCTTTTAAAAACATTTCTGTAGACCTGTGCTCTATGGGCCTCTAAGGTTGGTGAACGTCCTTGTAACCTCACTGAATGCATTGTGTCTCAAAGGCTATGATCAGTGCTTCCATTAAACACTATGCAACCATTTCCAAAGGTTTCCAAAAGTTATTCCCACAAGCACTGTGCAGTTCTCTGTTCTGGGCCAGAATACCACGCACAAATTTAAGAAAAGCTTTCACAGCACGACTTTGCCGACAATACCCCCAAAGGCAACAGTAAGCAAGTTAGCAAGCTTTTATCAGTGCCAGCTAGGCTGTAGGTGGAGTTTGCAGTGTTTTTTTTGCATGCCTTCTGCATGCCTTCTGGGTAATTAGCTCGCTAGTTTAAGGCTCCTTGTTGTTGCTTTAATTAACATTTCAGGGTAAATTTACTAATTTGATAAATCACTTTGGCATTTCTGCACTGCTGAACACCATGGCAGACTGGATGTGTGATAGATAGATGGGAAGAGCCTGAGCAGACTCCTAGATGAGGGCCTATTATAATGCAGCCTTCACACAAACAGGACTGCAGGAGAAGACACCTACACCCAACCTGACCTCAGCCCAACTTAACTTCTTCATCTCACTTACTTATTGACCCAGGTAATGCTGTCAGGGATTGGTCCCTGGTAACCACGGAGATGGGTCAGGGACACATGGTAATCAGAAGGACAAAGGACACAGGAGGAATGTGACTGAACACCACAGGCCGCCAATGGGAGAAGAGGAAAGACAGAAAGAAAAAAGAAAGAAAAGATAGAAACTGCCGTCACAGGGGACAGAGGACAGGCAGCTACCTGACGTCCTGCTGAGGCTGCCAACTCCAATCTCCTGCGCTTTAAATCTGCGTGTGTGATGTTGTTTCATAGCAGGGAGGTTCAGGTGTGTGTGAAACTGTTTCATAGCAGGGAGGTTCAGGAGTGCCTCCACGTGATTGGGAGTGATAACACTGAGGCTCTGTGCTTATATTTTACCTTCTGTAGCACAGGTGTTCTCACCAATCCACACGCCACATGGGGACACGGTAGATGCAGACACACACACACAGACACAGACACACACAGACACACACACGCACCCTTGCGCTATCTCACACATACACACATTGCCTCTCTTGCAATTTCTCCCTCACCACCACCCCCCTCTCTCTCTCTCTCTCGAACACACAGACACACACACTCTAGAATACTTAGTAATGCTTCTCGGCAGTTTAATGCATTGGAAGTTGTTTGTAAGTACTGTCTCCATCTCCAGTCCTAATCGCCTTCCATCAAAGGTGACACAAAGTAAGATGTCAAGAAGGATTGACAGAGAGGGAGGAAGACAGTGTGAGAGAGAGAGAGAGGGAGAGAGAGAGAGAGAGAGAGAGATAATATAGATCAGTATAGACTTTAGCAAAGACAGAAAGATAAAATAGTAAACAAGAGAAAGAGAGAATAGAAGAAGAAAGAGATAGGGAAGAAAGATGGTAAGAGAGAGATAGAGAGAGAGTGAGAGAGGCAGAAACAGAGAGAGATGGAGAGCAAGAGAGAGGGAAAGAGAAAGACTGCCAGAGCGGAGAGAGACAATGCTGAGCACAGATCTGCAGTGACTAGTAATGAGTTTTGGGGGCCATGGGGCTGCTGTCTTATTGGAGGCGTCACCTCTAATCCGCCTCTACTGGCCATTCTGCTCCAGCCTCCCTCCGTACACACACACAGAGACACACACACACACATACACACAGAGAGGCACACAGACACACACACATGCACGTGTGCACATTCACACACAGACACACCCACACATACACATACACGCACACACACACACACTCACCCCCACACACACACACACACACACACACACACACACACACACACACACACACACACACACACACACACACACACACACACACACACACACACACACACACACACACACACACACAGTGCGTCGATGGCTGTAATTTGTGTCTGTACACTCAGCGTCCCACTCTGTTGCTAAAAAGCCTAGCTGAATAAAAAACAAGGTTGATACAAAACACACACACGGTAGCGCACAATCACACCCACCCCGAGACACTCTTAAACTCTAATGATGGCGAGCAGCGCGTCGTCCTCAACCACTGCCTCACCAGTAATCCCTTCCGCCAATCCTGTTTTTGTGCCCCCTCTTTGAATGGCTCTTTAAGGGAGCTCGAGACTTATTAGAATAAATGTAGGAACTCACTTCCTGGGGTTAGCAGAGTAGAGAAGAGAAGAGAAAAGAATCGAAGGGAAGAGAAGGGGAAAGAAGAGAAGAGAAGAGAATAGGAAAGAAGGGAAAATAAGAGAAGAGAAGAGAAGAGCAACATTGCCTGGAGTGTAAGGGAAATGAGAGGTGGTTTATAGCACTTAGATGCACCTAAAGTAGTTTATTTATTGATTATATTTTCACTCTTTCTTTGCTATGATTAGATATAAGTCTTTGTTCAGAGGGGCAGGTCATGAGCAGGCCACCATGGTGCCACTAAGAAGGCCTTAAGGTCTTTAACCGCGAGTGACTTAGTGAGTGTGGCTGTGGGAATAATGGTTGAACCAGGTTCTCCTGAGTGGATAGAGCACCAGTCAGGCAGGTTCAATAAGAGACTGTCCTTCCTTTAATTGTAGCAAAAATAAATACAAAATTGAACCTCTTTGTTGAAGTTGAAGTTGTGGGATAGGTCTTGAACACCATATGGTGTTCCATTACATGCACAAAGGTACTTGCTCAATGTGTGGAAATGAACTGAAAGTACATAGAACAACTTGGAAAGAATGCTGTAAGGACGCGTTTATGTCCTCCAATAGATTCAATGTGTTGGGCCTTCAAACCACAGATGACTGGAGCAGTATACATTCCCCTCAGCGCCAGCTCTTGAGGGCAGTTGCCCTTGGACCGGAGCCCTCCATCATGTGTAAGGCAGTCAGCCTTGTACTTCCGTTCTTCATCAAATCAAAATGGACGCCCACAGGGGCTGCTTTCTCTCCTCTGCTCAGATTGGCCGATGACCCCTCAGACTTTTCAGGTGGAATTATTTTAACTATTCCACTGACATCATGACACAGAAAAGGGAGAGAGAGGAGGTGTTAAAAAGAAAAAGAGCACGTTTTCGAGTCTCCCTTCAGGAATGAAGGGAAACACAAAAGGGGGAAAAATTGTCTTGGCAACTATTTTTCACCCTTTTCAAAAATGAATGTTCTGTGTAAATGAAGTAACAACATAAACGTGACATTGACTGCATTACAATAACTTAAGACTGCTACATTCAACAAATAGTGTTTCTTTAAGTATGAATTTAACCTTAAAACAATATGGTGATTGAGTGTAGCTTTAAATTCAGTTTCACTCATGACTATAAGAGTTAAATGATGATATGATTAGATATACAGAGAGGAGGAAAGGGTGGCTTACGCCTCTCTCAACTCAATTTCAATCAAATCAAACAAAATCAAATAGTGTTGAGAAAAACAGGTACCTTGTATGGGTACCTAATATTTCTGTGTTGATGTCATTGTTCTCTCTGTCAGACATGATTCTGCTTAAGATGAAGCTGGTTTGAGCGCTCTGTGTTTCTGGTCACCTTGGTTACCCTTCCCTCTGGCTGGACTGAGTGCACTTCCCCTCATATTTCCTATTACGAGAAATTTATTTAAACTGCAAAACCCAGTCTCATTTAGTGAACTACAACACCCAGGAAGCATTAGCTTATGGTGGACGTACTCACCATCATACTGGGCTAGCACTAATGGAAACTCACAGGAGAGTGAAAAATAACTTGAACACCAACACTAACACAAAGGCTTTTACACCAGCATCTAATTCAAAGTGGATGCAGGATTGTGGTACTTGCTGTTTACTGAGGGTGTGGGCTAAAATATGTATGTTCACTGCCACATCAAAGACATCGTTTTAAAAAAGATTATAAAATGCAAACTTCATGTAACAACTGCATCAAAAATTATTAGAACTATTATTAAACATATAGAACAAGTCTCATTTATGTCATTCTACAGCTTTATGACTACAATTACAACTTTCCACAACTATGCAACAGAGATATTGAAGGAATATTTTGAATAGTTGGTGAACATGGATTCATTTATGAGAGTAATAATGGCGTTATTTAGGTAGTCTCTGATAAAGTGGCGTTGTGCCAAACAGGTAACGCGCTCCGATTGAGGGAAAGTCAGATAGCGGGGTTAGATCTAATTGGCTGTCGGGGTCAACCAAACAAAAGATAGATGGGTGTGACCGAATTACTTTTTTATAAGATAAACGCGCCATTCATACAATGAGATCATCCATGGAACATCTACTGTTGAAAGCTTAGAGCCTTTCAATAAAGAATCCGCAGACACACAGTGTGGTGACGAGCATGTTTGGAATTGGATGCTAGTATCTTTTTTTTGAGACAGGAATGCAGAGTGAAAAGAAAAGCCCTGCTAAAGCCCTAGCCATTTCCCCTGCCCCCTTCATTGACAAGTAGGTGTGCTGTTATTGCTCATCATCTGAAGGCCACAATAAAGAACCTGAATGGCCCAAGGCGATGAATAAATAAATAATTGCATCAGTAGAAAAAAGGTAATAGAAAATGTAATTTAAATTTCATTCAGATCAACTTTTCTACGTTGACCTTACACAATTCTACCATAAACCACATGAATTCAGTTCAGTTCAGTATGTGATTGGTAGACAAGGCTTCACACATCTGGCCAATGCTCTATAGAGAAGTGGCATGATCGGGAAAGATTTTACACTGACATGCCAAACAGCACCTCTGTGCAAGACTGAAAGAAAAACGCAGAAAAGGGGATGTTGTTTATTCGAGTCGAGGACCTCTTTCACTCACACCCTATAAATGTACCCAGAACAAGGTCAGCCACGGCTTTCAAACAGCATGTAGCTTCATGACCTTTAACCTTAGTGTTTACCCACATAGGCTTACACTGCTTCATCTGCATTTATCCAATCATGCTCTCTCCATTTGTGAGTCAAGCTACATGAATAGAGCCACCCACATATATTTCAAAAACAGACACAGGGACTCGATGCACGCACACCCACACACACACACACACTAATGCACACCTACACAGATACACAGACTAGAGGTACACAGCAATTTCATTATCTGTATCTGTATCTATTCAACCAACAAAATGATCTGTCTTTGTATCTGTACCTGTACCTGGATACAAGACCAGACGTGGCCTTGGTTTATAACGGAAACTGATTTAATATTGGCATATAATGAACTCTGAAAAATATTTCCACATCCTCATACTGTAATTTCTAATTTCCGTCTCGGTCTTTTTATTTTTATTTTCATTTTCAACTGAACAATGATGTGAATTGATCTGAAGTAATATAGTGGTTGATGAACAGACATGTCAGTCATGGAGCTGACTCTCTCACCCCCCCCCCCCCCCCCCCCCCCCCCCCCCCCAAACAATCACGCACATTTTTGAGTAGAAGAAAAATCCGTTTATCTTAACACACACACACACACACACACACACACACACACACACACACACACACACACACACACATAGTGCATACACTTAATGTTATGTAAAACAGGTTTAAGGAAGCTGTGAATATTCTTCCCTAACAAATGCACTGCAACATGTCTGGGCACGTGTAAGGACGTTCAGCTGAAAGACAGGAGGACGGTGAGCAGAGGTTGTGTTCCCCTCAATCATGCCCATAGCAGACCGCACCGCTCTCCACACTGTCCCAGAAAAACCTCCAGCAAAGCATCGCTCATAACGCTATCTCTCACAGGCTATATATAGGTGCTCATTTTGCAGGTAGGTAACGTCTAGGAGCTGCATATTTCCCTCCCAGGGTGTATTGCAGCAACTCCCACCCCTAGATCTCATCTCCCTGCACACCCTCTAACACAAACCCAACCCCCAGGGCTCAGGCCTATCCTTTGTGCCCTTGCTAGCTAGCTGTAAAGTTCATAAAGAGCTATTAGTCATGTGTCCAGTCCCATCGTGCGGTTATGATTCACACCCTGCCTCCACACATCTGCCGCTGGTGTTTTGTGTAAGAAGCCCGCAGGAAGCCAACAGGGCCATTACAAAAAACACAACGACAACAAAAAAAAAAAGTTTGGCTACACACACTCGCTCATTCTCTCACTCTCTCTCACTCTCTCTCTCTCTCACTCTCTCCAACCAGTTTTTCTCTCTTTTCTTCTGGCCACCTTTCTTCTTTTTTCCCCCCTCTTTTCCCTCATCGGTTGCCACAGTAACACATGGCTTTCTGTGCATCATCAGGCCTTGCCAGGCGCACAAAGCGCTGACAAATGACTCCTAAACTCGGAGGAGAAATATGGAGGAGGCAGCCACACGCTCAGCTGTAGCAAAAACGAATAAGTTGGACCAGCCGTGAGAGGCATACAAAGACTTTCCGCCTTTCTTAGCAGCAATAGATGTTTGTTGACTATTTCAATGCCTCCATAACAGAACAGAGAAATGGGACTGTAACGTGCACCGTGAGTCATCAGAGGTTAGAATCAGAAGGGTCTGATGCTACAAAACCAGCTCAATCTGCGCATCCAAAAGTGTTCTCTAATTTAGTTTCAAGAGTAAAACTTTCCAGAATCTAAAATAAATGAGTCAGTGTTCACATTCCATCATTTACGGGTGAGGCCCCAGCCATTGGGAAGGTACGGGATGACAAAGACAAATGGCTGACAAAATCCATTAGCCAGAGTCCTCAGATCCATATCGGCAACAAGCAAGCGAGCGAGCTCTTAGCCCAAGGTGGCTTAGCGTTAGCGCGCATCCCCACACAGTGCTAATCTCTGCCGATGTGTGAAGTCTTAATTGCGCTTCTAAAGCGGTCTAGCTGCCATTTTGGCGTAATTAGACTCGAAGAGAAAAACCCTCCCTGGCAGCAGCTCCTGACGAAGGATTAAGTGGCATCGCAGGAGTGCCACTAATCTCTGGGTTATTAATCTCCGAGCTCCCATTCTCCCCCTGGCAGATGAATCACCTTTCGCTGAGGCTGTGCATGTGCGCGGTGGCCGCCGGTATTAGCGCAGTTATAATTGGTTGGCAGCTGAGGATGATGGATGCCACCGCTTCTGTTTGCACAAACACAGGCAACTTCATGTGTATTCAAGAGTTGCCTTTTGAAACCCACAGTGCAGTCCTGTCAATTCCATCATCATAATTAACTATTGGCAAAGCATCAAACACGCTTCAATCGCTTTAATAACTGTTCTAATAAGGAAGTCTGTTATTGTTTGTTTATCAGTAATTGCATTTGAAGTGGTGGTGGAATTATTAGTAGCTACTACTGTAAGTAGTAGTTTTTACCAATAGTAGAGAAAGTATAGTTTGTAATTCTGGCAGTTAAATGGTTGTAGTTAACTTTGTTGTGGATCCAGCATCCAGTCCCGATCAGGGTCAGATATGCCAGCACTGTGCCAAATCTGAGCGGAGTCCGGCTCTCCACACTCAGCTACCCTCTGTGATAATAACCTTCACGGTAGATTGAGTTATTTGTATTGGCTCTCCCAGTCTATATGGTGGTGTGGGCAGACTCTGGGCTGTGAATGGCAGTGTTCTGAATGCCTGATCACGATGAAGGGGGGCCATCCATCAAAGGCCACAGCACCTCTGTTCTCTCAAGCTCTCTCCAGGTTATCGGCAGCCGGTTATCGACAGAACAATGCTCTTTGAGCACCGTTTGCAAAGCCCGGAGTGGCATTGATTAAGAGATTTATGAAGTGTTGCCTTCGACGGCTTTTGCCTGTCTTTATTTCACCTTCATCTCCTCCTTCTTTTCTTTCTCCACCTCCTCATCCTTCTCCGACTCCTCCTTGGACGAGGGAATTGGGGCGGAACCTTCCGGAGTGAGCCAAGCTGAATGGAGAACTAATCACGCTAAATGCCCACCCAGGCCAGGCTAATCTCCAAGCAGCCAGGCTTCACCCAGGACCACCTACCACATACAGTACAAACACAGCACACTCTCACACACAGACCAATTCACCCATCGTACTGAATACTGTATATGTGCCCATTGCAGCACAGCAAACCAACCCTAATATAAACTAACCAGGGACCATAGAGGAGGAGGGGGTGGAAGTGGGGGCAAATCAGCAACAGCTGTTTTCATCTCTTTTGTTCTCGTCACAGTGCTGAACGTGTATGCGACTAAAAGAAAGACGTTTGTTAAATAAATAATATATATGTATATATATATATACATACAGAGGCAGTATCCTTTTGCTTTTTTGTTTCTTCTTCAGCAATATGCTGTGCATCCATGAATGAATGAATGAATCATTCGTTCATATATTCACTCATTCACTCACTCACTCACTCATTCATTCTCTTCACTAATCTCTTTGCTCCATTATGAATCTGTTCTCTCTCTGCCCTATACATTTCATTCTTGACAGTGTCAGGGTGCAGCCACAGGAAGAGCTAGACGCAGGCGGAGGCGGCGGAGGCGGAGAAGAGGAGGGGGGACGCAGAGCGGAGGCCCTGATCTTGCTGATCAGACAATTTCCTGTTACATGACACAGGATGCTCATGAATGGAGGAAGCTAACAACAAGAACCCTCAGAATGCTTTACACGTAGCCTATCAGAGGCTTCACACTGCCGGAGGCAGGAAGCATTTTATACATATTCGGATTGAGGGTGACTCTTGAATGGCTCAGCACCTGACCGGGGTCAGACCTGGGACAGGACTGCATCAGGCTCATCCATCATCTGGACACAGTCTCTAAGGTTGGCCAGAAGGGTGCGAAAGCAAGGCCTGATAGAGAGACATAAATGCTGCTGGAGACTGTAGCTTCATGCTGAAAGATCTCACTGGAATGCAGTGGTTTCAATTGCTTCAGAATGTTTCATCTCGGGGGGCACTGTGGCGCAAGCAGTAGCCCCGACCACATTCGGGCATGACGCCCGTGGAGGACATGGGTTCGAATCCGGCCCGATGTCATTTCTCCTGTCCACTCCCCACCTCTTCTCCCTCTCATTTCCTGTCACACTCTTCACTGCACTGTCAATTAAAGGCATAAAAGCCCAAAAAATAAATCTTTAAGAATGTTTTATCTCAATTCATCCCAGAGCTGGGTGAGGCCTGTGTTACAATTACAGAGAAACCAAACCATTTATTGTTTTTATTATTAGTATTAGTATTATTATTATTATTATTATTATTATTATTAATAACAATATTACTACTGCTAATAATACGAATAAATAATACTAATAAACACTGTCCGTCATCGGTAGGATTTCTTCCAAGTACATTCAGGACATGTTTAATTTTTAAGGCCCGTCCACCCTGCCAAAAACTATAACATCGTTCAAGCTCATAACAATGGCCACACCACGCACAATAACAATAATAACAGAAAGAACAATGTTGTTGGGCATCACTTTCAGAGTGATTGTGTGAACGATAAAAAAACTGACAGCCAATCAGAGTCCATCAAATTTTAAAGGCATCTAAAAACATGATTTTTTTTTCTGAGAGGTTTTCCCTAGTTGGTCAGTGTGGATGTTCATATTGTTATAGTTACAGCTGTTGTTATAGTTATTGTTGGCAGTGTGGACGGCCCTGTATTATTTTTTCTTCTTTATAGTTTTTTAAATCGTAACAGCAGACCAGGGCTGGATGTGTGTCTGAGCCAGCAGCTAACTAAGGTAGCATATGGCTTCACCTATATTCATTTGTGCAGTAAAACTGGACAGGTCCTATGAAGTTCTGGTTAGTGTTTGTGTTTATTACAGTCGCAAGCCAAACTAACTTGTTACCTAGCGTTAACTCACGATTAGCATAACTGCAGTTTAGTTTTGTCTACATGAAAAAACACTCTGACCAGTGTTTCTTTAATCAGAAAAAGCTGTTAAATGTGAATACAGCTTTATCTTGTATGTTTTTAAAATCACAACAGCCACTATACCCACGCCTGAGCCAGTGGCTAACTCAGGTAGCCCAGCACATCGCTACCCTACAGCCTGTTCCTGCCCTTCATTTCCACTGAATCATTCCTCCCTCCTCTCCACTCCATTGATTAATGTCTGGATTCAAATGTCATGCCTCTCTCCCTGGCAGTGTAATTGCCTTTAGGGACACAATTAAGTAGTCAGGGAAATTAACAAAGTTTCACAGACTGGCACCGCAAATGAATATTTCTGAAGCCCCATCACGCACACGGGCCTCGGCACGGAGTCGTGCTCTTACCATCATCCTGACTATATTTAATTAGTTCACTGATTCATCACTAATTAAGATCTGCTAAAAGAGGTGTGCTGGGCGGATAAGGTTATGTGTTGAAACGGTGGATTATATCCGCCACCATTATGTTTATGACTAAAAAAGCTGTTCTGGCCTCAGCTGTCAAAGTCTTGTGCCTTGGTCAGCAAAGCGTGACTATGTAAGAGCATGTCAACACTGTAAATTAGTGGCTGCTTATTTAGAGCATCCTTGAATGATATTCTGTACTTAATGTTCTCCCTTTCTCGCCTGGATCTTGTGACCTTTAAATGTGTCTAAAGGAGCAGACCAACCAGCAGTTCTCTTGTTCTCTTTCACACCCGCTGTCTTTTTTTAATGTTTTTGAAGAGCTGCCGCTTCATCACCCAAGACTTCCCAGAGCAAATACTTAGCATAATTAGCAGGCTACATTATTCATGGCATGGGGAGATCTGACAGACACTTCCTATGTAACAGGAACTAATTATTGCCCTGATGCATTAACCGATTTAATGTATTCCTCCGTAAGTCCTTTAATCACTCATAAAATGCATATTTCCTTCGTTAATGCTCTTAAAGTTATTATTTTGTTCCCTGGCACGATGTTAAATACTAATTAAGCCTAATAAATCATTCAGAGTTTCACCAAGACTCCACAAAGAGGAGGTGTTCCGTTCCAATGTCTGAACATGTTCACCCAGTCGAAACAGACTAGTGTGTGTTTGTGATAAACAACATTAGCAGTGAACGCAATCACAGCTATGAAAAGTTATGGCTCCAAAACTGTTCAAATGTGGGACAATTAGAAGCAATTGTGGGACAAATAGAAGCAATTGTAAAGTAATGGCTTGCTGAGAAATGCAGTGAGGTGACATGGGGTGAAATCACATAGATTGTTGTGAAGGCCTTGCTTTGCTGCAGTGTGGATTCAAGATGGCTTCCAAACAATACTAGCCTTACCAGTCCTCCGTTTAAGCAGACACTCCATGGCTCTATTTACAGGATTTGTATGAAATCAGATTTAACGATATAATGGGCAAAAATGAAGTACTTCAGAAGTACTGTGCGATTGCTAGTGTAGGAGATGGTCCTGAACAACGGAAATGAAACATTGCACCTCTAATCACACACAAACATAATATTATCTATTCCCTGCATTTCAATAGCAGCCTGTACGGAGCAGACTGAAGTAGCTGACTTTGGTTTTCTGTCTGTAGTGGTTGAAATCCAACAAATAAAAACTGTCACCTTTGCACCTTGCACCTTTAACACAGACACAAGTGTATAAAGTAGCATTCCCTGATAGCATTTGTTTTCTAGCTGGTATTGAAATATCACCAAACAAAAAGCAAACTGGAGGGGCGTCGGCCCCTCTTGTCGTAATGTATCAAAACTAAAACAAAACAAAACAAAAACAACTGGGGTAACACTTTATTTGGATAGTCCACATACAGAGACTTTAGATGGTTTGTTGAAATTCAGGTATTTTTTATTTGTTCACTGAACATCACCTGAACCAACCCCAAGTTAACAGAGTTTGAAACAGAGAGTTTGTTTATAATCTGAGCATCTGTAGATAGTCTATAGGGGACCAAGTAAAGTGTGGCCAAACCTGCACATTACACCTGCAAGACATACATACAGTATGTGTATACAGAAGAACTCCTTGCATGTTTGGGGCCCTGGAATGCATAACAAACAACAGCACTACATAAGGCAAATATGTCTCTTTGCATACAATTTAAATAATATTACGCTTCACACCTTGAACATACCTTTTCAGGAATATTTCAATTTATACACTGGGAACATGCATCTAGACAATCACCTCTCCATCTCTCTGGAGTGACATCTTTAAAGGTTTATGGTAAGACAAGCTGCCAAAGCAACATACCTAAATGTATGTGGAGGTGTTTGTTGGAGTATTTCGGTCTAGCCTGTATAGCAACCAGTGGTCTGTAGGGGGCAGTAGGGAAGGCCAGTCTGTTTTCTCTGCCCACTGTGTTTCCACTTGCCCCTGGGTACGGGCTCATATGGCGTCATCCAGATGTCTCATCCTGCGGCTGGCTCTTGTATTAGTGCCGAGAGATTAGATGTGTTTGTTTATGCCGAACTCAGCCACCAGACGATTCTGCTCACCAGAGCACCATGCCCTCAGGCTCAACGTAACGGACTAGGAAGTCCTTGTTGCTAGCATGAGCGGCACGCTGCCCCCCCTTCCACCAGTCCAAAAGCGGACAGGGTGTGTGCTTTCAGAAACAGACACGTAGCGACCGGAGATTAATAGCCGTAACCTACATCGCCGTAACCTAAATGGAGTTATTTTCTGCTGCACCATCAGAATGCCGAGACACTGCTGTCTCAGTGATTTATTCATTTATTTGTTTGTTTTGTTTTGTTTTTATTATTATTTATTTTCAACAATTTGGTGGTGCTCTGGTTCGGAAGTGAAATTGAACTGTTAATGAAATCTATTCATCACCTGAGCGACATGGAGCAGGAGAGACCGCTCGAGGGCTGCAGAGCAAGACACCGACACAGATGCAGACCAAGAGACTAATGACGCAGAGGAAAACCCTAATGTTAATCTCATCACATAAATACAGGGGGAGAGAGATTATAGTCTGTGAGGGATGGAGCATCATCAGCATCACTCAACACGCGTATACCTGAGCGTAATTACAAGTGGGGGCATGGCAGCATATGCAAATACATATGGTGTCGTGCATGCATCCAACACACACACACACACACACATACAGACTCTCTCTCTCTCATGCACGCAAATACACACACACATACACACATACACACACACACACACACACACACACACGCTCACACACTCAAACAGACACACGCAGAAGAGTAATTGCAAATTTAAGCAATACTGAGCATTATAGCCTACATGCTGACATTGTGAGAACAAAATCATTTAACATGTGCCCAGCGCCAAACAATAAAAAAGTGCCTGCTGCATACAGATTCAAAGAAGAACGAAAAAACAACAAATAAATGGATAGAAGCCTCCCTCTCACCCTCTCCTTTCACTTTCACTTCATCTGTCTCTGTTTCTCCACCTCCACCTCCATCTCTCTCTCTTTCTCTTTCTCTCTCACTGTGCCCCCATAGGGTATTTGTGTCAGCTGTAGGTATGAAGTGTATAATTTGGTATCGGCTCTAAGGTGGGTGGCAGAGTTACTGAGCCACCCTCTGGGACTGAGTGGGAGGGAATACAATGGAGCAAGAAAAAAGAAAAAAACTCTTTGAGAAGAGACGGAGACAAAAGAAGAATAGAGGTAAAAAGAAAAATGGATAAAGTGATTTTTTTTTTTAAATTTCCTCCTTCCTTTCCTACCTACATTATCCTATCAAAAAATATGTGCACACACTCACAAAACCACACACACAAAAACACACCCACACACACACACCCCCCACACCCACTCACCTGACATCCCCTGGATCCTCAGTAACCAGCACATCTGTCTTGCAGCTGGCCACCGGGTTGATTGACAGCTCCACTGGTGGCACCACAAAGCTCTTGCTGACGGGCAGCCAGAGTCCCTGGCCCAGGCTGTAGGAGGACCTGCGAGGAGAAGAGGGACAGGGCTCAGGGGGTCGGATGACACAAGCTGTCAAGCAGCCAGGGTGCCTGTCCCAGGCTGCATGAGGACGTGTTAGGGAGAAGAGGAACAGGGAGAGAGAGGAAAAAGGACAGCGCTCAGGGGCTTGGGTGGCATGAGCTGGCACAGCCTCGGACAGGGCAGAGCAGAGTACGGCCCTGCTGTTTTGCCGTGGCGCGGGGCGACAGCTGTTTATTAGGACACGATGTCTCCACAGGACTCTGTCTTTGTAGAGGAGAAACACTAATGAGAAGCACAGTGCTGTTTCCATATGACACATGGCCACTTCCTCTACTGCCTCGGCTTCTGTAGGTTTAATATGGAGCAAAACTCAAAATAGATCATTACCATGAGCAATGGGCCGCAGGATATGACTGTAAATAAATAGTGATGGATGTTGGTTATCAGTGGTAGTAATCTACGGTACTGTTGCGTGTCCGTACACAACGGCCGCTGTTACTGCGCAGGCGCTGTGCTCGTGGGCCGTTTTACGGCTCCTTAATCTTTATTTAAATGTATCTTCATCACGAGTGTGACTGGTTAATCACTTTATGTAAACTTGAATTGCAGTTCTCCGCTAACTGCTCTGACGTTCCTGATGAAGTGCTTAATGTTTACCGCAATGAACGGATCATTAGTCAGACGAAATTAATTTACTTACCCACAGTGAGGGAATATTAAGTGGGGTCTCAGTCCCTGAATTCATAACATGCAAAACTGTTCGCACAATAAGCCCGTTGTTTGACCTACAACAGTAAAGTTCTACAGTGAAAACTTCAGCGTAAGCGTTGCTGGTGAATATGCTGTCTGAATGCACCTTTCGAATCCTGTAAGCCTCAAGAGGGTGGACATTGTCTCAGGGCAGGAATCCCTGCTAATAGGCATCTAGTAAGTAAGCATGATGGGGTATCAGTTTGGATGCTGCAGTATTTAAACAAAAGGGATGATCTTCATATGGAGGCTGAACACACAACCTGACAAACCACTGTGATAAAGAACCAGTAAGCAGAGGAATGCATGAAAAATTACTTCTGTATTTCCTCTGTAATCATGCCTGAAACTAGGGAAACTCCACATAAATATATAAAACAAACGACAACAACAACAAATGTGTGTATTTCCTCTGTATTTCCTTAAACTAAAGCAACTAGCAGAGCCTGAACGCCGTTTAGTCACAGGAGAACATTTAGCGGTTGGTGCATGCTGTGCCTTATCCGGCGAGCTGCTTTAGTGTCTGTCTGTAGATCGGGAGGAGGCTGGCACAGGGGGGAAAGCCTGGTCCATGACCCTAGTTATGGACGAGCGCGCAGTGAATCAAAGCAAATCAATGGGCACTTCCACTCATAAATGAAGCACTGGTGGCAGGGCCTTGCTCCCTCTCATCAATTGACACTGGAGCAGCACATCGATTGCTTCTCCCGCAAGCCGGCCAGCAGACCACCCTTCTCCATCAATCTACCCAAACCCCCCCCCCCCCCCCTCCCCTCCATCGGGTCTCCATTAAACACGGTGCAGACAGCCATGGCTGAAGCACGCACCAAGGTTAGGGAGTGAGGGAAGTGAAAAGAAAGGAACCATAGGGTCCATTTAAGCCTGAAGCTACTTTTTTAATTTTTCAGTCTTTTTTATAAATGGCTTATCTTTCATCGAGCACAGCAAGGACACAGGTCTACAGTCCTGGGGGTTGCTGTGGTAACCTCAGCAAAAATGGCCCACTTCAGCACCTCTTCTATCCAAGTGATCTCGCTGATTGACAATAGAGGAACGGGGCCCTCAGCCAGGGCGGGGGAGGAGCTGACATTGATTGGCATGGAGCTCCAGGCTTTTGTTTCCATCAAACAGACAGTCCTGCTGTATAATCAAAGTGAAGGGTAACGGCGGGATGTGTCCATTATGCAGACGGGAGGCGGGTGGTAAATTTAGGGGCCTCGGTTGGGGGGGGCTGATGTCCCCTATGCTATGGTGCTGATGTGTCTTGGAAGTCACTGATTGGGCGACAGTGAGAAATATGAATAACATCTAAAATCGGAATAATTTTTTTGAATGCTACGCATTTATGGCTGTAAAATGGCTGTCACATTCCATCAGAAACTGCGACCTAATGCACCTACCAGCAGCTGCTACAGCAATCAACCACACAGTCTACTATTGTAAAGGTGAGATGAAAACGGCAAAAAATCAATCTGAAAAGAATGTCTACTCGGAAGTGTTGGAAAAACCAAAGCAGCCTTGAAAAGTAACCCTGAAATTGACTGATAGAGAGATGAGAGGAGTGGGAAGAAGGAGGAGAGGAGAGGAGAGGAGAGGAGAGGAGAGAAGAGAAGAGAAGAGTACAGCAGAGAATAGGAGAGGACAGGGGTGGAGTGGGGTGGAGTGGACTGGGTGCAGGGGGGTGGGGTGGGGTGCAGGGGAGAAGTATCCATCAGCTCCTGTGAAGCCTGCCTCCTGGCTGGAAATGTCACGGAGAAATGTCCGCATCAACTCAGGGCCTCATCACAGCCTGGCCGTGAGCTCTGCTGAAAGGGCCTCCGCGAGGTAAGGGCTTTGGGCCATCTCTCTGAGAAACAGCCCCAGTGGCCTGGGCCTGGGAGCTGCCCAAAGGACTCTTAACGGGGGGAAGGATGGAGGGATGAATAGAGGGATGAGAGGGAATCGGTGTGTGTGTGTGTGTTTGTGTGTGTCTGCCCGTCTGTGTGTGTGTCTGTCTGTGTGTGTGTATATATATTAGGGATGTCAATAGATAAAAAAAAATTAACTAATTAATCTCACATTTTGAAATCCATTAATCTAGATTAATCGCGATTAAAAGTTTGTTTGTCTGGGTTTTTTTTATTACTTCCAATGAAAAATATCTCAATTTCCATACATTGTCAATCAAATGAGCTGTGACACCCAGGTAATTGTCTTTGCTGACTGATGTCCAGTGGTCACCAGTAAGGGTGACGGTGGCAGCTTGCTCGAGGAGCTGAATTTTTCGTGCTCTCTCGCCGTCATAAAAGGAATGTATGCGAGACACAATGGTGCCCCTCGACGGTAAATCGTAAGAGTTGTCTCCTGAAGCAATTCGAATCACCTCAGTCAGCCCAATGTCCTTAACTATGTTGATGGTCCGACAGTCACCGGCAACCCAAACTGCTAAAGCGTTGGTAACCTTTTCACGGACTGGTCTAGTTATTTTACTAGAGAAGTCGTAGAGTGTGGGTTGGCGACCATCTAACCTGGGACTGCTTTCTGTCGGGTGCTTTGCATTAAGGTGATAACTTAAAGACGAGCTGCTTCTGTGATAGCTAAATTCAATTTGACAAATGCTACATACAACTTTAGTTTTGTCGATTGTTCCGTAATTTTGCATATTAAACAGAAACTTTCCGCCCAACAATCCCTCAGCTCTCTCCATCTTCAACTACCGCAGTGGTTCTCAAACTTTTTCTGTCATTCCCCACTTTGAACAAGGGGGTCTATTTGTAGGCCAAGCCCCCTACTTACATTGCCCGAGGGGACACAGGTTCAAGTCTGGCCTGATGTAATTTCCCAATCCTCTCCCCACCTCTTCTCCGCATCGCTTCCTGTCATAACTTCATAACTATCCAAATAAAGGCATTACATTTTTTTTTTTTTTTTTTTAATTGCGTTAAAATATTTTATCGCGTTAATCGCGGCCGCATTAATCGCATAGATTAACATGTTAACGCTGACAGCCCTAATATATATATTATATATACATGTGTGTGTGTGTGTGTGTGTATGTATGTATGTGTATGTTGTCTGTGTGTGCCTGTGTGTGTGAGTGTGTGTGTGTGTGTGTGTTTGTGTGTGTATGTGTATGTGTATGTGTATGTGTGTGTGTGTGTGTCTCAGCTAACAGAGTGAAATATGAATGAGGCTGTACATGCTAGTGAGTTGACAGATATTTCTTCAGACAGCGCAGAGGGAATGATGACGGACAGCTCTGCTCACCTGAAGATCCTCTCCGGCGCCTGCTCCCCGGTGACCAGGTCATAGCCCCTCTCCAGGTTAGTGTAAGGCCACGGGCTGGACAAAAAGAACAGCGTGAGATACGGCTGAATAGGCAATCACATTCATACTTTTTCTTCTCGGTTAGGCACTCAAGTCATTTTGCAGTTGGCTAGCGAGTGTGTAAAACTGTGCTGTTTGTTCTGAAACTGGTAATGCATCTTTTGTCTTCCTATTGATGCACTTTTGTGTTTTTTTAATGATTTGCTCATTTCATGCATGTGTGACTGCCTTTGAGTGACTATTGAGTGAATATGGTGTGTGTGTGTGTGTGTGTGTGTGTGTGTGTGTGTGTGTGTGTGTGTGTGTGTGTGTGTGTGGTGTTAGGAAGATATTCTGTATGCATTTGAGCCATAGTGCTCAAAGGTTATGTTCCAATAAACAGAAGAATGGCTGTAATGCTTGTCTGTTTCTCTGGGTCCAGAGTCTTTAAACACAGTGCTTTGTCATCGTTGAGTGGACTAGAGTGGGAATTTGGATCTCAGGGAGGAAGCAGGCATTTTATTGGGCCAGCTGTTGGCCTAGCCAGCTAATTAACATGCGCAGGCAGGAAGGCAGGAAGAGGACGTACACTTCACTTGGCATGCGGTGAAGTGATGAATCTTCTCTCTCTCTCTCTCTCTCTCTCTCTCTCTCTCTCTCTCTCTCTCTCTCTCTGTGTCTCTGTGTCTCTCTGTCTCTGTCTCTGTCTCTGTCTCGCTCTCTAAAACACTCTGCTTTCTCATGGGGAGTTAATGGGAAGTGTGTGTGTGTGTGTGTGTGTGTGTGTGTGTGTGTGTGTGTGTGTGTATATATATAATATGTGTGTGTGTATATATGTTTGTGTATGTGTGTGCATGCGTGTGTGTTATGAGGCCTCGGACTCACCCTTCGTTGCGCCCCCAGTCGCTGCGAACACACAGGTGCTTATGCACGGGGTCCGGTGAGTAGCCCTCATGACAGCTGCACTCTCCTGCAGGGGAACACAGTGACAGATATATTCATTTATCCCGCCGGCCAATAAATTACCTGTGTGTCTTCCAGGCCCGTCCTCTCATCCATCACGGGCGCCGGGCCTGTCCAATAAACAGTTGGCAGGCCACTTTGTTTGGCAGCCTTTCGCTAAAGCCTGAAGCCCTCTGTCCAACCCGCCCCTCATCCCATTCCCTTCCTTTTCTCGCCCGCTGCTACATCCTCACCTCAAACATCCTCTCTCCTCCCAATCAAGCCCTGTGACCCTGAGCAACAGCATCTGTCACCTCGGCGACAGTCCCCCGGGAGAAGGTTGCCGAGCGATGATGCTCAGTGGAGAGTGAGGAGGTGAGATCAGAGGTTGAAAGAGCCGAGTGAAATACTGGTTTATACATCAAAGTTTTCAGGGACATTCCCATCTGGATCAGAGCACAGCAACCGAGAAAGACATGAAGGGGGTCTCAAGAAAGGAGAGAGGAATGCCGCCAGGTACAGAATATGTTTTGTCCCTGTAGTGTGTGTGTGTGTGTGTGTGTGTGTGTGTGTGTGTGTGTGTGTGTGTGTGTGTGTGTGTGTGTGTGTGTGTGTGTGTGTGTGTGTGTGTGCGTGTGTGTGTGTGTGTGTGCGTGCTTGCACTTTTAATACACTGTCGGCTATGTGTGCTACAGTCACCTCTACTGTTTAAATGTTACATAATGGAGCAAGATATGTGTGTATGTGCATGCATGAGCGTGCATGTGTGTGTGTGTGTGTATATATTCTACTGGTGAGGTCAAGCACAAGGCATTAAATAGCAGGAAAAGATCACAACGGACTGCTAAATAAAAAAAAATACATTCATGAAGGACCAAAAACCTTAATGGGGTTAGAGGTGACGACTGCTGTAACACAGACTTTATTTATCTCCATGACCTTCTCAGCGGGGGCCTAAGGCTTTCAATAAGTAAGGGATAATGGACGACACAGCATTTGGGTAGCAGAAATTAATGCAAGGTCAAGGAGGTAATGATCATTTCAGTTTTTCTGCTCATACCACGGTTGCCAAACTTGTGTTATGTTAAATCATAATTTCCAATTTGTTTGTAAAGCTACTTTTTTCTGCCACACATTGAGTCTTTTTCTTAATTTACGGGCGGATTGCCGTTACTAGTTCAAAATTGATGTTTTCTGTGGCCAAAGTCGTTAGTTCCATACTTCTTGTTGCCAAGCTAGCATATCCCAGCATTCGGTCGAGCCTTAGTTTTGTAATATCACTGTAGTCCTTAGCCCAGATGTAGTGTAATAGTACTAGAAGGAAATGTAAGGAAATTTAACCAAGCTGTGGTAGGATCATTAATAAAGACCAAGCGAAAAAAAGACTATAAGATTATATTTATGGCAGTTCTTGAATTTGCCAATTTCCTACTATTTATTATTTGAAGCATTCAGGTCTTCTGAGTCTTTCAAAGAGGAGATAGGATAAAAGAACAACTTGCCTCTACTCTCCTGCCTCAACCTCTATCTGCAGTGAATGTGCAACAGTGTTGAGGACTTCCTAAGCAGACTCTTTCTGCTGCAATATTGTCTTTAAGGTGTGCTGCCATCAACAATTAAACCCTTTGCGACCTATTTTCTTTTCCCTGCTGCCGTAGTTCTGATGTGGAAGAATCAGAGCAGCAGTTACAGGCCAAAGAGAAGAGCGGAGAGGAAAAGAGACGAGAAGAGAGAGGATGGGAGAGGAGAGGATGGGAGAGGAGAGAAGAAACGAGAGAAGAGGGGGGGGGGGGGGGAGAAAAGGAGAGATGTTAGGACAGGTGAGAAGGGGAAATGTTAGGAGAGGATAGAGGAGAGGAGAGAAGTGGAGGTGAGTGGAGAGAAGGAGAGAAGTTAGGAGAGAAAAGGAAGGGGAGGGGAAGAGAGAGGTTAGCAGAGGAGAGAAGAGAAGAGAAGGGGAGGGGAGAGGAGAGGAGCTCTCTATTCAGGTTCTGGGAGGTAATCAAACAGCCCTTTTTCCAAATGCAGCGGAGTCTCTAGCCTACCTGTACGGATCAAAGCGGCGAGGGTGGAACACATCTTTCACTTCACGTCCACACTATTGTAATCCACACAGAAATCAAAGCTAAGACCAAGGAAAGAGCTTTTTCATTCCTTTTACAGTTTTCTGTTTGTGATTTACGATCTGTCAGAAGACAAGAGACACGAGATTCATAAAAAGGAAAGAAAGAAAGAAACAAAAACAAACAAACACTGAGGGGGAAAAATAACAGCCCAAAATGATGAAACCATTTCATTTGAGTTGCACAATGGCAGTTTGCCTCGGCGTCGGAAAAGGATAACATTGAAAAAAAAAAAAAAACTGTTTCTCTCCTTCCAAGAAAACATATGCTGCGGTGAATAAGGAAATACTTGCAGGCCAAAGTGAATAACAAATTATCGGCGGCACTGCAGTGAGTGTTCCAACTCACAGGACAAGCACTGGGGCCTAACAGCAGGGAGCTCAGCCGCATAGCGGACCAAAGTTGCTCCCGAGTGAAGGAAAAGAAATGGCTAAATAACCAACACATAATTGGTGACGCGGGCGGCGGCCTTACTGGAACCTCTTAGAATGCTAACCGACATTCAAACGTCCTGACAGGCGATCAGAGGGGAAATGTGTTTTGACGTCAAATACAGGATGATCACCCTGCACACCAAATCATTTCAGACTGACTGCTTCGCTGTAGAGAACTTGGGAGAAAACACACTGCATTTCCAAACTGTGAACACACATGACATGTGCTGATGCAACCGCATGTTTGTCAGATGAGGCCAGTTTATTCTTGTTCTATCTCACACTGTCTCATCTGGTTCATGTCTGGTTGAATCCATTCTAAAGAAAAATTACAACAATTTATGTTTTCCGGTAAATAAAAATGAGAAGTGATGGAAATGTGATGGGGGGGGCTTGAATATTGGACAGAGCGAGTGGCAGGGGAAGGAAACGCGGGGGCAAATTACTAATATTTCAAATGCAAATGATTCATTCATTATAATAGCGACTGGCTGGCACGGCCAACCCTATTTCTGAAGCCACACACACTGTGCGCAGTAATTGCCATTCAAACGCCTGAATGAGTCACAATGTCAGGGAGCGGGATGTACTGGTGAGTGGCTATGGTTAAGCAGAGGTAGCTGGTTAGCCACCGCTGGACCGCCGGGTCAGAACTATGAATCATTAAAGAGTCTAAATCTGGATATTAATTTAGAGCCTTCTCTATAATACTGAGTGAAAGTATGTCTTCATTACAACCACTAGCAATTAATTAGGATATTCAGAGAAAGTGTTCAATCTCGGTGACCTTCAAAGACAATATAATGAGAATGAGTTTTGCACTGCACCTGAATCTGACCAGCCAATCAGCACAATTCTTTTCTAAATTAGGGATTCATTAACAAGGCTGTCAATCATTCCAGCTCACACAGCACTGTCTATGATCAATTTCACACTGTAGCTTTAAGCTTACATGCTACCTGAAATGAGTGACTCATAAACGGTACATATGGCAACTTATTGGTATGGCAAGTGTGTGAGGTCTGACCAACTCTAACTGAACACCCACACACACTCTCATATATTAATAAATATATAAAAGTAGCACAATTACAGTAAATGTACTGGTACATCTTTATATCAGCCTGCGTTGGCCTGTTTAAGTGTGAGTATATTTTTCTGTACCGAAAAATATTTTGTCTTTTCATAAATATTTCTTAGTGTGTGTGTCGGGGTATTTGGCTGTGTGACTGTGTGTATGTGTGTGTGTGTGTGTGATTGCGTGGGTGTGTTGATCAGCTATCTTTTTTTCCCTCCATTACTTTCATTTGGTCTTCTTTTTTCATACTTTCTATTCTTACTTATTCTTAATTATTTCATGTCCTTGTTCACCGTTTTTGCTTTTCTTTTCTTCCTTCATTGTTATTTTTATATATCTTTGTCTGTCCTTGCTGCACCAATCCCTTTTTTCCTGTCCTCAGTCTTAGTCCGTCTTGGAAGAAGGGATATTTACAATCCTTGCAATTCGTTCAAAAACAGCACGGACACAGAAGACATTCCACATCAGTGGCACAGGCCCATTTCCTTTGGCTTAGCCTTGCTGGGCATAGCAGGAGCCATAAGCAAGCAGCGCTGCTTTTCAGAGGTGATAATGCCAAAGAAGCACTCCCAAGCCAACTCGGAAAGCGAGAGAGATAGAGAGAGAGAGAGAGAGAGAGAGAGAGAGAGAGACAGAGAGAGAGAGAGAGAGAGAGTAACATGTTGTACTCATGCAAGCGTGATGGCGCTAGGAGGTTAATGTGTTTGTGTAACTGTGTGTGTGTTTGTGTGGATTTTAAGGCAGAGAGAAGTGTGTTTTTTGACTTTTGAAATGTCCCATTTCTCGCCAAATCAGAAATGTCACACTGCTCAAAGAATGTAACCCCCCCAACACACACACACACACACACACACACACACACACACACACACACACACACACACACACACTCTCTCTCACTCTCTCACTATCTCTCTCTCTCTCTCTCTCTCTCTCTCTCTCTCTCTCTCTCTCTCTCTCTCTCTCACAAATCTATTTATTCCACTTCAAGACCCTGTGGTCTGCATATACCCCCAAATGAATGAGTTTATGTCACTTCTCAGGGTTGTAAGGGAATGGAAGGGGTAGGTAAGTATCATATCATCATCATTGTTTATTCAGGGAGAATTGACTGAGCACAGGGCTCTTTTGCAGCAATGCCCTGATTGAGGCCACATAGTACAGAAGAACAATACATAAACAAACCACAACAAAACGAAACAGACAAAATACATTTAAAAAAAAACACACCAAACAACTCAGAAATTAAGCATAAAAAATAAATAAATAAAATAACATAAAGTAAAAAAATTAAATCAGAGAATCATTCAAAACAACAGCATTGAGGCACATCCTTATTATCTAAAAGGCTCTTAAATTGGTTGACAGACAAATACTTGGTTAATTTCAACTCCACTTGAATAGTGTTCCATTTATGGGAAGCAAAGAACTTAAAAGCTATTTTACCTATATTAGTTTTTGTAAGGGGGATTTCAAGGGAGATGAGGCTCTGTGACCGTGTATTATGACAGATGGATTTTAATTTTAAAAGGGTAAGTATGTGTTTCTGTATGAAGCTGGCTCACTAGGGGTCGGTAAGTATGTGTTTCTGTATGAAGCTGGTTCACCGGGTGAAGGTAAATCATTTCAGTCTCCTTTCTCCTACTCCTCTTCTTGTTTTTGTTCCTGGCTGTAATAATGATAATGAGTGTGTGTATAATTCACTGAGTGTGTGAGTGAATGTGTGTATGATTCACTTAGTGTGTGAGTGAATGTTTGTGTGATTCACTGAGTGTGTGAGTGAATGTGTGTATGATTCACTTAGTGTGTGAGTGAATGTGTGTATGATTCACTGAGTGTGTGAGTGAATGTGTGTGTGATTAATGATGAGTCTCTTCATTAGAGTGCTTTGCCTCCTTCCCACTGGGCAGGGGACAGGACCCGAGTCCCCATTACAAGGGTCAGAGCAGGAAGTGACAGAGAAAAACGTATCACTGTCAATGGAGCATGACCCTTTCATATACCTACTCTATCATACACAGACACACACACAAACACACACATACACATACACACATATAGCATATGTACACACGCACACACACACACACACACACACACACACACAGCAATACACACATGAGCATGTACACACACACACACACACACACACACACACACACACACAGGCAGACATACACCCATGCAAATACACACAAATGCAGGAATGCGCACACAGAGACACACATATTCACACATTCAAACACACACAAATCCGTGTATTTGATGTGAGAGTTTGAGTGTTAGAATGATGGAGCTGAAGTCAAAGTGGGATTTGTGTAGGACTGACAAACCCAGAGCAATGCAAAATGACATGTCCACTTCCCTGTGCATTAGTGATTACCTTGGGCTCTAAGAAAATGGAGAAACCACTTACAGCGGATGGACACAGACATACATAAATGAATGAATTAAACTTTTTTTTTTTTTTGTATAATTATTTTTCCTACCAATAATATGTTTTTAATTTCCCCCATTATGCTCATGCGGTTGGGAGTGGAGGGTTTGTTGGTGGAGAGGGACTGGGCTAGGGAAGCAGGGCATGTGTGTGTGTGTGTGTGTGTGTGTGTGTGTGTGTGTGTGTGTGTGTGTGTGAGTAGGTGTGTGTTTGCGGGTGCCATTGGTGGAGAGTGACTGTGCTAGGGAAGCAGGGCCCATCTCCGCTGATAACCTTGCAGTTTAATCAGGAAGGGAAGGAGGAGGGGGAGGGGAGGCCTAAGCCCAAACACACTTCCTCCATTCACTGATACACTGCATGTGGAGTGTGTGTGTGTGTGTGTGTGTGTGTGTGTGTGTGTGTGTGTGTGTGTGTGTGTGTGTGTGTACTGGGACACAGATGGCTAGAAGGAGAAAAAGAGACTATGAGACAAGATACAGTGGAAAGTTGAAATAGAAACGATGATATAGAATTAGAGACGGAGGAGTAGAAACAGCGAGAGGTATGGAGAGCTGGCGAGAAGTCAAAGAGAGAGAAAGAGAGTGATGGAGAGAAAAGGAGGAGGAGGAGGAGGTGGAGAGCAACAGAAAGAGAGGGGGAGGGAGGGGCAGAGAGAGGATGATGCCACAGCTTGCCATCAGATGAACAGCTGACCTGTGCTCACACAAGGCTGGATAATCACACTCGACATGCAGGATGTGTGAAGATGGTCAGACAATGAGATGATGGTGTGTGTGTGAGTGTCTGTGTGTGTAGCAGTGTTCATCCCAGTGTGAATGATAGGAACATATTTGCTGCAATGAGCACAGAGACTGTCTGTCAGTGTTACTCTGACACAACGTCACATCGTATGTCCAGTGTGATCATCAAGCCACACACACACACACACACACACACACACACACACACACACACACTAACTAACTAACTACACAGTTCCAGCCTTTATTACACAGCTTTAAATGAAAGCACAATCATATCTGCTTCATGTCAGTGCAAATCAAGCAGGGGGTTTATGAAGTCAGGGACGCTTTGGCCTGGTGTTTATTGATTTATAGTTCACAACAGATGTATATTCCATGGCGTTTGTTTTCTTGCTGCGAAGTCTGTGTCTTATCTGGGAGTTTGGGCTTTTTGACTTTCATTTGACAGCAATGCAGGTTCACAAGGCCAAGAAATGAATTTTAAATTCCATTTCCATCTCTGCGACCCCTTATCGGCCAAGCTAACTCGCAACTCGTGGATAGCGACTCGCTCACAAACCGAAATCAGAGGCCATTGCACATGAGGATATAAATCAAGAAAATAAATACAGAATTTGCAATGAGGGCTCCGATGTATCTGCTGAGAAACTATTTGGGACAATGAGAAGGATGGATGTGAGCTATATAAATGCTGTCACGGAAGAGAGAAATTAGTGTGAAAACACACACACACACACACACACGCAGGCAAACACACACACACACGTGCACACAAATACATCAAGAAGCAGGCCAGTTCCTCAATTGAAAGTTTGTAAATGATCTGGAGAGTGGGAGTGACTCAGGTGGCACTTCATTTGTAAGGCTTTCGTTTCTTTCCAAGTCAAGAAAACAAAGTCCTCTACCACAGCAAGCCCACCAGAGAATATTTATTAGTTGATTTACCTGGGAAAAAAACAGAACCAGCCAGCCACCAGGGCAAAGCTCCACCTAACTGCTCATTCAGAAAGAACAAAAGTATCAATTTTACCTCTGAAGAAAATACACACCACAAAACAGAGCACTTTACAGGAGTACAGGAGTGTGCTAGACCATGTATTAGATAAGAACACTGGGGAGACTGACTATGCATGTGGCATGAATGCGTTTGAGTTGGGGTGTGTGTGTGTGTGTGTGTGTGTGTGTGTGTGTGTGTGTGTGTGTGTGTGTGTGTGTGTGTGTGTGTGTGTGTGTGTGTGTGTGTGTGTGTGTGTGCGTGTGTGCAGGTGCGTGCGTGTGTGTGTTTTCTCAACAATACTAGATGCTAGATGCTGTTTTTTTTTCTTTTGTGAAATACAGTAAAGAGTATAATTCCAATGTCATTTTCATAAACTACCCTCTCTTAGTTTCTAAGGTCAAATTCTGCTTCTATACATGCAGATATATTTCAGATAATTTAATATATTATATATTTTTTTCTTTGACATAAACATATGCAGAGACACACATAGACCCATAGAGAGGTGTTTACATACACACATACACACACAAACATTAGCATACACACAACTAAGACTACACACATACACACTCAAATTCACATCCAGGGCAAGTTGTAGCAAGGCCACCTCTCAGTTGAAAAATGTTTGTGTGTTTTAGGCCCCCTTGAAGAAGACCTCTTGTGAAAGCCCAAAACACTGCACTGCTCTGAAGCTCAGCATTTGTTCCTGACTGTGAAATGAAAGACCCCCTTGGAGTCACGGGACACTGGATGCCAATTACTACCATCACAACAGCCGGAGAGGACGTGTGTGTCTCTCTCTCTCTTAGTGTGTGTGTGTGTGTGTGTGTGAGAGAGTGTGTGTTAAGATGCAATTCAGGGGAGAATGAGAATGTAACTGTCACAGTCTGACAAACTGCATTGACAGGCACAGAGCAAACATAAAAGAATATCCAGTGAAAGACCATGCTTCACAACAGGTAGCGCTCACTTTTGTCCTGCTCCGCTTGCAATCTACATCGGGTTTACTGGGGCAGTTGATATTTAACACACACCACTAACTAAAGAATGGAAAAACATGACTCTTCTCAGATAGGCAACTTTTGTACAAGACACACACACACACACACACACACACACACACACACACACACACACACACACACACACACTCACACACACTCACACACAGGCACACACACACTCACACAAACACACTCACACACAGGCACGCACACACATATACCCACAAAGAGAGGCGGAGATGGGAGTATTAGCATTTTTCATTTCAAAGTCCTATGCTAGCAAATCCAGCTCAGAAGGTAGAAGGTGTGAACATACATTGACAAAGTCACAGAGTTTAGTTTCATGGCACTCACTAACCCGGGACCGCTGACCACAGAAAACCCTACACTGGTTGGTCACAACCACTCCTGCATTGACTGCGATGATGAAACCAGGGAAAAAGAAACCCTCCTCTTGGCCCCAAAACTAGCTCAAATGGAAGGAGGCTGGCTAATGCTAACTAGCTGAAGCTAACCCCCTATGGTAATGCTAACTAGCTGAAGCTAACCCCCTAAAGCCTACCCCCTATGGGGAGACAGTGGTGCATACTGCATGAGTACTGAAGCTGGCTAACGCTAGCCCCTAAAGCCTGCAACTAAAATGGGGAACACAACGCAGGAGACAGTGGAACATGGGTCAAAGTTCAGAGTTCAAACCGGCCTCCTGTGAGTGGCTCAGTGGTCCAGCCGTCCCCAAACTACACCTCCTGCTGAGAGCTGACAGCTGAGAGCTGGCTGACCGAGGGGAGGTTTCACTGGTGACTGATGACTGGTAATTGACACAAAATTACATTTCTATTGCCCTGCATATAGAACTTTCATTTACATTGATTTACATTTGCTCAGAAATACTGAATTTTCATCTCTCTCTCTCTCTCTCTAAGTGAGAGAGATTATTCATAAGAGGGAGTTTGATAAGAACCGCCTACAACCTACAAAACAGCACATCTTGCTGTCCCTGTAAGCGTGTCTATGTGTGTGTGTTTCATTCCATCTACATCCCTGTCTTTCTCTCACTCTATCCTCCCTCTGTGTTCCCCCCTTCACAGAGTGCACGCAACAAATGCAGAGGACATAATTCAAGGCAGAAGAAGGGCGAAAGAAAGAAACGCACCTCAGCACAGCACAGCACATCTGGTGAATGGCTGCTAGTGGCTATGCTCCATGAAGCTAAAGAGCCTGCGATGGGCATTTGATGGCTTTCCAAACCATTGACTTGGTCAGCCATTATGCCGGGCCCTTTCTCTAGCTCTTTGTTGGCGATTATGGGCACATAAATACAAAGCGTGATCCATTAAATAGCACAAGAGAGTGGCGTGAGGTGGCTGATTTAATAAATGAAACCAATCGCTCAAATTAAAGCCATCCCACATTTGGTGGGGCATTCATGTAGGTTTCAGTGGTTGGGCAGTTAATCAACCCGATACCAGGGTGTGTGTCCAAGACCGGGCTGTTCGTTTCCCTACAGTGCAGTATGTTTCAAACAATACACTGTATTTGTGTATATACAAACTATACGACGGGAGATAGTCATTTGGGTACAAAATTATTTCATTCTGACAAAATAATGGCATGCAAACAGTTTTTCAATAACGGTACGAGCGGTGAAGAATGAGAAATACATAAATAAATCATTTCAAAATTTTTCACGAAAATATGTTTTTCCCCCTAATAAATGATTCAATCATTCCTGCTTACTGAAGTAAGTGATTGTGCTCATTATTTACCCATGCACTTCAGCTCTGGCCCATGCAGGGAACGGCGCCGGGTCAGATTTGACTGCCGTCTGGGAACATAATGCTCAATTCATTCGCCACACATCGATCCATGACACACAGAAACCCCCATCAGAACCACTAGTCCCCATCTCTCTGTCTCTCGCTGACACACTCCCACAACCTTTAACTCACTCACACAAACACACACACACACACACACACACACACACACACACACACACACACACACACACACACACACACACACACACACACACACACACACACACACACACACACACACACACACTTCACCTCTCAAAAGCTCTTAAATTTGTCTGCCCTACGCGCTTTCACACATTTTTGCCGATGCGGCAGAACTGGTGGCGTGCCGCCCGCCCTCCCGCCCTCCTGCCCGCCCGTCTGTCTACCTCGCTCGCTCACCTTCAGAGGTTTTATGAATCTAACCATTAGTGTTTACTTAACGCCTTAACGCACGGGCTACCATCATTCATATGGCGGCACAAAACGTTAAGCAAGCGCGGAGGTGCAGGGAGCTCGGAGGAGCAGGGAGTGTAGCGGGGTGGGCAGGGGTGGAGGGAGGGAGGGTAAATGATATGAGGGTTCAGCTCTGAGCCCAAAGCCTCTTTACTGCAGGCGGCCATGAGAAGAGCAGAGTGAAGGAGAGAGAGAGAGAGAGAGAAAGGGTAAGCAAGAAAGTAAGAGAGATTGGGAGAGAAAGAAAGAAAGAAAGAAAGAGTGAGGAAGATGGAGAGAGGGAGTGGGAGAGAAAGAAACAGAGAGAGAGTTAAGAGGAAAGCAAGAGAGAGCAAGGAAGTTAGAGAGAGGGTGAAAAGAAAGAGAATGAGAAAGAGAGAGAGAGAGAGAGAGAGAGAGAAGGAACGAAGAACGAATGAAGAGAGAGAGATACAATAAGTCTAAATGTCAACATGGCTTGCCTGAGCAACCACAACTGCACTCCAGTCTCTCTCTCCATCCGCGTGGACACACACCATATACACCGCACACCGCACACCGCACACAATCTTATCTGTGTTAGTGCTGCCCTCCCTCTGCCCACTGACAGAGACCTGGAGCCACAGATTACCACAGGAGGTCAGGGGATGGCACAGGTATTTTGCCAGCGAGATCACAATCACTAAATAACCTGCCCCCTCTGGACAACAGCACAACCACAGAGATGAGCAAGAGATTGTGCTGGACATTGCTGCAGAAGGGGTAATGGTAAATACTGTCTGACTCCTGTGTGTGTGAATGCATATGCATGTGTGTGTGTGTGTGTGTGTGTGTGTGTGTGTGTGTGTGTGTGTGTGTGTGTGTGTGTATACATGTATCTGTGCATGTGTGCGTCTGTGTGTGTTTATGGTTTAAAAAGTTTAAAAGCAAGAAGAGAAAATTCAAACATACAGTTCAATAGTGACTATAAAGAAGGGACCAAGAGAGAGGAGAGAAAATAAGGAGTAAGGGACTAAAAGAGAGAGAAAGAGAGAGAGAGATGGCACAAGTGAGCTAGAGAGAGAAAGGTACAGAGAGAGGGGTAGAGAGATAGAAAGGTAGAGAGAGAGAACGGTAGAGAGAGAGTGTGTGAAGTAGAGAGAGAGAGAGAGATAGAAAAGAGAAGTATTTCCAAACCCCTTCTTCACAGCGCCATGCCAGGGACCCCTGCAGCTCTGGCCTCAGGCTCACCCGAGAACCCATCAATTCAAACGCCGTTTAAGACAGCACCCAAAGCATCCCACAGCAGTGTGTGTGTGTGTGAGAGTGTGTGTGTGTGAGTGTGTGTGAGTGTGTGTGTGTGTGTTTGTGTGTGGGAGTGTAAGTTTGTGTGTGTGTGTGTGTGTGTGTGTGTGTGTGTGTGTGTGTGTGTGTGTGTGTGTGTGTGTGTGAGTGTAAGTTTGTGTGTGTGTGTGTGTGTGTGTGTGTGTGTGTGTGTGTGTGTGTGTGTGTGTGTGTGTGTGTGAGTGTGTGTGCATATCTGTGTATGTGTGAGTGTGTGTGTGTGAGTGTGTGTGCATATCTGTGTGCGTGAGTGCATACATGTGTGTGTGTATGTGATTAGACTCCTCACCTGTTTCCTGGTCACACAGTTGTTCGCAGGGCTCCGTGGTCCTCTGTCCGCAGTAGTCCCTGACCCACTGAGAGGAGCTGTTGGTCTGGTAGTACAGGGTAAGCTTGGCAGGGTTCAGCCAGTTTGACACATCCAGGAAGCTGCCCATGCTCACCACAAAACTGCTTCCTGCTCAGAGAGAGAGAGAGAGAGAGAGAGAGAGAGAGAGAGAGAGAGAGAGAAAGGGAATGAAGACAGAGAGGCAAATGGGGAGAGAGAAGGAAAGAGAGAGATAGAGAGAGAGAGAGAGAGAAAGGTGGAGATACAAGTTAACAAAGAGACACAAGAGATACACACCAAACTTTAAATTGAGTTACTTCATAGGCTACGCTATATAAAACTGTTGGAACAGAATCCAATATTTTCTCCAAGCATCTGGATTCTGAAGGTGAGTTCGATTGTCATCCATAAAGCTGAGATCTCATTTCAAGATTTGTTTTGTTCATTTTGCTTCTTGTTAGCTTCATCAAGCATCAGAATTAATTTACTTTTAGATTTTGTTGCTTTTTATGTTTGTTTGTTTGTTTGTTTAAACTACCGGTAGTACTTGTATTTGTTGCTATGTTTGGCTCTGTTTTTCTTCATTACATGAGTGCTTTTTGCTGTTTGCTTATTTTCATTTCCACCAGACCTAGCGCCGCTGCCATCACTCAGTACTGTGTGAGCGTGATAACGTGCTTCTCTTAATCCTGAGCGCTGACAGTTACACCTTAGAGGACTGCTGTCCTCAACATGGAGGGATAGTATAGACCTGGAGACAGTGACAGATTACCTCTTCTATGCTAGCTACTTCAGCCCAGGAGGTAGGAAAATGACTGCCGACATCTTTTATCAAAGTGCTCAGTTTTGGCACCAAAATATGAAGAGCTGATGCCTCAAAGCCTGACTCCCGGGTGCTCAACGCGTGAGCTGACGGGCTTTTCTCTTCGTTGGTTATTGGTGACGTAGTGTTTGTGTCGTCCACATGTAACATTCGACTACGGGTGCCTAATTCCATTTGGATGGACTTCATGTGGTGTTTGCATCCAAGCCCCCGCGGGTCAGGCATACACAGAGCTGCAGAGTCCTACATAATGGGCTGCAGTCCTCGTCTCATCACACTCTTGCTTTGAGAGCTATTGTGCGATCGGCATGGCTGGCATTATAATTTGGCACGAGTGGAACGATGATTGGATGGTAGGCATGAACACAGCTCAGCCTGCCATGGGGGGGGGGGGGGGGGGTAACCATGGACACGCAGCTCAGGGCCGAATACCCCACATGGTTTACATCCCAGCTCTCCCCTGCTCCCCCAACTCATCCTCGTGAAAAATCACATGTCAGGAGGACATGCATTGGGGACCAGAGCAGAGCCCCATCACGCGCTGCCTCTCCCCTGACTCCACAGACATGTGATGTACATACTGGGGATCCAGGACTCATCAGTAGAAATACGAAAGAGTAGTGTACACTTTTCAAATCCTAGCTGACGCATTTGTTGCCTATGTGCTTGCTCTAGGGGGTACAGCCTTGGGCCCTATGGGCACCTTGAGACAATGTCAATATCCAGTGGCGCTGTATAAATGAATGTAATAGGGTTGAATTGATTTATCCTGCATGTCAGAGACAGAAGAGGAAGTAAATCAATCCATAAGGGCTATAAACAATGCATATTATTATTATTGGTAAGACTGCTGCTACTACTACTACTGCTACTACTGCTGCTGCTACTACTACTCCTACCACTGCTACTGCTGCTTTTACTCCTCTATGGTAATGGTAAAGGGATCCATAATAAACACATTATTATTATTATTATTAGCGGTAGTAGTAATAGTAGTAGTCATAGTATAATTAATAGTAATAGTAGGGCCAATACTACTCCTACTACTGCCGCTACCACCACCACTTCCACTTTTCAATCCCCAGCAAAACTAAACTCCATGTCAAGAGGAATACAGTTAATGAACAACAAGCCATGGGGGTGTCTGTGACACATGTGGTCCAATATTTGATCAGTCCATGGCAGTGAAATAAATGAAAAACCACAAGATGAATTTTTGTGTTTG
>NC_045163.1:8848097-8880597 GCF_900700415.2 Clupea harengus | reverse complement strand
GGGAGAGGGTGACGACAGGAGGGGTGGAGGAGAGAAGGGAACAGCAAGGGGAGGAGAGAGGGAGGGACGGAGAGAGGCAGGCACTCACCGTCAGCGATGAAGTGTTCGGGCACGTGCAGCGTGACTTTGACGGAGAGAGGGCAGGAGATCTGCGTGCTGTACACCACGGCCAGTACGCACGTGCTGATGGTGATCAGAGTCAGCGTGGCCTTGTTCAACGGGCTGTGGGGGCAACCTGCAGGGGCAGATGGGAAACAGGAAACGTCCGCGTCAGCCAGGAGGAGTGACGGAGGACACGACCGGGCCACGCATCAGAGCTGTCAGGCCAAGTCTGACCCCGGACCTTTAACCCCTTAGCTGACACTCTCAGCTAATTCCACCCCACCGACCCTCACAGACTCTCTACAGCTCTGAGCGAGACTGAGGAGGCCTGATTCAACTCTGTTCATTTATGCACTAGGTTTTATTAAGGCTTAATTCAGATTTATTTTGTTTTAAAGGTCCTGTTTAGTTAACCGCATACCTTTTTTATAACCTCCTGACTAGTGTACTAATGCCAATGTGCTTTTATGATGCAATGCTAGTTTCAGGTGCAGACTAATATTCTGGGTTAGTAACAGCTGTCTTTTGCAATGTGTGGCTGAACAACAAACCTGCAGTATAAATGAAAACAAACCCGCCTTATTTCTTATTTCAAATTAAGTTACACAAACGACCCTGTCAATGTCCCTGTAGGTAGCGAATGAGGTCTGCCTCACTCGAATAGTTGGTCAGTGGTAAAGGGTCCATTCTCAAAGACCTGCGTGTGAGCAGGAGGCCTTGTCAGACTTGGTAAAGAAACAGAGGCCACCTGCAGTGGGTTCAATGAAAGCACCGTGGCAGGGCCTGACCTGGGCCCAGTGAGGTGTCTGATCCGATGCCAGATGCAGCTCAGATCCGGTTCAAAAGTCACAAAGCACCACAGGGGACCTGGACTAGATCTCGGACAAATCTGTGCCAGATTAGGGCCAGATTCAGTCTAGATTATGGTTTCAGGAGTGTGCCCTCATAAAGCTGCTGACTCTGGACCAGCTTTCAGACATGTCTGGGCCAGACTAGGACCAGTTCTGCAGGGCTGTGAACAGCCATTTCTTTTGCACTTGGCAGCCAATCAAGTTAATAGACAGACAGTCCTCTCATAAAGATACCAGAACTAGACTGATACATGCTCCTGATATTAACGGTCTAGTTAGACATCATTCATTTCAGCCCACTGTCACTGTAATTTGTTATAAGACTGAAGTCCGACATCACAAGATTATGTCTGTTTCTCTCTCTTCTTTTTTTTGTTATTTATTCTCATTCCAAAATCCCATATAATAGAGTAGAATGGATCTGGCACCGATCCGTGCCAGATGCACCGGTACCGAGCCAGATTTGGGCCGCATCTGGCCCAGAGGCGGGCATCTAACAGGGGCAGTGAGTCAGAGATGGTGACATGGTGACGAGGCCCTGCTGACCTGATTTATGTAGCGGATAAGTAATAGGTTTGGGGCCCCAGCAGGAACAATTAATCTACAAGATAAAAGATGAGTAAGAGACGCTGGGCTTCTGTGCTGCAGTACGTATCTAGCGGTGATGGACGACGCCATCAGTCCGGCTCAGGGGCTGTGGAACAGGAGCTCTGGCCTGTCCTCACACTTATGGGGTTATGAGAGGAACTGAGGAATAGCTGCAGTACTTCTGCAGTGTTCGTGACGGAAGGATATTGCAGACACATCCAGACCTTGGAGTTGTTGCAGTACTTCTGCAGTGTAGATGAGGGAAGGATATTACATACATTGTACAATTCGCTCAGATAAATCGGACAAAAATGAGTTTTTGTACAACTGTTCATCGCACTGGGTGCATATGAGAAGATCTACAAGTTGTTTAAAAGTGTGAATAAATAAATAAATGCCTGTGGGCATTCAGCTGGTATTGAAGATCAAAAGTTCTGAGCTCAACATTCTAAAAGCACAGAATACACTGAATCTTATCATATTTGTAGTCTTATCGAATTAACTTTTTTGATTTATTTTAATAGTTTCATTTCTTATATATTTTTTTGTACAGTGAATATTGATAGCACTAGATAGGAATCAATTACATATCAAAGTAAACACAAAAAAATGTAACTGATGTATGCTTAATGAGATATCTTCTATGATCAAGATAGTGTTTTTTAGCTGAACAAACCGAAAAAAAAGAATGAAAACATTAATTAAATAAATGAATTAAATAAATTCCTAAATTCCTAAAATAAACTCACTCTAATCCAGCATCCTTTCTGAGGATAGTGAACCTGTATTTTCTCAGCCTCCTCAGCAGCCCATCCCTGGTTCACATTCTCCCATCTGTAAAGATAATGCTAACGCTCCCCCATCCCCCCCGTCCCCATCACTGATGCAATCTGTTCGTTTCTGTGGCGTGTCATAGAGCGCAGGGTGATGAGTGCGTCTCATGGTAAACACACACATTGTGAAGACAAGTGTGAGTGTGAGGACCGTTGCAAAATGTGCTTAAGGAACTGTTTTCTGTGGGCTCCAAGCTGGTGCAGCAGCAAAACAACTCTGTTAGCACAATAACAACACGTAAACAATACAAAGTCAAGCAGCATGTATCATTTACCATTATTTAAAACACCTGAATGCCATGCACTGTCTATGCACTCCAAGCTGTATGTATGTGTGTGTGTGTGTGTGTGTGTGTGTGTGTCAACAGGCTCTGATGTTGACTGTGACTGGACCTTCATACATATATTTATAAAAGGTGGAGAGAAAGAGAGAGAGAGAGAGAGAGAGAGAGAGATGGAGAGAAAGTGATAGAGAGTGCACGAGAGGGAGAGAGAGAGTTATCAAGAGGGGGAGAGAGAGAGAGAGACACCCTCTAGTCATCCAGTAGTGGATGAAGCTGGTGGCCTTGGTTACCCCCCTGTGAAGTGTCTCCTACACACACACACACACACGCACACACACACACACACACACACACACACTAATCCCATCGGCTTCTCCACTCCCCTCCTAAATAATTACACCTGGAAGAGAGGCTCTCAATTAAGGTAAAAGCCCCCAAAGCACACTAACAAATGCACACACACGCAAGCCCTCACGCATGTGCTCTTATCCACAGACACACACACACACACACACGCACGCACTCCAAATCTCTCTCAGCAACTCACTCCCCCTCTTTTTCTTTGTCTTCCTCTCTTCCGCTCTCTCTCTCCCTCTCCCTCTCCCTCTCCCTCTCCCTCTCCCTCCCTCCCTCCCTCCCTCCCTCTCCCTCCCTCTCCCTCTCCCTCTCTTCAGAAGTGCAGCAGTCTTTAGTGGAGTTAAGCCAGGCCTCCTGTCTGTGTCCTTCACATCTGTGTGCCCAGCGTGGGCGGCTGAATCGTCTTAGCCACGGCTCCTCTCGGGGCAGAGGTCTGACGCTTCCCCAGGAGAAGGGCAGCGATGCTGGGCCACTCCATCAGCACAGATCCACGCATGCTGTGACCCCGTATCAGGCCTCAATGCACTCAATAACTAACTAACTCTCTCTCTCCCTCTCTCTTTCTCTGTCTTTCTCACTGTCCCTCACTCCCTCCCTCCCTCCCTCCCTCTCCTTCTCTCTCTCTCTCTCTCTCTCTCTCTCTCTCTCTCTCTCTCTCTCTCTCAATGCAATTCAGATTGATTCAATTCAATTCAATTCAAAGTTGCTTGTGTTCATACAGTATTGCCAAACCTTTAGCGTAATAATAATAATACAATAATAAAACAACCCCCCCCCCCCCCCCATCTCTCATTCCTTCCTCAGTAACACTGTAACTCTGTGTGTGTCTGTCTCTTGACATAAGTACACATACCAACACACAGACCAACACACACACAGACACACACACACCCTGGTGCTGCTCTCCCATGTAAACACATGCAGCTGGAAAGCTCTCTGCAGGGACACTACACCAGTTGGCAGTGTTGAGGCAGACTTCAGTGATGGCTACGGCCCAATGCAGTAGCACACTGCAGCACAGCATACAGGATAATTATCACTGCACACAGGGCCAGATAGCAGGCCTTTCCTGGAAGGGCTTCAGGCTGACTTTACTTACAATAAAAGCATGCTGGTTCGTTTGGCCACAGAAAAGATGCGTTTCCTTATCGCAGTTCACTGCGATATAACAGTATGGTACATGACACTAGTCATGGGCCTAAATCGAAGCATTTATCCATTCACGCCTGAAAGGCCGCAAGATTCGTCTGCGCTTACTCCTGGGCTCGCCCCCTCAGGAGTTTATAAATTCAATCACGCAGCACGAATCACCCTCTTTGAAAAACTTTGGGTTCTTTAACCCTCACTAGCTCAGGGCGCTGCAAAATTCGTTGACTCAACTTAATTTTGGAAGTAGTAGCCGCTAAGTTTCTGACTAGCCTGCTACCTTGCTATCAACGTGTTCGTTGCTAATAGTGTGCTTGTGTATTAATACGTTCTTCTACTTTCAGAACAAAGATGTCCAGACAATACCCCGACTGTGGGCACACCCGTGTCAAGGGTGACCGCTACCGTCTGTGCGTGACCTGCCTCGGCAGGACCCACGCAGAGGCGGCGCTCTCAGGCGCCGACCCTGTCTGTGGCATCTGTGCTAGCTTGACGCTGGCCAAGGCTACAAGGACAGTCAGTCTCGTTGCTGGGCTGCCAACGCCTGTTGGGAATGATGGCGTCAGTCGCTATCGCACTCCCGCTAGGGATGTTGCGTATGCGGCCGTTCCAAATGTGGTACCTGTCTCTGAGGCTCAACGCAGTCACAGACAGGCACCGCAGAGTAACGGTGTCCTCCAGATGCAGGAAGGCCCTGGCAATCTGGAGAACCCTCTGGTTTCTCGCTGCGTCGGGCACTATGGGCATAGTGTCGCGTCGCGTAGTAGTGACCACAGACGCCTCCACCAAGGGGTGGGGTGCGGTCTGCGAGGGGAGAGGCGTGATTGGTCTCTGGTCTGTGACGAATCTCGCGGCCTTTCAGGCATGAATGGATAAATGCTTCGATTTAGGCCCATGACTAGTGTCATGTACCATAGTGTTATATCTGGCTCCTGCTTAAGGAACCGAGGTTACGTAAGTAACCGAGACGATTTCTAAGTTCTTTTTTTTTCAGTTTGTTTAATTTTCACTATACAGATTTAAACATGTCTGTTTATGTGTGTATGCGTATATATAAACCAACGTGTGTTTGTGTGTGTGTGTGTGTGTGTGTGTGTGCGCGCACGCGCAACCGTAACTGTCTGCATGTGTGTGTTTATTTGCGAGTCTGTGATTAGAAGCAGCAGCACCTAAGCTTTCGTTCCTTCATTTCACTGACTCTGACTTCAACACTTTCAGCACATCCTTTCAAAAGGCATCACAGTGGGACCGTGAGGTGCTGACTGTCACTGCTGGGGCGAGACATAGCGAGACTGGCCAGAGATGTCTCGGCAGAGGCTCGCCACTCAGGGCCCTGTCTGAGAATGCAAAGCCAGCGAGTGTGTGCTCATTCACCCTGCATTACCGAGCGGCGCCCTGCCTCCTCGGAAAAAGCACGCCCGCAAATCAGAGGTGCTCCCCTGAAAGGCGCAGAAGCCTGAGAGAGGGGCCTAAATTAGTTGTTTCAACAGAGGTTTAAGTGCTTTGCACTTTGCCGAGCGGAAATTTAAAGAGCCCCCAGACAGACGCGATTGACATTTCCTCCTCTGAACACTTTTACACTTACACTTTCCCTCTCCTCCTCTCCTCTCTTTTTCCCCCTCTCCTCTTTTCATTTTCAACTCCCTTCACCATCTGGCACTGATCCACATTCTTTGGTCTTTTGGGCCGAGGGTGGATCGGGCGCAGCGAGGTGAGTTGAGGGGCGCACATACAAGAACACGCTTTTCAGGCTGCACTCTGATGCATTGGGATGGGGAAAAAGGAAAAGAGAGAGAGAGAGAGAGATAGAGAGATAGATAGAGAGAGAGAGAGAGAGAGAGAGAGAGAGAGAGAGAGAGAGAGAGAGAGAGAGAGGAGGGGGAGCAACAGACGCAGGGAAATTAAAAGAGAGAAACAGAGATGAGTACAAAGGCATGATTTGAGGCAGCTGGTGATCGACACATTGGGCACATGCAGCAACATATACATTTCTCTTCTATTTTCTTTAAAATTTTGGTTAAGAGAAAAAATAAAAATAAACAAGAGAAGTCAACTCCTGATGCACCACCACACATTCTTAACCATCCAAATCTGCTCTTACCCAGGTGTGCTGAATGATGAATCCTACTTCATCATAAATTGGAGGCGCGTGGGTTTTTGCATTAGCACAGGTAAAGGCCCCTGCATAAGGACAGATGTTGTGCCATGTGCAGATACTCTGGCACATGCCCACGGGGGCTCTTGGCAATCTGAAATGGATCAGCATCTGTCTCACCAAAAAGAGTTGTGCAATCTCCAAAAACGTGTTGTCTGTGGAAGGCCTGGATGGCCAACGCATCTAAGAACAGTACGTAAGCCATTCAGAAGCTGAATGCACACTATATCATCTACTTGGGTTTTTATAGTATTAATTACGATTAATGGACCAACAGTATTACTTTAACCAACACATTTAGTTATTCAATCAATAAAATGACCGGAAAAACATAATCTAGATTTGATATTCTGTGTATTTTTATGTTCCCCTAAATTTAAAACTGCTCTCGACCACACATAAAATGTCCTATTACCTAAGAGAAAAGCAAAAATGTGAATCTCAGAAATCAATGGGGTACTAACAAAATAAGAACAGATTGTGGATATGATCAAACCTTAGAGGAAATGTGTTTGTATTTTGCATCCTGCATGAGGCACAATAAGTCCATGATGTGAAAATGACTCAACTCCACACACAAACACTGCCTACGGATTCATTAATTAATTAATTAATTAGTCCACTGAACACTGCCTCGCTACATAATAACCACATCGATGACCTGGGGGGAATAACCATGGCCACACGCACACCGCAAAATCACAAATATAGAGGTATTTGTTTTCCCATATTTAACCAACACACAGCCAAATTATAGATTCGGAAAGGTAAAGGTTAAAATAATCACCAAATGCAGAACTAAAGAATGGTATCTGATATATGAAGGGTTCATCGAGGGTTCAGACTGAATAATAACGTCAGCTTATAATGCACTACAGGGATAAAAGCTCCTGACCATATTAACCTTCAGTGCCCTCTGCTTCAATTCCCGGGCTTTACACCTCCATGATAAGAACGTGGTTATGAAATATGTGAGGCTAATCACGCTCACTGAGGCCTCATTGAGCATAATTCCGTTCGAACTAACTCACTCACATACTCACTCATACAGACACAAACACACACACACACACACACACACACACACACACACACACACACACACACACACACACACACACACACACACACACACACACACACCACACTAGCTGAATTACACTGCTTATTTCATGGACTGGCAGAAGGGACACCAAAAATGGTCTGGGCCAATACATAAATGTGATTATTTATTATATAGTTATTTCTTTGTTTTAGCATACTGAGGAATACTATGTTCATGTATCAGGGTCTGTCTTGTCATTTGTGTATTGTTAAATGTTTGTGTCTACCCCTTTTTTAGGAAATGGTGCTGGCCACCTCCTGTATATGTTCATTGTTCTATCTAGGGGAAGTTTTTTGAGTTTGGTTTTGTCAGGTAGGTTTATTTATGTAGACCTTGTGAACTGCTGATTGTTGTCCTCTACTCATATAGAAGCTTAGCAGGTTTTTTTTACTGCTGAATGTTGTCCTCTGTTTAATGAGAGGCTTATATTAGCAGGTATTTGTATGGAAATAGTGACTGCTGAATGTTGTCCTCTGCTCATAGAGAGGGTTAGCAGGTTACATTTTGGAGACTGCTGATTTTAGTCCTCTGTATACTTAGAGGCGTAACAGGTGTTCTAGAGCCTGCTGATTGGTGTCCTCTGCATATAGAGAGGCTTTGCAGGTTTTCTAGACATTACTGAAGAGATTAATAAAAGCATATCACTTAGAACCCTCACTCTGTCTCTAAGGTTTTTGGCCAAACCCACGTATTGACGGTACACCGAGGCTCGGCCCGTCAGACTCACTCACACACTCACACACACACACACACACACACACACACACACACACACACACATGCAGCAACACACAACTCAAGGTACTCAGAGGATTTTCCTACTTGTCTTTTATGTATTCATGATTTTATGCAATCTTGTTTTTCTTTGTGCAAAGACATAGAGCATGTACAGACACTCCCAAAGTCAATCTGAGACACGGGTACTGTTTGATTAAGGACAAATCTCTTGTTTCGGTTGCTCCGCTATCTCCGTTTAGTTTTGACACATCACTTTTCTTCACACCCACATCTCTCGTGTGGCCAGCGATCCATCTGCAATCCCTCAGCTATAACACCACTCGCCATATTTCTTTCCAGGCATCCCTGCAGCTCTCTATCGTCCTCATCAGTAAGCCATACTTGGATCTGTGTTTGTTTGAGTGACGGCTCGTCCCTGAGGTGCGACCGAGTTCTCACCACAAGCAGTTGGCAGGTCTGTCTACAGCATGGGGATAGTTTGAGGGTCGTGTTACCTAAACACAGATCCAACCACAATCTGACTAAAGATGGAGGTCCCCACCTATATGCTTGTTTACAAGTGGAATAAGTAAATAAATAAATTAATGAACAACCCAACCATGTAAACTTGTTCCCTGCAGCCATGAGCATCACCATTTTATGACTCAGGAAAAACAATAAAATCAGTCTCGTCAGCCCCTGTGGAACCCTTTCACCTGTTACGAGTGGGAAGGAGACAGAGAGAAGCGAAGTGCTTTGTTACATCGGCTCGCTTCTCAGCCTTGGAATCTGCTCAGACTCCAGGAGTTCAGCCTGCGGTGAATCAACCCCCAGAGACCAACTCCTGCATTGAGACCCTCTCAGCTCAACCTCCAGTGTTTCCACTCACAAACAGCCACAATGAGCGGATTTGCAGACAAGAACTGTTTCATTTATTAATTCCGCAACAAATGCGTTTTCTACCTACGTGTAAAAAAAAAGGGCTACAATGTGTTATTAACAAGAAAACAACAAAAGGTAGAAATCCAAGTGGGGGAATTATTTTTTTAATCTATCTACCATGACTGTGAAAAGGTAGAGAACCAAACATGTACAGCTACAAAGAAATGCTTTGAAAACAATGACAACCAAAACAACATTTTCTTTATGATGAAAGTCCGGAGGGGACACTGTGAAGGGAGAATGCGGAGAGTGGTTTGGGGAAGGCTGATAGCAGCACAGCACACCACATTACAACACTGCCAGCACCCTCTCATATCACGGCTGGGAAATAGAGAGAGCCATATTTTGACATGTTTATTATGGAATTGGTGTCAAATGACTTCAGAGGGTGGATAAGAGGAAAGAAGAAGTGAGGGAGAAGAAGAGAGAAGGGAGTGAGAGAGAGGGAGTAAGATATAAAGAGAGAGAGAGAGAGAGAGAGAGAGAGAGAGAGAGACAGACAGCCAGAGAGAGAGAGTAAGATAAAGGAGGGGGAAAACTACTATGTTTAGAGTTGTCAAAACAGAAAGAAACATCAGTAAAGAACCAAAAAAATAGAGGGAAATAAAAAAGTGAATTTCTTGATTTCCCCCTTTGTTGTCTTATCACCAGTAAGTGATGGGTGTTTGAGGCTCATTCGTCCTCTACTGAGTACATGTATGGTTGTGCTGGCAGAGGCCGGAGGCAACGTTTGAGCAAGTGTACCTTTACTACGCCGTCGGCCCCTGTGTTCCGTGTAGAACTTCATCTGAATCTCATCCTCCACCTCGGAACTATGGTCGCCCTGACGACCAAATGCATTGCCTGTTCAGATAGACAGTGTGAGAGAGAGAGAGAGAGAGAGAGAGGGAGATAGAGGGAGGGAGAGAGAGAGAGAGAGAGGGAGAGATATAGGGAGAGGGAGAGAGAGGGGGAGAGGGAGAGGGAGAGAGAGGGAGAGAGGGGTTAATAACTTATTGGAGACAAACACCAGTGGTTAAAAAAAAAAGCACTTCGGAAAGCTTGGAAACCCAGTTACCAACCTGTCAGTTTTACACACGAAAGAGCAAGCGCTGGGAAAGCGGGTGTCAGAGTTAATCGAATGAAACATGCTGAAATCTGACACTTTACGGTGGCCAGCAGATCTAAAACACCAGGAGTACATCAAGACATGCACTGCTTTGCAAACATGCTTTGGTCGCCCAGTGTTACGCAACGCTCTTTAAAAGCCACTAAACATTTCCTGTGCAGATGAATAGCTTTTCTTAACAACATTTTGTTCGGGTGGCCTTTTGCACAATACTTTCCATCTTACACCCTTGACTGCTGGAAGCCATTTCAGTTTCCATCTGCGGTGAACTGCTTTTCAAATTTGCTTCTGGGGATGTGACCTTTGCTAGTGAATGGACACAAGGCCCCTTAGGACATCCATGCGGGGTACTCACTGTACTCTAGCAACAGTACCCTAGCAACAGCCATCTGGATGCAGCTGGTGAGCTGTCACTCATTGCCAGGCTGTTCACCCCATCAGCTGGTTTAATCAAGGACACGGGCATGGCACTAACAACCCCTCACATCTCTCTCTGTGTGTTAATGTTAATGTTAATGCGAGTAGCTTTTTTTTCCCCTCTCCGGGTGTTGTGTAAAGCATTCACTACTCAGAGAGGTTGTTGATTACCTGGCGGGTGAATTATTCTGAAGATGGATTCACAAATTGATCTTTCTATTGATCTGCCTCTTTGTCCATCTATCAATATATCCATCATTCCATTCAGCCATTGCCAAATGATCAATACTGCCTCCTCAGCACATACTCTTATTAGCAGGCCTCAGTGGTCAGTGGTCAGGAGGAATCTAGTGGCTGTCATTTCTTTTCTTTTTTTCATTTTTTTCTTCTCATTTCGGTTTCTTTCAAATGTTCAGTGTGGGTGAGATCGTGAGGTGCAAGGTCCCCCGGCTCTGAAAGTTCTATTTACTCTTAAGAGCTCATACGAACGCTTTCATAGCCAGTGTGTAGGAGGAGGAAGAGGAAGATGAGGAAGAGGAGGAGGAGAATAAGAGGAGGAAAGTCAAGTCACATTTATTTTTAAAGCACATTTAAAAACAACAAGAGTTGTACCAAAGTGCTTTCCAGTTGAGGTTAATTACATTACAATTAAAAACAATACAAATAAACATGAATTCAATAACAGAATAATGTTCACATTGCAAGTATAAGTGCTCAATTCCGATGTGATGCTCAGATTTTAATATCTAAAACACATATCAGAAGAAAGAGAAGACTTTATACGTTGCAACAAAGAATTTAGAATAATAATGTTTCTGAAATACGCCAAAGTCAAGCAAAGTTCATCATCTATTTTCACCCCCCTGTATCTCGGCATAATAAGTCGCAAGGTTTTTATAGTCTCGAAGGGTAACTTCACAATAAACTGCAGGACTCACCCTTTCCAATGATGCTAGGCACTAATGACGCTAGATGCTAATCTGTGTGACGATGTATTGCGGAAAAATCCGGATATTACACATGTATACTATTTTACATGTACATAGGCAGATTTGTTTTTCAGATTGTTAAATCAAAGAATATCTTGCCAGCATGATTTAAATATCCCAGATTACAGACATTGTCCTCTACAAATCTATGTAAGGGTATCCTCACTTTCCTCAATTTCCCTAAGAGATACATGCACATGTATAAGAATTTCATTAGAATCAAAATCATCTTCAAAAGGCAACCAATGCAAAACCGGAGTAAGAAATATCGTCTTGAAAATAAATAAATAAAAACATACAGCATGTATGGCTACCTTTTAAAATGACCAAGATAGAGGGCATACAGGTTGTGAAATTCTGAAAACAGGCTGGTGTCGACGGAGTTGAGGCAGAGGCAGAGACAGGAGCCAGGTTATCAGACGTTTGGTAAAACAGGTAATGAGAGGCTAAGGCCTTCTCCTTGGGGGTAGGTGTGTGTCTGTGTGTATCTCTCTGTGTGTGTGTGTGTGTGTGTGTGTGTGTGTGTGTGTGTGTCTGTGTGTATCTGTGTGTGTGTGTGTGTGTGTGTGTGTGTGTGTCTGTGTGTGTGTGTGTGTGTGTGTGTGTCTGTATGTGTCACAGAAAAGAAAAAAAAAGTTTCTCTCATGGCCCTCCTTCACCTGATCTTCCATATCACACACACACACACACACACACAGCTACAGTTCCACCATCCCCTAAAGACTGTTAGGCACTTAAGGGTTTGTTTACTTTTAGGTTGCAAAAAAGTAAAAAAAAGTTCCGAGAACTGAAAAGTGTTACACACACACACACACAAACACACCCACACAAGGGAAGATACATGAAAACATGGTCCATCTGTGAAGTAGGTAAACAAACACATATGCACACAAGGGAAGATACATAACATGGTCCATCTGTGGAGTAGGTAAATAAACATGTTTGAGGCTAGAATAAGCAGCATACCTTCTGCTAAATTAGTCTTTCCTCAGTCCGGAACTTACTCACAGGGCACACACACTCACACACACGCACGCACACGCACGCACATGCACATGCACATGCACACGCACACACTCTCACACACACACACACTCTGCATTCCTTCTTAATGCGCCTGAACACCTAATTTCTTGCTCCAGATTTGATTTTATTTGGAGGGGGGGGGGACATATTCTTAAGTGTGCATGCGCAAATTTGTTTGAAATGTGTGCTTGCTCTACTTTCCCGTGGAAAATTTCAATATGCCCTCGAGCACAATCCAAGACACACACACACACACACACTCACACAAACGTTGTTTTTTTATTTGTTCCTCTTTTTAAGGGCTGGAAATACAATCAGCTCTTAATGAAGAAAGATGGAGAGGAGAATCACACGTTCACCAGGAGCGAGGAAAAGAAAAGTGAGTATTTATCAAGCATCGAAACAGCATGCTAGGGTTGTGTTGTGCATTAGGAAATCGACTTCAAAGAGACGATCAAAAGGAGAGAATGAAACGCCTTGGAAGAGAGTGTGCGAGCGAGTGAGAGAGGGACAGTGGTGAAAGAATGTGAATGAAAGAGAGAGAGACGGGAGAAGAGAGGGGAAGAAACAAGACAGAGAGATGGAGAGGTTGAAGAAAGAGATGTCAAGGCGAGAGAGAGGCAGGTAGAGGAAAGATTGTGTCAGAGAGAGAGAGAGAGAGAGAGAGAGAGAGAGAATCGAACAGAGAATCAATCGCTAAATGTTTCTGTTTGTGGAAGCAGTCCTTGGAATTAATTGCGTTTCGAAAAAAAAAAATGTGCATACGTGATGGAAGTTGATGGAGAAGGCCTTAGAAGTTCCACTTTGCGTAGCTAGGGAGGGTCTGGATGGATCATTGAGTGCAGTGGCTTAAAAGAGCTGTTTGCTTGATTGCCTCTTACGCTACATACACACTTCAAGGCATGTTATGGAGTGCGGAACTTGAAACCCATGTATAAAGCAATCACCACACATCTCAAATGGAATACGAGCTTCAGAAGTAAAGGGGGAAAAAATTCACCTTTTAGCACTGCAGGATATCAAAGGATATCCAGTAGCCACTATATACATCAGAAAACGTTTTTTTTTGCTTCTCACAGCTTACTGAAGTGTGTGTTTGATCACTTTGTGAAACAATGGAACAATGCACAATGCAGAGTTAAATATGAAACGTATACCTAATGATTCTGTACAATAGCAGAGACCTCGGAGCAGTCGAAATGCCCACGCATTTTGCTGCTCATGAATAAAAACAAGCCTATTAAATCGACCGGTGGTACTTCGTGATTGTTTATGACCGTTGACATATTCAGCACAGTGCCTGCAGAGCTCCATGTCTAATTAAACCAGCACTAGCCTCTGCAATGGAATGCTGCTCACACACTCACAGAGGAATTCTTAAATACATAATCTTAATGAACACTTATTTGTCTTTTTCATTTTGTTATTGTTTTGTTTGTTTATATAGCTAAAAGCACTCTCTGTAGCCTATTACCTCCTCTCATGGCTCTGGTGTTAGTCCTGAGATAATGATGGTGTGCTCCAACAGATCCATTCTAATATAAGATTTGTCTTCCATCAGTGTGCAGGAAGCCTCTAATCATCCCTCTGTCTTTATCTGTTGTCTTGAATCACTCCTTATAACTCCCTCTAGACACACACACACAGACACACACAGACACACTAACCCCCCATCCCCCTGGTGCACCCTGGGGGAATTTGGATTTCAGTCACGTACCATTAGTGGAGGGATTGATAAAGGCTTTAATTGTTTAATTGGGAGTGTGCTGTGAATGCATAGTGTGGCTGCCTGTGACCTCATGCCTACACACACACACACATTCTAACACACACACACACACACACACACACACAGGAAAGGCGGTTTCCCTGACAGTGCAGCGGGAAATGTCATAGGCTCATTATCCAGTGTCCTATAGATCAGCCTTCCCCTGGGACCAGCAGAGCCCGTATTGACATGAACTCTCCAGCCTCATTGAGTCTCTTCCCATACACAAGCAGCCACTAACATCTCATTTGCCTGCTCACACACACAAACACACACACACAGGGGCGGACTGGCCATCGGGGATACCGGGGGAATCCCCGGTGGGCCGACGTGGATGGGGTGGTCTAAAACATCGGCCCATGTCTATCTCCCAAAGGCCCTCACTTTCACTTTGCGGCGTTGACTATAGTGTATGCTTCACAGAACACGAATAATTTACTCTATCTATAATCGTCAGAAATCACTGACTGATATTTATACTACTGCTCGCGATCTGTATTCACACTCATGGTGCATATTTTTTAGAAAATTTTCTGAAGTGTCTTCTGAAATGTGTTCTTACGGACTTCGAAAGACTAATGTAAGGAAAGATCTCTGCCTGACTCATGAACGCCTGAAAATGGGTTCTTACACAGCCGAAGTGGATTTTTAGGATGATGATTCTTAAATTGAACGTACGTTCTCGTGCGCCTACTCAACACTTGCGTCACTCGCTGGCAGACAACGTCGTTTTTGACAGTGAGAGCATGTCATCGGCACCAAAACGTAAATGGAGAAAAAGAAAAGGTGTCTGGAGGAAGGTGCATCAACATTTTTAAAAATCTCTAATTTATTTGGGAAACCACCGACTGCTGACAGTGATACGAAAGTAAGTTGTGTCCTTGACCTGGCCATTGTTAGCTTGCTTTTCAAAGATGAGGTAGGCACTGATATCGAGATTATCTAATTTAACATGTTAGACGTAGTCACTTCTTTACAATCGATGAGCAAGCTATCTATGGTGGTAGTTGTAAAGAGGGCAATCTTATAATCTCTAATAACGTATGTCAAATAAGTTGACCAGCTAGCTTGTTATGCTAAAATCACCGTGTTACACACAACACTAACATTATAAACAATGTTAATATGTTATCTAGATTAGATAGTGAGGTAATAATAACACATGAGTATACTGATATTGTTTTTTATTACCATGTGACTATAATGCACCCGGGCCGGGAGTTAGTTTAGGTTCTGTTACTTAACTTATTGTTTTGTTATGCACCTTCAACACTCCTACACACACACGCACACAATCACACACCCAGCATGCAACACTACTGATACCACTGATGTTCACACCCCATCGTATGTTCTATTCTGTTAATTTCTACAATATAGTTCATACTAATTCTACCCTCTGATTCCAGCTTCTTTATTGTGTGGACATTCATTCCTTAAGGCTCTGTAGTTATATGTATAACCATCTGATACTAGCCCAGAGTTAAGCATATTCATCTAGCAAACTATACCTACCTTGGAGTGTTACAATAGCCATTATGATTTTATTCCATGGGTCCATCCAGGCAAATTGGTGGGTCCAAATGTTATAAAAAAAACATATATGATGTAATTTCTTTGTAATCATCCAAAATAATGTTAAGTGTAGGGGTATTTTTCCAAGAAGGCCACTGACTGGTCGATACGTGCAATGCATTGATTGGGCAGCGCGCCTTGGTGCTATAAAAATAAAGTTTATTATTATTGTTATTGTATTGAGTGGGCCGGTCTGACAGTATTTCCCGGGCCACTTTTTCCCCCCAGTCCGCCCCTGCACACACACACACCACACACACACACACACACACACACACACACACACACACACACACACACACACACACACACAAACACACACACACACACACACAAACACACACACACACACACAAACACACACACACACACACACACACACACAAACTCTGGATTATTCTTAAGCATATAAAAGCAAGCCTGCACCACGCCAATTTAGAGTGTGTGATGAAAGGGGGGCGGGGGGGTGGGTCACATTTGCTATTGTTCATGTTCCCATGATTTCCACTGGGAGTCTCGTTCATAGGTGGGAGCCACAGACAGAGACACGCACAAAGAAAGACAGAGAGAGGCAGAGAGAAGAGGAGGGAGACGAAAAGAGAGTGAGGGACAGTGAGACAGAACGAAACGCAATTGATTTCCCCCCCATCCAGATGATTAAGAGGCTTAACTGGAGTGATCCAGAGGATCAAACAGCCAAAACACACAGAAATCCACACAGAGAGCATGCAGGAGATATTAGCACAGCCAGACTCTCTCCAGGGCCTAGCTTTAATGAAGGCACGGCCACGTACAGTAAAGCAGAGTCTTACGCTCCCTTTACCACACACCCACACAGCACCACACACACACAGCCACACACACACACACACACACAGCCACACACACACACAGCCACACACACACACACACACACACACACAGCCACACACAGCCACACACACACAGCCACACGCACAGCCACACACACACACACTCACACACACACACACACACAGCCACACACACACAAACACCCACACACACACACACACACACACTGTAAACCCGAATAAGTTACCAGAACTCAAAAAATTTGACGTAATAAATTGCCTCAATTTTTTTAAGTTGATTAACTTAAAAGTCAAAATTTTCCAGAACTTAAAAGGTTGGATGACTTGCTACTTGTACCTTTTGATAACAGTTAAATTAAAGTGCTCATTTAGCTCAACTCAAATATTTGCAGTCAATATGACTTACAGTTTTCTGTTAAGGCAACTCAATTATTTTCAGTTATTAAGACTAAAATTTCCAGTTTTGAAACCACTGGAATAAGTTCACAGAACTTAAAAGAATAAGTACACAACCACACCATTTTATGTTAACACAACTCAAAGTTTATTAGTTTGTGTTGTCATTGTTTTAAGTACACAGTAGTCAAATATGTTGAAATTGTTTACTTAAAAAGATGTGACTCGAAACTTAACTTTTTGAGGCAATTGATTACCTCAATTACATTGAGTTTAACTTACTCAAAATATCAAAAAGTCATGAACATCTAATATTGAACAGCATTGTCTTGCCCGCTCCCTTTTAGCACACTGCAATATTAAAATTAAATAGAAAAATAAATAATAAACATCTATAAATCAAAATAAATCAAAGCCTCCCTCTCTCCTCCTATGCCATCAGTCACCTCCCTCTCCACCTCCTCCATCAGTCACCTCCCTCTCCTCCTCCATCAGTCACCTCCCTCTCTCCTCCTATGCCATCAGTCACCTCCCTCTCCACCTCCTCCATCAGTCACCTCCCTCTCCTCCTCCATCAGTCACCTCTCCTCTCTCTCCTCCTCCATCAGTCACCTCCCTCCGCCATCAGTCACCTCCCTCTCCACCTCCGCCATCAGTCACCTCCTCTCCCTCCTCCATCAGTCACCTCCCTCTCCACCTCCTCCATCAGTCACCTCCCTCTCCACCTCCTCCATCAGTCACCTCCATCCCACCTCCTCCATCAGTCCCTCCATCTCCACCTCCTCCATCAGTCACCTCCCTCTCCACCTCCTCCATCAGTCACCTCTTATCCTCCCTCTCCACCTCCTCCATCAGTCACCTCCCTCTTATCCTCCCTCTCCACCTCCGCCATCAGTCACCTCCTTCTCCACCTCCTCCATCAGTCACCTCCATCTCCACCTCCTCCATCAGTCACCTCCCTCTTATCCTCCCTCTCCACCTCCTCCATCAGTCCTCCTCTCTCCTCCCTCTCCACCTCCTCCATCAGTCACCTCTCCTCCTCCATCAGTCACCTCCCTCTTATCCTCCTCTCCACCTCCTCCATCAGTCACCTCCCTCTCTCCTCCCTCTCCACCTCCTCCATCAGTCACCTCCCTCTTCCTCCCTCTCACCTCCTCCATCAGTCACCTCCCTCTCCTCCTCCTCTCACCTCCTCCTCAGTCACCTCCCTCTCCCCTCCATCAGTCACCTCCCTCTCCACCTCCTCCATCAGTCACTTACATCAACAAGTCATTCTTGAGGGTCTGCAACCTGGGTGACAGTTTACCACTTTCTAGACCAAGTAAAATCTTTTCAGTGAATTCAAAAGTGTTGGTCAGTGCTTTGGGGTAGCTGAGGTGTAGTGCATATATCAGTCCAAAGATTACCAGGAAGGCATCGCTAAGTCTGGGGAGGCTGACCACGGCATCACTTTCAATGATTACAGAGATTCTCACAGGGTGGTGGTGAACTGGACGTGTGTCATTGTCACTGATGACCGTAAGGAGGGCCACTGCAACGCCATCAAGCTCCAGCTCATCAGACTCGTCCTGAATGATTGAAAAAGAGATGCTAATCACAAACTAACACAAAACTAAACTAAACCAATACCAACACAATGAGACCCAAGGGAGACTTGGGTCTCATTGTAAGAGGTGAAAAACATAAGATTCATGTTCTGCACACACGAATCAGCCAAATTACCAGAGAACCTAAGTGGTGTGAGAGAGACTGAAACCAAGCTAAAGGACATTTACAGGAAAATGTTTTACTTAACATCTTATCACTTGCCAATACATGGAAACTGTATGGGTAGACTAAACAAAGGTAAGTCCTAAAAGATATTAGTATTTTGATGGACAGTTTACATTATACACAGTAGAATCCGTTAGTGACTTAAGGAGACTCACTGTGCAGGTTCTGAAAAATCCAGAAACGTCCTCGTGCAGATACACTGGAAGGGCGTGGAGAACAGTAATGCGCTTGGTGTGGATGTCATGGATTTCCTATTAAGATAAAAACAGAATTGTACATACTGAAGAGTTTACTGAACAAAGCTGATTTTTAAACAGTCCAATTAGAACATATGTTCACAAATAACCTGTTCACATCTTTAATGTAATCAGACAAATGGCAAACACAAAGTGGACTAATTGCAAAATTCACAAAGCTCATTTGAGTCATTGAACATGTTCAAAGTTCCACCGGTTCAACCTATGAAGTGTGTAATAATCTATTTACCAGTTCATCGTGGATTTTTAAAATTTCAGCCAGAGCATCTGCTGTCTTTCCAGTTTTGATGCCTTCTGTCTGAATAAGGTCATCAGTCGAGGAAGATGGCGGTCAAGCTCAGCATAGAATGTGTTGGGCAGGTTCTGATTCGTAATCCGCTGGAACTCTGCATACAACTACATTAAAATGTAGCAGAATACAGCAACAACACTTAAAAAAACAGTTCAATTTGAAGAATCTAGCACACCTTTATAAAGCAGAAAATAGCAGCCAAATAAGTAAGAATCACAATTATTTTCTCAAAAGAGAGCGCTGATCCATATTACCTCAGACTCTATTTTGAGAGCAGGCCAGAGGTCCATGAGCTCGTTCACTGGTGGGCAGGACATCACTATGGTCTGTCGGCGTAGGGGAAATGTGGTCTCCATCATCTTTCTAATGAGGGGCAGGTTCTTCTCAGTCTTCTTGACTTCTTCAACAATTGTCTGCCTCAACTGCTCAAGGCTTGAAGGATCCTTTCCTTGGGGAAAGTTTGGTAGGAAGTTGACTTCTGCTCGCTTGGGTCTTTTAATGTTGGAATGTGAAGATTCATTTTCAGGATAACTTCTACTTCTTTTTCCAGCATTAACAGTGACCTCCTGACATCCAGCCCGTCTCATCTTGTTCCTGAAATTGCCCATCTTAAACTTGATGGAGTTTTTCCATCCATTCCAGCCAGTCTCAGATCCTGCTTCCTTCAAGCAGGGATGTTTGGCTACAAGAGCCTCAGCAGCCTTTGCAATCTCTTTATCACTTGGGTAAGCCTTAAAACCATATATAGTAGATGCAAGCTTTTCTAAAATGTCGTGCTTTAGGTCTCTTGTCAACTTAAGGTGCGTGTTGTTCTTCTTATATTCCGCATTTCCATCTCTAAGTTTTAGTTCAACATCAAATGCAAATGTGGGAACAGGGAAAGGACCTGGAGGCCACCTGCTGAGACGCTCTGGAGATGACACATCTGAAAGTAGAACAGTAGATGCAATAGAGCTGGAGTCTTGTGAAAGTGAGATGTGCACAACAGCTTTTTGTGGCAATTCCTCAATGTCTGTAAGGGAAGTAAGTTTCCCTTCAAAGTCTGGATCTTCGTAAAGCAAATCGAAGTCAAGGTTGATTTCCAGCTGTTCTTTTATAATGTTGATCAGTGCATCAACAGAGGTTGGTCGTGAGCTGAGTTTTAATTTTCTAGCCTGGTCTGGCTCAACAACACGAAGAATCATTGGTTGTGGGGATGCAGCTGCCATTGTGCTAATGAAAAGACAAAATCAGATTGTTAAAGAGTACCGCTTATAGTATATACAGCTTATAAATTGCTTAATTCCACTGAGAGTGAATAAAGACACAATAACTGATAAATAAAAGAACCATTCATTATTACCTGAACTCAGTTCTGTCTCACTTGAATGAACCGCTTGGGGGTCAGCAGCAGCGAGCCGTCTATCTTGTATGCAGAGAGGGACTGTATCATTCAGACCAGACTGCAGGTGGATCGACAGGCTTATGTCTGCAGTTGACAGCTCATAGGACCGTAGATGTTCTACATACCAGGAGTCATAATCACAACACAGAAAAGATACGTTGTGATTCACAAGAAAGATCTCTTCTATTTTGCCAAATGTCGACAGTCCACCACTGACTCCTACAGACAGAAACATTCCACAGACATAGTCTGTGCCATCAATGGTCACATTTGTTGTCTTGTAGATTGTGTCACTAGTTGTTTGTTCTCTAATGTGTACTTGAGCAACCTCTGGTAGAGCTGAAACCAGAACAGAGTTTTTAACATTTTTTTAAGACAAATCTTGAATGAAATGTCTTAAATGAAAGAGGGGTGGTTGATAGAGGAATTCACATTCATTGGATTACCTGGTATCTTTATCACATCTCCAGTTGTCTTCCTTAACTGTCTTAACTTCATGAAACTGGAACAGGGAGATGAAAGGGCATAAACTGATCTGAAACTGAACAATTAGAAGCATTCAAAGAGTGTCAAATTATAAATACTTCCATTCATAAATTCCCCTGTTAATGATCTTTTCATTTGATCCCCAGTGTCAAGCTACTAAAGCCATCAAGCAAAATTAACCTTAGCCTACTGTAACGAAAAGCAGCAGCACTTGCACTTATCTGCATGGTTAATCAACAATAATGGCATTTATTTTATTTTAAAAACGACGCAGCACAAGTGGGCGGGCAGTTGAACGTGAACTCTTAGTGTAGGAACTCAGTTTGAGCTAAGAGGCCCTATTATGCTCGTTCATGCTCTTTTAATAACCTTTAAAAAGGCTACGGTGGACGTAAATGGCCCATGCGTTCGACTTTACGCACTACTAAAAAATAAGCGGTTGCACCAAGCAGAGTTTCAACGTAACACTTAGTTATAACTTAACATTTACACGTCCTCACTATTAGGTGCAAGTTCCATTTAGTACGTTAAAATACGTTACCCAATACAAAATACATCTATCAATAGTAAACTGAGACTATGGCAAATACAATTTAGTCTGTATCATGAAGGGAAAGTCCCCCAAAACACGCTGTGCTGCTAGCGGAATGAGGGGTGGGGGGTAGCACTAGCAACACATTCTTTGAATGTTTTAAACACCAATTCTTAAACATATATAATCATTGCTTTGCTTGTAAGCTTAGGTCGCCAGGATTCATTCAAGACCACTCACGAAGAATATGGTTGCTCGCAGCCGTAATAGTCTAGTGACTGGAGTGTGTAACATTAGTGGTCCGCTAAGTGGCTAGCCCTTTAGCAGCTAACCTATATCTGACTTAACGTCACCAAGTTGGCAATGCCCTACAAGACTCCCGTGATAAGCCAGTGAAGGGCGGGGGCTTAGAGAAGGTCTACGCTCTTTGAGACAAACACACCAACAAATGTATGAAAGAAGTAAAAGTGAATAAATATTAACATTCAAAACTTACAGTAAGTCGAGTAATGCTGAATGCTGCCGTGTAGGTAGTAACTTTCTGCAGGCCTTCTGTTGCTTCCCGCCAAACTCTCAACCGTTTAAACTTTTCAGTTTTTTTTCCAGAGCTAAGGAATCAGTGTAGTATGCGCATTAGCACCGCCTTCTGCTTCGGAAGGCGAATCAGAGATTAACTGTACGTGTCCACGGCACAAATTACATGCGTTAAATCGCATGCGTAAAGTCGGATGGGGGGCGTGGTCAGGAAAATCACTTTTGTTCGGTTGCAGTGCTGCGCTAATGTTGCACATTAGCAAAGTTGAGCTTTGCTAGGGACAGCCAGGTGGGCTTTGCTTTTTAGCGCTCGCGGTTATGTTGGAAGCACCCACAGTTTTGTGTTGTCAATAAAGTCATCATTAAATACATGATTAGATACTCAAACTCCGCGTAGTGACTGAGATCGCTAATATTGGATTGGGTCATTCGTCCCAAAATGTGCTCATGTGCAAAGTAAACAACAATCAATTAAGCGTTATAGGTAACTTATTAGCAGCTAGCTAGCTAGCCACTATGTGTTCCAATGGGTTTTCGCTTAAAGGGTTAGCGGCAAGCTAACAGTAATAGTCCAGAGCTTGAGTTCAAGACCTACACAATTCTGTTTGACCTCACAGCATTCGTGTAGCATATAAACAACAAACCGAGTCGATTAGACATATAAAAAGTCCTGTAAAAGAGGACGTGTCCGGGTAAAAGAGGACGTCTGGTCACCCTAGTTATAGGTAACTTATTAGCAGCTAGCTAGCCACTATGTTTTCCAATGGGTTTTTGGTTAAAGTGTTAGCGGCAAGCTAACAGTAATAGTCGAGAGCTTGAGTTCAATACCTACAATATTCTGTTTGACCTCACAGCATTCGTGTAGCATATAAACAACAAACCGAGTCGATTAGACATACAAAAAGTCCTGTAGCTAACCTTTATTCACATAAAATATTTCCCAGTAACAGAGTCCCGAGACGCCGCCATCTTGTTTCGATATTTTTGATTACTCCCGCCCCTATGAACTACGTTGGCTTCCAAATAACACACACGCCGAACTGATTGGCTCTCAGCATGCAGCAAATCGCACTCATTTGCATAAAGTTAAAGCAAGCCCAACTTTTTGCAGGCAGCAGACACGATTTTTTCCTCAGTATGCAGCAAATCGCATCCATTCTATCCCAATGAGAGCAGCACGATATCGCATGCCGTGGACACGTACCGTCACTTGGAATAAATAATGATCCCTGCAGCTACTTAACACTTAAGTAAAAATTATGAGAATAAAAATAAAAAAAATGACGAATTGATGAAGCACTTTGAGATTTTATTGTATTTTAGCATGTGCTATATAAATTAGGTTTATTTTTAAATCATCCCTTTTTGAAACAATAGAAATAACAGGACTTTATCATTATTAGCATGCAATTACTTAACTCTATTAATTTTTACTTAAGTTATGTTTTTAAGTAATGCTTACTTATACACAAAATAGTTCCATTTAATCAAAAATGATTAGTTGAAATTACTCAAAAAGGAAGAACATGTTACACCAACTTGACATAATTAAGTTAGTAGAACTTTTTCTAAAACTTTGAGTATACACTACTTAATCTATTTAATTACTTTGGACGTTCGGGTTTACAGTGTGGTTAAAGGTTCTGTCAGTGGTTTGAGTTGTAAAATGTAGAAGTCCTGGACAATTTAGAAGGCCTGGACATATATGCATAAAAGGGCTGAAACAGAAATAAAGAGTGTAGACACTTTTCTTGTGTGCACACGGTTTATTTACATCATCACAGTCTAGATGTCCAGAAGCATTTTCATTTTTTGACAAACTCAAAACAATTACTTTACCATTAATGTCAAAAAACATGTACATCCATTAAAATAAGTAAATAAAGAAAAATGATCCTTTCTGTATTTGTCTGAATAGAGTGGCAATATCTTTCTGTGTGATTATTCCCGCCTGGCTGAGGTGCCCACAAACGTCATCAACCTGCGACCTCAGTACATCCCAGCTCCTTTCTGCCTGCTTTTTAAAAACAAGGAGGACAAGCTGGTGCCCATCGCCATCCAGGTACACCATGGGCATACAAGCACAGACATGGGAGGGAAGGCAATGAACAGTTAATCTGTGAATGAGAGGGACATGTCAAGACAGTACAGTAATTCTAATTCAACTGAGAGCACATCAAGAGAAAAAAGTTGTCGAGAGTTAGCAAGACCTGTACTATAAAACAAGAGGGAGATGTAGTTTTTTGACCACACCATTCTGACCTCAGCTCCAGCAGGAGCCAGGCGAAAACAACCCGGTTTTCCTGCCCAGCGATAAAGAGGAGGCCTGGCTTCTAGCCAAGACGCACGTGCGTGCGGCCGACTTCATCGAGCACCAGTTCAACTTCCACTTGCTGCGCACACACCTGCTGGCAGAGGCCTTCGTTCTCGCCACGCTGCGTCATCTGCCTTCAGTACACCCCATCTACAAGGTATCCTCGCGCAAAGTTAAACATTTACCCTTCAAGTGTGTATACACTTCCATAATAGTATCCCCATATGCCAAATAGTGCTAAATAGTCTGACATCATCATTCAGATTTGAAATAGTCTGACATAATTTCCTGTCTTACAGCTGCTGATTCCACACATGCGTTACACACTCCAGATCAACACTCTTGGACGGGAAAAACTCATCTCTGAGAAGGGACCCATCAACATGGTATATGTGTACATATGTGTGACATCACAGAGTTTATACACTAGATGACAATATCACATCATTAAAGAGTGACATCAATGAATTTAGACACTACATGACGTATAACACATCATTAAAGAGTGACATCGCTGAGTTTATACACTGCATGGCATATCACATCTTTAAAGAGTGACATCAATGAATTTAGACACTGGATGACAAATCACATCATTAAAGAGTGACATCAATGAATTTAGACACTGGATGACAAATCACATCATTAAAGAGTGACATCTCTGAGGTTTTATGTGTGGATGGTTGTTGTGTCAAAGCACTCCCCAGGTAATTTACCATAAACATGATTTTATATTGTTTTGACATGGTGTTGTATATGATAATAAGTATGATATTGTGAAGGGGTGACTATGAGTTGTTTCTCTGGCAACTTCAACATCAGCAACTTCACACCAGTCACTTTTTATCCATTTCTATCACTCTTCCTCCTCCTCCTCTCTCTCCCTCTATCAGTACACATCCACAGGTCGTGCTGGCATGGAGGTGGTGATGAAGAAAGCCATGCAGGCTGTGAAATACAGCGCCCTCTGTCTGCCAGAGGACATCAGTGCACGCGGCCTGGACAAAGTGCCTAACTTCTACTATAGAGACGACGGCATGCTGGTGTGGGAGGCCCTCAGCAAGTGAGACTTTTAATAGCAGGCCCCTATTTGACAATGACAAATAATTGAAACCACCACCATGGTGCAAAGATTAATACACACACAAAAAAACTACAATTTAACTTTTAATAAAATAACATAATAATAATGTTTATAATAAACAGATGTCCATCAGTTGTTGCATAGCTTTTCTTAAATTTTAAGAACATTTGAACAGGTGATCAATCCATACATATCCGTTGTATTAATAATTAGGCTAGCTATTAGGCCCTGACCATATTATATAAGTACAAAGTCAGTGTAAGAGCACTGCCATACAAAATCTGATCTGTAGTTGGTTGTTCAGATTTCTTGTTCTGTTTCGTTACCCTCAACCCACGCCTCCCCTTGCTGTAACTCCACGCCCCTCCCCTAAGGGGGGGGGCCATCCGACACTTTGGGAACCACTGACTTCTTCTGTATTTCTCGGTATGTGTGTGTGTGTGTGTGTGTGTGTGTGTGTGTGTGTGTGCAGGTATGTGCTGGGCGTTGTAGACATGTTCTACCCCACAGACATCGAGGTAGCGTCAGACGAGGAACTGCAGAGCTGGATTTTAGATATCTACAAACATGGCTTCCTGGAGCTGGACAGCACTGGTGAGAGAATGTACGAAAGAAAGAGAAAATGAGAAAGACAGAGAAATAAGAGAGATGAAAATACAAGCAAGAAGAGGAGGAAGAGAGTGACACACAAGATGTGAGAAAGAGACAAATTGAAGCAGGCAAGATCAAAGTGAGAGGCTCAGATAAAGATTGACAAAATGCAGAAAGTGGAAGAAAAGAAAGAAGAAGATGATGATAGATGGAAGAAGGATACAAATGTTGGGTTGGAGAGAAAACAGCAGTAAGAGAGAGGGTAAAAGACTGCATGTATCTGCATGTGTTGGCAGTCTGAGTATTTAAAAACTGACATTTAGATTGAACCCCCTCACTGTCTTAGGAATCCCAAAGGCCCTCACCTCAGTCAAAGAGGTCGTCAAGTTCATCACCATGGTGATCTTTACCATGACAGCACAACACTCTGCCCTGAACAGTGGTCAGGTGATGTGTGCTTACAAAACATACGCTTAATAGTGATACACACACACAGAGATTCAAACATGCACCGTTTACTGACTTACTGGTGTGTCTTTAGTTTGATTTTGGGGGTGGCTTCCCAACAGTCCAAACTCGCTGCAGGCTGGGGTGCCGCAGAGCAAAGAGCAGATCACCGAGGCCGACCTCCTGCTGTCACTGCCCGACATAAACACCTCTGTCTGGGGCATGGCTGCCGCCTGGATAGCCAGCAAGAGGAGTGGAGACTTTGTGAGTCCACACACACCTCTCACACACACACACACACACACACACACACACACACACACACACACACACACACACACACACACACAGGGCAGACAGACACACTCATCTAAATTCTATCAGAGAGCCATGCAAACTCATGACTGCGTATACTCCCCTCTTTATACTCCCTTTACTAATTTCTTCCTCTCCCTCCTTTTCTCTCTCTCTCTTTTCATCCCCCTCTCCCTCAGGTGCTTTTGTCCCAGCACCGTGAGCAGTACTTCTCTGAGCCGGAGGTGCTGTCTCTGACTGAGCAGCTAAGGGCGGAGCTGAAGGAAATCAGTAAAAAAATAAAGGAGAGAAACGAAGGGAAAGACCTGCCCTACACCTACCTGGACCCAGAGGATATAGAGAACAGCATAACCATTTAACACACACACACGCAATTTAATATTTGGCTTTCTGAATCTTATGTTGAGCAACTCAAATGTATTTTTTTTTATCTTTGCACCCTCTATTGTTTTAGCTATGCATTGTTGACTTTGGTCTGACAGTTTATTGGTGTAGTTGACACAGCAGAAAGCCAAAGAGCGTTATCTGTTTTTATGCACTCCCACTAAGCTTTTCATTGTGTGCAGTTCAATAAACTACCACTAGGTGGCTCAAATTCTGTAGGAAGCTGAGCAGTGACATCATGATTGTAGACAGATGTTACTATTTGCATTGTTCCTATTCTTCTATTTACAGTAAAGTACTTGATTATCATCCTCATTGAATTAACAAAACAAATGCTATGCCAAACACAGAGGCGTTTAGGCAAGTTACGTCACATTTGGATCCAGTTCCTCTTCTTCAAGGCTTTGTTGTTTCAAAATACAAGAATATATCAGATTTAATCTGCCTGCAAGGTTCTCTAAAATGATCAATATGGGAATCCAGTTTTGTGATAGATCTGTGGCAGTTTTTGTTTGTGTGTGTGACATTTACCTGTAAAATTGTACATGGGATTAAAAGATGGCTTCTTGACCTGGTCGTCATGGCATTCCTCCGTCACATGATCAGAGAGGAACCTGCATTCAGTTTGAGATTTAACACAAAATATGAAAACATAGTGTCTTATCCTTGACTGAGAAACCACACTCATATAATACACACACATACAAGCAGTGCAGCTTTGGAAAGGTATAGGTCCTTACACACCTAAGTTACTATACTATAACAGCAAACCAGTGACAGCAGAGGCTATGGCCAAAGGCACAAAATGTATTAGCTGCAGTGCCCCCCTGCCACCCCCAAAACAGACACAGCGCCCAGTGACTCCACTCCAGCAGCATGGCCACTTTAATCGTTTACCCTGTCTACAACTGAACTCAAAACACCACCTTGTCTGTAGCCAACAGCCAATTGGCTAGCTGGTGTAATCTCATTCACTACATGTCTGACTAAACAAAGCCGCCAGTCCCTGATCTATTTCCATTGATCTAGTGTTGTGGGTGAAAGGGGACAGCTGGGTCATGGGGTCAAAACTGTCAAGCATTCAGACTGTGCTGTACCACATTGGGAATATGGGAGTCGACCGGAAGTTTGTAGTGTTTACATTTGAACACTTCCTGATTCCAACGAAAAAATCCCTATGGATTCCTGGCTGTCCTGTTCCATCTTCCACAGTCCTCCCCCATCTGTGTTTCCTGTAGTGGATTTTTTTTTTTGGGGGGGGGGGGGGCTCACCTTTGGTGTCATCATAAATGTGTGTCCTATGGGCATGGCAACACCTTCCCCTCACATTCCAGAATTCCAGAGCTCGCCTGCTCTGCATTCCTCTGCGTTCTCATTCCAAAGGGAGTGCAGCAAGAGCACCACAACATCTTTTGCTATCTCAGTTCTATGCATTTGTATAAAATAGAATACACAAATACTGGTATTATACAGGGCCAAAGCAAAACGAACAGCAACACTTTTGATAAATTATTTAATCACCCAATTACATTAGAATGAATCTTAACACTGAAAGCAAAAACAACGACTTCAAAAAGTGTATGTATGTAAGTCTCTTGTGATAAGGATCACACATGTCCTGACCAGCAACACACAAACACACACCTGGTACCAGATGTGAGATTCTGTCTGTGTCTGGAGGAGGTCCTATCCAAGTTTCCGTGGGATATTCCAAACTGTGGAGCGGAGGAACATTGTTCTACCTCTGGGCTCCATATTGAGTCTTAAAAAGCAGATTAAAAATGCACTCCCTCCAAAAGACCGCCAAATGCTTTGGCAGCATTAGAACAATATCTTTGTAGAAATGTCTGTATGCAGATGTGTGTGTATAAGTAAGCCATATGAGTCTTGAGCTGTGTATTGAGTCATCGTCTTTGTCAAGCCAAAGTCGCAGTGCAAGAAAATTGAAGGCTTTGGCAAAGTCTATTCCCTTTCCTTCGTCTCTGTAGAAATGCAAAGCTCCAAGAAAAGCATCTTTTTTTCAGATGGAGGTCCTCGTCCAGTGCATCACTTCTGCATCCTATGCATCATATGCATAATTTCCTGGTTGGTGAAGTTCTCTTCCTGATGTGTCACTTCCTGCTGGAGGAGGGACCTTTGTGAAATAGGTAAATAGGCCTCTGAAATCCTGTAACAGGACAGAAGAAAAGGCTTTTATGATGTGAAAGACCTTGTGAGCAAAACCAGCACAAGAGGAAGGAGGATGGAAAGATGGATGGATGGATGGATGGATGGATGAATATGAACAAAGGGAGATATAGTGAGACAGAGGGAGATAGAGCTAGCTAGACAGATTGATCAACAAAGGGAAAACTATGAAGAGAGATAGATAGAGAGACAGCTTGATGGATAAATAGATGCCGTAGTTCCTACCTCTGGCACTGATGTTGGGGGTCCCCAGCAGCTCATAGCTGCTAAAGCCCACCTCTGACGTCAGGTAGCTGGTGAACTGATCTGGCTTCAGACGAATACTGCAGTAGTTTCTGTATGTGGTCTCCTAACAGAGAAAGACAGCGTGAGAAACGAAGACCGTCAGAAGTCACTATATTATTTACCTCCAAAAAGGTCATCTGAAGATGAACTCTTCTCCTTTTCTTTTCCACTCTTCCATTCTGCCCCCTTCCAGTCCCGTATCCAACTGACTGTTTCTCCCATGTGTTCGGTGCATCAGCACATGTAAGGCATGACGACTAGGCCTCTGCAACTCCCTCCCTTCTTCAAACCATTTAGTCTCCAACTGTCTCCTTCACCATCTCTTTTTGTCCCTCCCTCCTACTCTCTCACTGCTTCCTTTATCTCTCTCCATCCACGTCTCTTAACAACCCCCCACCCCCGTACCCTTCCTTCTTCAAAACAAACATAGCTCCTACTCTCACTCCTTTCTTCGCTCTCTCCATCCATCTTGCTTTAACCCCTCTCAGCCCCCCCCTCTATCTCCGTACCGAGATTCTCTCCCTCCCTCCCCTCTCTATCTCCGTACCGAGATTCTCTTCCTCCTGCAGTAGCTGCTCCAGGGCTGCGGCTCCAGGATGAAGAGCCCCCCCGTCCTGAGCTGCCGGTGGGCCCGGCGGAAGAGCCGCTGCAGGCCCCTGTCGCCCCAGTTCAGCTGCACCCACAGCGTCAGACCCAGGCACAGGATCACGTCGTACTCCTCCTGCTGGCCAGCCAGCTGCTCCTCGCTCTCCAGCACGTAGTTCTCCTGTCGGGAAGAGAGAGGGTGCCATCATGAAGGGGGTGGGGTGGTCTATATATGCTCACAGGTTAATGCTCACGGTTAAATATGCACACAGGAGGATGTGGGGGTGGGGGTTGTGTGGAAGATAGAAATGGTACAAATACAACTTGTGGTTCATTTGATCACGTTGTTTTTTTCAGTACATTGACTGGACAAAAAAATTAATAAATGCAGTTTAATACATAGCAGATTCCACAGACCACCACGGACTACCAAACCAATCAGACTGTTGGGATTAAAGGACACAGTTAATCTGCTAGGCAAACACAGGGGTGCCATTATAGGGCAACACTGTTTAGGTCACAGCCTGAAGAGAGTAGAAACATGAGGAGAAACATGAGTAATTCAGTCTGACACTACAATGATGGTGCGACGACATTTGCAGGAACCCATTCTGTATGTATGTTTCAGACAGACAAACACCACAGAAAAAACCTGCACCGCAAAGCTGGTGAAGCTCAGACATGGAAAGACCCTACAACCAGTCAAACACTCCAGCAAGAACATGTTACAAACTAATGTCACACGGACCAAAAACACTCTTGCACAAATGTCAGGTATATAACTAATGTCAAAAAAAAGGCAGACAGACAGACAACCAAAACAAACAAACACACAAAACGCACAATACAAAGAGACAAACAAAGACCATAAACCACAGTGGACCATGCAGATCCAAAATAATAAACACATAATGGTTAAAAAAAAAAACAATAACACCTATGCTACAAGAAAGGCCCCATAAATCATTAACTTTAGTTTACACATAAGACATTATGACAGCAGTCAGAACTTTGTCAAAACACGATGTCTGCTAAATAAATGATGGCATTGCAGCCTTACGAGCTTAGACAAACAATGCCTAAGAAAGACACGACAGAGAGAGGTTGAAGGTTTATCCCAGTAGATTGTTCAGCAGGCTAGTTGTAACATTGCTGATCCTCGACATGAACTTGAGTTAATGATTACTATGCAGAGATATCTTGAATTTAGCAAGTTGTGAATGAAAGCTGTGAAGTCCAATGAAATTCCTCCAGTTCCCATCCCACCCTGGCCATGTTCAACCACCATCAAATCCTTAAAAAGGTAACACTACAGAACCAAATGGCAGCTCTATGTCCAAATCTACTTATTATGACAGCCACAAGCAGACACACTACGCTGGACATTGGTGTGTTGTGTTGTGTGTCTACACCTTTCAGTAAGGATGAGTTTATATTTATTTACTTGAGTCCTTGAGTGTTTGTGGCCCTTTGAGTAGATAGGAACTGACTCTGATTCAGGATGAGACATAGCAATGTTATGAAAGACAACAGGGTGAGCCCTCATGACCCACATTCAACTACATTGTGTGTGTCTGTGTATGGCTTTTCTGTCTGTTGCCACTTAACATAACCATTGAGCAATACATTTCTCTTTTCTCAGTCACTCTCACATACTGTACACACACACACACACACACACACACACACACACACACACACACACACTTCCTTCTGAGCCTGCACTGGCAATGTGTAAATGCTTGGCGTTGGAGAGGTGTGGCTGCATGAATACACTGGCTTCATATCAAGACTCAGACGGAGAGAGCGAAAGAAAAGGGAGAGGGAGAGAGTGAAAGAGAAGGGAGAGGAAGAGGAG
>NC_045163.1:8834032-8847597 GCF_900700415.2 Clupea harengus | reverse complement strand
TCCGCTAAAACTAAACATTAGGCGTGTATTTATCCCAAACTTCGGATCAGCCAACTGCATTCTCGATACCATGACTAACTATGAATATGGACTGGATGGATGGGTTAGAGCGTCCCTAGTGAAGAAGCAGTTTCGTTGCTCCCTCGGGGTATGGTGACCTTGTTGCCTAGATCTTGTTGCCTAGATAGTCTGTTTATTGTTTGTATTTTTCTATCTGGTGTTTTACGGTAAAATAACAAATTCAAACACGAAGTTTACAGTAATTCATGTAGTAAGGAGTACGATTAAGAATTAAATTCAGATCAATCCAATCAAGTTTTAAGATGACAAGATAATCTATGGCATGGTCATGGTCAACTGTATCGTATATTTGTGTGTGATGCTATACACGCGCTACGCTTTCCCAGTCCTTACTTGTGCAGGCTGATAGTTGTGTATCAGACGTTCCATACAATATACGCCTATTTGCTTTAGCTTGCTGATCTAACGAGTCGTACCAGTCCCACACTTACGTCCAGTTGGTTGGAATTCTCAAAAATGGCATTCCTGAGGACCAGATGTTGACGGGATTTAACCTCCAAGCACTGCAATGGGAAATGCCCCCCCTGTGGAATAATTTAAAAACTTGATGTGCTTGTCTTATTACTGCAGTCCCTGTGGTTGTTAGTCTGTTTATGAAAGTCTATCGTGTTCTACCGACCTATAAGATAATTACAATCGAAAACGACAGCCCCAAGCCATCCCTAGTTCTGTGTAGCACCTTGAATATAACTTACCATTTCCCAGAGAAGTTTGAGGCTTTGTTCATTCAGGTATCTGAGACGTCCATCCTTCCATCGGCACCCCATAGTGAAACCCATGAAAAACAAACTAAATCTCAATCCGAAATGATACATTATACCCTTCCACACTCTCCGAAGGTCGTTCTGTTGGCTTTAGACTTATTTAGTAGTGCATTTCGTTATAGTGCGATAGAGCACATCCTGGGCCCTATTTATGGCGTCTCTAGGTACCTCCCTGCATTCCATTGGCGCTATAGATCTTCTAACATGTCTCATCTTTCAGAAAATGAATCATAAATAATGAGGTTTTATTGTGTTCTGTTTGAACTCCATGCACTCAGAATTTTTGTAGTAATCCTCCACGAACAAGTTAGACATCATCTGTGTACATGTTCATATGGGCAGGTGTTATGACGGGTCAGAGTCAGGACTTAATGCTTCGTCAAGCGCTGAGGAACATCCTTGATTTCATCAATCTTAAGGTTCTGTCAGATTCTTGTTATATACAGTTTGATTGATAGATCCTGATACCACCAACTGATAGAGTGTATTAGGAGGGGCAAAGTAATGGCCGACGTGTTTGTGATAAAAAAAACTACTACTACTGATACTACTTCTACTAATCACAGATATAAAATATTTTGTAAGATCTGCAAACAATTTCTAAGATCTGTTTTCCTACAAACAACATATTGAATGGGTGATAAAAATACAAAATAATTCAAGAGATTTCCGTAGAGCACATAACTCATCTTGATCCATTAAGCATCGTGAAAGCATTCAATTGTCTTTCAGATGCACGCGTCTCGTCTCCCTGCATTATTGCCGGCCTGGTTGTCGTTCGAGCCCCCTGCTGGTACAATAGCTGCTGTTACAGCAATCAGAAATCAGCAATCAGAAACAAATATTGTTATTGGGATATAATGCAGCGAAGACCAGGGTGAACAGTGTGGAGAGGCATTTACTTGAGGTTACTTTCTACTCAATCTTGAAGCGGACGTGGATTTCTTTAGTGTGATGGCCAGGTGCACAGAGACACAGATAATATTTAATTAAGAGAGCTTATCGGTGCAACCTAGCATCAACTGGTTTTGTCTTGTTCTGTAGTTGATAAATGTTTCGGTATGTTCGTGGTGCTCTCTACGCAATGACAGGCTGTATACGGTTGTGGCCACGTTTTAGGCTATAACAAAAGTGTTTGCATACCGGTCCAATAGGTCTACAGATGATGCCATCGCCCTGACTATGCACACCGCCCTCTCCCACCTGGACAAAGGGAATACATATGTGAGAATGCTGTTCATTGACTATAGTTCCGCATTCAATACCAGCATCCCCTCCAGACTCGTCTCCAAGCTCATAGACCTGGGACTAAGCGCCTCCCTATGCAGGTGGATCTTTGACTTCCTGACGGGGAGGCCACAGGTGACCGCACCTCATCCACAGTCATCACCACCAACACAGGCACCCCCCAGGGCTGTGTGCTCAGCCCCCCTGTTCTCCTTGTTCACGCATGACTGTGCGGCTACGCACAGTTCAAATCTCATCGTGAAGTTGGCTGACGACACAACCATTTTGGGCCTCATCACTGACAACGACGAGTCAGCCTACAGAGAGGAGGTTGATACCCTGACAACATGGTGGCAGGTTAATAACCTCTCTCTTAACATCAGCAAAACAAAAGAGATGATTGTGGACTATAGGAGACGGCAGGAGGAAGAGCATGCACCCCTATACATCAACAGATCCGTAGTGGAAGGTCAGTTGCTTCAGGTTCCTTGGGGTAAACATCAGCAGTGATCTCACCTGGTCTGTTCACACGGACAAGGTGGTGAAAGCGGCCCGGAAACGCCTCTTCTTCCTGAGGAGACTGTTTAGTATGGAATCAGTCATCCTCACTAACTTTTACTATAGAGCATATAGAGCATCCTGACTGGTTGCATCACAGTGTGGTACAGGAGCTGCACAGCCAAGGACCCTAAGGTCTTACGTAGTGTGGTCAGGTCTGCGGAGTTCATCATAGGCAGGGAGCTCCCAGCCCTGCAGGCATGGACGGATTAAGAAACCACGGGCCCCTGGGCCTGGACAGATTATTAATTTAATTGAATCGGCTTTTTAATAGTTTCTATAGTGTATGCACGATAAGCATATAATTGTGTTATAGATTGCTACTGACGATTTCCCCCTAATAATTATGAAAACCATGACAGAGACAAGTTTGCCATTTTGAGGGAATATATAGCATAAGGGATCTATGTTGATCCAAAAAATGAAATATCCTTGATCACTGTTACAGTAAACTAGCGACTCTTTGACCTCCAAAGGTTCAGAAAATTTAGAAAGCAGGGTCTGCTTTGCCTACGAACCTTCCACGCTGGCTGCATTGTCTAGGGCTATAGTTACGCCCCTGGCGCACATGCACATTTTCTAACACAGCACAGGTAGACTCAATTAAAGCCATTAGCAAATGAAAAAAATACACATTTTTTAACCACAAATAAGAGATACATAACAGCGACTTCACGCAGAGGCTCTGGCTTAGGGGCCCCCTGAGCTCATGGGCCCCTGGGCCTGGGCCCGGTAGGCCCGTTCGTTAATCCATCTCTGCCTGCAGGACATCTTCCACACACGATGCATCAGAAAAGCTGGCAGGATCCTTAAAGACTGCTACCATCCATCCTTTAGACTTTTTTCCTCTTTGCCGTCTGGTAGGCGCCACCGAAGTATTCGATCTCGCACCCGTAGATCGGAGAGCAGTTTCTTTTTAAGGGCCATCAGGCTTTTAAATGGACAGTGATACAGTCTCGCCACTTCACACTTTACATGTTACAGTTTTGTACTGTTTGCACTATCAGTAATATTGCACTACCTGATACCAGGCACATTTGATTAGTCTTTAAGTTAGTATCGGTATGTTAGGTTAGTATAGGTTACTATATGTGTATTATATGTTTAGCAGATTGTATTGTACATTTATTTTGTAGATTTATTATATGTTTATTATATGTGTAATCTATGTTCAGAGTACTTATATGTTATGTTATGTATGTTATGCTATGAGAGTTTGTTGTGCGGTGTCTTGTCCTAAGCATTTCAGTGCCCAGTCTGACTCTGTTTTTCTGTGCATCTGACAAATAAATACTTGAACTTGAACTTGAAGTGATGAGCAATACGTCACTGTCCTTTGGGCTATGCTTTATTCGATTTTTTTAAATGAAGGAAAACTCAAATGACGATTTAAAATAATGTATTTACTTAAAACACAAACATTTTACGTGACAGTGGTGCATGAATAAATAATCATAATAGCATATGTACAAATAAATTAATCATGTCATGAAATGTATCACACTGGGGAAAACGATGAGAAGATGGACCGTGGAATGATGAATGGTTGCATCTAACGACGACGTTTGTGCCCGTGCCTTCTTGTCCAGAACAGGTGATCGGAGGCGTTCTGCAAGATGAACCCGAGCGTGCGCAAGGTCTCCTTTCGCACGACCTCCCACGCGCAGGCGCTGAATTCCTGGAAGCACAACAGGGATTAGAGAATTTTAGGACTCCGTTCAAAATGAAAGTCATGGACACATAGTCTTCGCAGTTCATGAATGGCATGGGTTTAAGGGTTTGTTTTTATAGATATGGTCTACCTTTTGTAGGAGGAGGTCTGCCATTTCTTTAAAATATGCATCCAGTAGGATTTCTCTGTCAGAAAAGTCGTCTTTGATCGCCTGAGATGAGTTCAAAACCTTAAGTAGCAACAGTAAAGTTATTATTATGGGCGTTCAGGTTCATTCATTTAGCAACACAAATCAACCAAAGACATATAACGTGCATGGTCTGCCACTTACACACTCGTTCTCCTCGACCAGTCGGTAAACTATGTTTCTGAAGTCGTCTATTTTCCTTTGGTCCCAGCTGTTTGGCATGGTGTCATTCTCAAACAGGACATCCATTTTTCTGAGCACGTCGTAGATAGCTTTCTTTAAGCCAACGTTGATCTGTGGTAAAAAATCACGTTCATATGGTTCTTTCGGGGTGCTGTCTTGTATCTGTGCACCAGATGCTAAAAACTGCCCTTACCTGTGCAGTCCCGTTCGACTCGAAAGCAGCGGCAGGGAATGTAAGCTGAACGTTTTGATCAAGGCATTCGAATGGAAAAGAGCCTCCCTGAAACAGACAAACCATTTACTCGTACATTTAGATTTCCCGGCATCACGAGATGTATCAACACGATATCTTTTGAAAGTTGTATATGTTACCATGTTCTCTGCAAGGCCGTTGACTTTCTCTACTAGTGCCCCTTGTAGCCGGCACAGTGAGTGGACATGCACAGCGCACAGCATGATGCTCAGCAAAGTGAAGCTCTGTGGTGCCATTCCGTCTGTAGGTCCGCGATGCGAAAACTGCAACAGTCGAGACATCTTTAAATCACCTCTGCAACGATTCATTAAAACAATAATTCATTCTTTCACTATTAAAGTATTATTGGCGCAATGAATGATGGTGGTGCCTCCTGACCTGTTTTCAGTACCCTGTCGTCGTAACTGTAGGCTGGTTTGCGGTTGTGTATGCACAGTAGACCCATGTTCTGAATTTAAACCTCCTGGATGAATAGATGTACGAAAAGTGAAATAAAATGCCTTCAGCGTGAATGAAACAATCTGGAAAGTTTGAGAAACCACAAGGAGCTTTTCGATCTTCAGTGATCACTGTTCCGCTTTTCTGGCCTCGTCAGCGGTAGCTTTTTTGGCTGTGGTGGCAGAGACCCCAAACTCTACAACCAATTACTGCATAAATGGGTAGACCTAGACTTAATACTCGGATGCAAGCTCTCATTTTTAAAGCTTGTAAGCACATGTACGAAATAACTCTTGAGGACAGTGGTACCCGTACACCTGCATAAACCCCCAGGGAACAATGTATGAATAAAGGGTAGAATGTAGGCTATTCCACTAAATATCAGGAAATTCAAGATGCAATTTCATGGGGTCAGTCGAAAAAACGGAAGCCTAAAAGGCATGTTCTACTGGACAATGATTCAAAGCTTGCCTCGATTTGCACCATGACGTAACACATTAAAAGCAAATATTAGCGTTTGGATGCCCTGCAGTCCCAAATCAGGATTGATAATCTGTGGGTAACTTGTAAACAGTTGCATACAAGACACTACACGTGTCATCTGCATGGAAGAGTGGTTGAAAATTCATAAAGAAGTCTTTTCTGTTAAAGAGGAGGGTTTTGAGAACATAATGCTGAGTTTAAAAATCCTTCAAACATAAAATATGAAATGAAAATGTGAAACATCAACATCAATTTCTCTATTACCATCTAAGCCTAAACCTCATGTGCAAATCATTTTGAATCATTTTGAGTGCAACTGTATGTAGAATGGTAATGTGTAAAAATAGCCAGTCGTACATTTAAACTATGAAAATAGCTCTATACTGTAGTATAGTTCACTGCACTGTAAACCCGAATAAGTTACCAGAACTCAAAAAATTTGACGTAATAAATTGCCTCAATTTTTTTAAGTTGATTAACTTAAAAGTCAAAATTTTCCAGAACTTAAAAGGTTGGATGACTTGCTACTTGTACCTTTTGATAACAGTTAAATTAAAGTGCTCATTTAGCTCAACTCAAATATTTGCAGTCAATATGACTTACAGTTTTCTGTTAAGGCAACTCAATTATTTTCAGTTATTAAGACTTAAAATTTCCAGTTTTGAAACCACTGGAATAAGTTCACAGAACTTAAAAGAATAAGTACACAACCACACCATTTTATGTTAACACAACTCAAAGTTTATTAGTTTGTGTTGTCATTGTTTTAAGTACACAGTAGTCAAATATGTTGAAATTGTTTACTTAAAAAGATGTGACTCGAAACTTAACATTTTTGAGGCAATTGATTACCTCAATTACATTGAGTTTAACTTACTCAAAATATCAAAAAGTCATGAACATCTAATATTGAACAGCATTGTCTTGCCCGCTCCCTTTTAGCACACTGCAATATTAAAATTAAATAGAAAAATAAATAATAAACATCTATAAATCAAAATAAATCAAAGCCTCCCTCTCTCCTCCTATGCCATCAGTCACCTCCCTCTCCACCTCCTCCATCAGTCACCTCCCTCTCCTCCTCCATCAGTCACCTCCCTCTCTCCTCCTATGCCATCAGTCACCTCCCTCTCCACCTCCTCCATCAGTCACCTCCCTCTCCACCTCCTCCATCAGTCACCTCCCTCTCCACCTCCTCCATCAGTCACCTCCCTCTCCACCTCCTCCATCAGTCACCTCCCTCTCCACCTCCTCCATCAGTCACCTCCCTCTCTCCTCCTCCATCAGTCACCTCCGCCATCAGTCACCTCCCTCTCCACCTCCTCCATCAGTCACCTCCCTCTCCTCCTCCATCAGTCACCTCCCTCTCCACCTCCGCCATCAGTCACCTCCCTCTCCACCTCCGCCATCAGTCACCTCCCTCACCTCCTCCATCAGTCACCTCCCTCTCCACCTCCTCCATCAGTCACCTCCCTCTCCACCTCCTCCATCAGTCACCTCCCTCTCCACCTCCTCCATCAGTCACCTCCCTCACCTCCTCCATCAGTCACCTCCACCTCCCTCTCCTCCATCAGTCACCTCCCTCTTATCCTCCCTCTCCACCTCCGCCATCAGTCACCTCCTTCTCCACCTCCTCCATCAGTCACCTCCATCTCCACCTCCTCCATCAGTCACCTCCCTCTCCACCTCCTCCATCAGTCACCTCCCTCTTCTCCTCCCTCTCCACCTCCTCCATCAGTCACCTCCCTCTCCACCTCCTCCATCAGTCACCTCCCTCTTCTCCTCCCTCTCCACCTCCTCCATCAGTCACCTCCATCTCCACCTCCTCCATCAGTCACCTCCCTCTCCACCTCCTCCATCAGTCACCTCCCTCTCCACCTCCCTCTTCTCCTCCCTCTCCACCTCCTCCATCAGTCACCTCCCTCTCCTCCATCAGTCACCTCCCTCTTATCCTCCCTCTCCACCTCCTCCATCAGTCACCTCCCTCTCCTCCTCCCTCTCCACCTCCTCCATCAGTCACCTCCCTCTCCTCCTCCATCAGTCACCTCCCTCTTCTCCTCCCTCTCCTCCATCAGTCACCTCCCTCTCCACCTCCTCCATCAGTCACTACATCAACAAGTCATTCTTGAGGGTCTCCAACCTGGGTGACAGTTTACCACTTTCTAGACCAAGTTAAAATCTTTTCAGTGAATTCAAAAGTGTTGGTCAGTGCTTTGGGTAGCTGAGGTGTAGTGCATATATCAGTCCAAAGATTACCAGGAAGGCATCGCTAAGTCTGGGGAGGCTGACCACGGCATTCACTTTCAATGATTACAGAGATTCTCACAGGGTGGTGGTGAACTGGACGTGTGTCATTGTCACTGATGACCGTAAGGAGGGCCACTGCAACGCCATCAAGCTCCAGCTCATCAGACTCGTCCTGAATGATTGAAAAAGAGATGCTAATCACAAACTAACACAAAACTAAACTAAACCAATACCAACACAATGAGACCCAAGGAGACTTGGGTCTCATTGTAAGGAGGTGAAAAACATAAGATTCATGTTCTGCACACACGAATCAGCCAAATTACCAGAGAACCTAAGTGGTGTGAGAGAGACTGAAACCAAGCTAAAGGACATTTTACAGGAAAATGTTTTACTTAACATCTTATCACTTGCCAATACATGGAAACTGTATGGGTAGACTAAACAAAGGTAAGTCCTAAAAGATATTAGTATTTTGATGGACAGTTTACATTATACACAGTAGAATCCGTTAGTGACTAAGGAGACTCACTGTGCAGGTTCTGAAAAATCCAGAAACGTCCTCGTGCAGATACACTGGAAGGGCGTGGAGAACAGTAATGCGCTTGGTGTGGATGTCATGGATTCCTATTAAGATAAAAACAGAATTGTACATACTGAAGAGTTTACTGAACAAAAGCTGATTTTTAAACAGTCCAATTAGAACATATGTTCACAAATAACCTGTTCACATCTTTAATGTAATCAGACAAAATGGCAAACACAAAGTGGACTAATTGCAAAATTCACAAGCTCATTTGAGTCATTGAACATGTTCCAAAGTTCCACCGGTTCAACCTATGAAGTGTGTAATAATCTATTTACCAGTTCATCGTGGATTTTTAAAATTTCAGCCAGAGCATCTGCTGTCTTTCCAGTTTTTGATGCCTTCTGTCTGAATAAGGTCATCAGTCGAGGAAGATGGCGGTCAAGCTCAGCATAGAATGTGTTGGGCAGGTTCTGATTCGTAATCCGCTGGAACTCTGGCATACAACTACATTTAAAATGTAGCAGGAGAATAACAGCAACAACACTTTAAAAAAACAGTTCAATTTGAAGAATCTAGCACACCTTTATAAAGCAGAAAATAGCAGCCAAATAAGTAAGAATCACAATTATTTTCTCAAAAGAGAGCGCTGATCCATATTACCTCAGACTTCTATTTGAGAGCAGGCCAGAGGTCCATGAGCTCGTTCACTGGTGGGCAGGACATCACTATGGTCTGTCGGCGTAGGGGAAATGTGGTCTCCATCATCTTTCTAATGAGGGGCAGGTTCTTCTCAGTCTTCTTGACTTCTTCAACAATTGTCTGCCTCAACTGCTCAAGGCTTGAAGGATCCTTTCCTTGGGGAAAGTTTGGTAGGAAGTTGACTTCTGCTCGCTTGGGTCTTTTAATGTTGGAATGTGAAGATTCATTTTCAGGATAACTTCTACTTCTTTTTCCAGCATTAACAGTGACCTCCTGACATCCAGGCCCGTCTCATCTTGTTCCTGAAATTTGCCCATCTTAAACTTGATGGAGTTTTTCCATCCATTCCAGCCAGTCTCAGATCCTGCTTCCTTCAAGCAGGGATGTTTTGGCTACAAGAGCCTCAGCAGCCTTTGCAATCTCTTTATCACTTGGGTAAGCCTTAAAACCATATATAGTAGATGCAAGCTTTTCTAAAATGTCGTGCTTTAGGTCTCTTGTCAACTTAAGGTGCGTGTTGTTCTTCTTATATTCCGCATTTCCATCTCTAAGTTTTAGTTCAACATCAAATGCAAATGTGGGAAACAGGGAAAGGACCTGGAGGCCACCTGCTGAGACGCTCTGGAGATGACACATCTGAAAGTAGAACAGTAGATGCAATAGAGCTGGAGTCTTGTGAAAGTGAGATGTGCACAACAGCTTTTTGTGGCAATTCCTCAATGTCTGTAAGGGAAGTAAGTTTCCCTTCAAAGTCTGGATCTTCGTAAAGCAAATCGAAGTCAAGGTTGATTTCCAGCTGTTCTTTTATAATGTTGATCAGTGCATCAACAGAGGTTGGTCGTGAGCTGAGTTTTAATTTTCTAGCCTGGTCTGGCTCAACAACACGAAGAATCATTGGTTGTGGGGATGCAGCTGCCATTGTGCTAATGAAAAGACAAAATCAGATTGTTAAAGAGTACCGCTTATAGTATATACAGCTTATAAATTGCTTAATTCCACTGAGAGTGAATAAAGACACAATAACTGATAAATAAAAGAACCATTCATTATTACCTGAACTCAGTTCTGTCTCACTTGAATGAACCGCTTGGGGGTCAGCAGCAGCGAGCCGTCTATCTTGTATGCAGAGAGGGACTGTATCATTCAGACCAGACTGCAGGTGGATCGACAGGCTTATGTCTGCAGTTGACAGCTCATAGGACCGTAGATGTTCTACATACCAGGAGTCATAATCACAACACAGAAAAGATACGTTGTGATTCACAAGAAAGATCTCTTCTATTTTGCCAAATGTCGACAGTCCACCACTGACTCCTACAGACAGAAACATTCCACAGACATAGTCTGTGCCATCAATGGTCACATTTGTTGTCTTGTAGATTGTGTCACTAGTTGTTTGTTCTCTAATGTGTACTTGAGCAACCTCTGGTAGAGCTGAAACCAGAACAGAGTTTTTAACATTTTTTTAAGACAAATCTTGAATGAAATGTCTTAAATGAAAGAGGGGTGGTTGATAGAGGAATTCACATTCATTGGATTACCTGGTATCTTTATCACATCTCCAGTTGTCTTCCTTAACTGTCTTAACTTCATGAAACTGGAACAGGGAGATGAAAGGGCATAAACTGATCTGAAACTGAACAATTAGAAGCATTCAAAGAGTGTCAAATTATAAATACTTCCATTCATAAATTCCCCTGTTAATGATCTTTTCATTTGATCCCCAGTGTCAAGCTACTAAAGCCATCAAGCAAAATTAACCTTAGCCTACTGTAACGAAAAGCAGCAGCACTTGCACTTATCTGCATGGTTAATCAACAATAATGGCATTTATTTTATTTTAAAAACGACGCAGCACAAGTGGGCGGGCAGTTGAACGTGAACTCTTAGTGTAGGAACTCAGTTTGAGCTAAGAGGCCCTATTATGCTCGTTCATGCTCTTTTAATAACCTTTAAAAAGGCTACGGTGGACGTAAATGGCCCATGCGTTCGACTTTACGCACTACTAAAAAATAAGCGGTTGCACCAAGCAGAGTTTCAACGTAACACTTAGTTATAACTTAACATTTACACGTCCTCACTATTAGGTGCAAGTTCCATTTAGTACGTTAAAATACGTTACCCAATACAAAATACATCTATCAATAGTAAACTGAGACTATGGCAAATACAATTTAGTCTGTATCATGAAGGGAAAGTCCCCCAAAACACGCTGTGCTGCTAGCGGAATGAGGGGTGGGGGGTAGCACTAGCAACACATTCTTTGAATGTTTTAAACACCAATTCTTAAACATATATAATCATTGCTTTGCTTGTAAGCTTAGGTCGCCAGGATTCATTCAAGACCACTCACGAAGAATATGGTTGCTCGCAGCCGTAATAGTCTAGTGACTGGAGTGTGTAACATTAGTGGTCCGCTAAGTGGCTAGCCCTTTAGCAGCTAACCTATATCTGACTTAACGTCACCAAGTTGGCAATGCCCTACAAGACTCCCGTGATAAGCCAGTGAAGGGCGGGGGCTTAGAGAAGGTCTACGCTCTTTGAGACAAACACACCAACAAATGTATGAAAGAAGTAAAAGTGAATAAATATTAACATTCAAAACTTACAGTAAGTCGAGTAATGCTGAATGCTGCCGTGTAGGTAGTAACTTTCTGCAGGCCTTCTGTTGCTTCCCGCCAAACTCTCAACCGTTTAAACTTTTCAGTTTTTTTTCCAGAGCTAAGGAATCAGTGTAGTATGCGCATTAGCACCGCCTTCTGCTTCGGAAGGCGAATCAGAGATTAACTGTACGTGTCCACGGCACAAATTACATGCGTTAAATCGCATGCGTAAAGTCGGATGGGGGGCGTGGTCAGGAAAATCACTTTTGTTCGGTTGCAGTGCTGCGCTAATGTTGCACATTAGCAAAGTTGAGCTTTGCTAGGGACAGCCAGGTGGGCTTTGCTTTTTAGCGCTCGCGGTTATGTTGGAAGCACCCACAGTTTTGTGTTGTCAATAAAGTCATCATTAAATACATGATTAGATACTCAAACTCCGCGTAGTGACTGAGATCGCTAATATTGGATTGGGTCATTCGTCCCAAAATGTGCTCATGTGCAAAGTAAACAACAATCAATTAAGCGTTATAGGTAACTTATTAGCAGCTAGCTAGCTAGCCACTATGTGTTCCAATGGGTTTTCGCTTAAAGGGTTAGCGGCAAGCTAACAGTAATAGTCCAGAGCTTGAGTTCAAGACCTACACAATTCTGTTTGACCTCACAGCATTCGTGTAGCATATAAACAACAAACCGAGTCGATTAGACATATAAAAAGTCCTGTAAAAGAGGACGTGTCCGGGTAAAAGAGGACGTCTGGTCACCCTAGTTATAGGTAACTTATTAGCAGCTAGCTAGCCACTATGTTTTCCAATGGGTTTTTGGTTAAAGTGTTAGCGGCAAGCTAACAGTAATAGTCGAGAGCTTGAGTTCAATACCTACAATATTCTGTTTGACCTCACAGCATTCGTGTAGCATATAAACAACAAACCGAGTCGATTAGACATATAAAAAGTCCTGTAGCTAACCTTTATTCACATAAAATATTTCCCAGTAACAGAGTCCCGAGACGCCGCCATCTTGTTTCGATATTTTTGATTACTCCCGCCCCTATGAACTACGTTGGCTTCCAAATAACACACACGCCGAACTGATTGGCTCTCAGCATGCAGCAAATCGCACTCATTTGCATAAAGTTAAAGCAAGCCCAACTTTTTGCAGGCAGCAGACACGATTTTTTCCTCAGTATGCAGCAAATCGCATCCATTCTATCCCAATGAGATCAGCACGATATCGCATGCCGTGGACACGTACCGTCACTTGGAATAAATAATGATCCCTGCAGCTACTTAACACTTAAGTAAAAATTATGAGAATAAAAATAAAAAAAATGACGAATTGATGAAGCACTTTGAGATTTTATTGTATTTTAGCATGTGCTATATAAATTAGGTTTATTTTTAAATCATCCCTTTTTGAAACAATAGAAATAACAGGACTTTATCATTATTAGCATGCAATTACTTAACTCTATTAATTTTTACTTAAGTTATGTTTTTAAGTAATGCTTACTTATACACAAAATAGTTCCATTTAATCAAAAATGATTAGTTGAAATTACTCAAAAAGGAAGAACATGTTACACCAACTTGACATAATTAAGTTAGTAGAACTTTTTCTAAAACTTTGAGTATACACTACTTAATC
>NC_045163.1:8796532-8829032 GCF_900700415.2 Clupea harengus | reverse complement strand
AACGTGTCTTTTTTTTCTTTTGCTTAAGTCAGCAGTAGGGATATTCATGCATTTACTCCAGGGTGTGTGTACAGCCATGCATACCTAATACGACTATTTAAAAAAAATTACTACGTATGACGGTTGTATCTACTAGATATTTTTACTACGAGTGATTTATGGTTGCAGGGAGAGACAGACTCTGATTTGAGTAATGATCAGCTTGGTCGTGGCATTCATGGCTCTTTGATCTGTCATCTGCCCTCTGCCTGCAGCAGGTCCCTAAGGGGTTAATCGCTGGTCAACAGCCATAGGACAGGGGCAGGTCAGTGTGTACATATGCTGTACAGAAACAGGGCATGCACACGCACAAGCACACGCACACACAAACACGCACACACACACACAAATAATCTGACACACACACAAACACAAACACACACACACACACACAGCAGAGTTTGATCACTGATCATCAGCCAGAAGAACGGTCACTTCCCTGAGCCGTGGCCCATGGCAGAAACACACCAACAGACATAGTGTAACGCACACACACCCATATACACACCACACACACACACACACAAACACACACACACACACACACAAACACACCTCAGGTTTAATCACTTGTCACTAGCGAGAGGGCTCATCAGATCTGCGTGACCAGTCCAGTGCTCTCTAACCAGAAGCCCAGCGAGCCCCTTAGGGCATGGGGGAGAGGGGGTAGTCTCCGTCTGATGCCCCCTCCCATCCACCCCGTGACCAGCTGCTGAAGCCCACAGTAGTGGAGGCCCCGCTGGGTAGAGGCTGTCACATCGATCAATCAACCAGCAGTCCACAGCATCATACCCAGTAACACACAGTCTTTCAGATACACACACACACACACACCACACACACAAACTCACACACACACCAGGAGGGTTATTTAGTCACGCTCATATTCACTGTGTGAGTGCATGCGTGCACTAGTGTGTCTCAGTGAGTGTCCGATCCAAGAGGAAAGGGTGTCATTGGAATGCCATCTGCAGGAATAGAACATCAGAGTGATGGATCTGATGCGTGTGCGGCTGGGGCTGCTGCAGTCTGGATCACACACAGAGAGAGACAGAAAGAGAGGGAGGGAGAGAGAGAGAGAGAGAGAGAGAGAGACAGAGAGAGAGAGAGAGAGCAGGCACCTCTCCATGCACTCCACTGACAGTCTGACAGAGCAGAGCAGAGCAGAACACGGCAATGCAAACCAACAGAGCACAGTGGAGCAGAGACAGACAGAAACAACAACAAAACATCACCAGGAAGGAGGTCATGATACTAACTCCTACTGCACAGAATACATCACTGCTTCATCAAATATCAAGTACTGAGGGATGATCACAAATTGATCAGAACCATTGCTCACAGTACACAGCTGTGTATTCAATCACTAGCATGGCACCCCAGCTATATGCAGGCAGGCACGTGAGGGGCTAGCTGGGTATCTGTCTGATAGGATTCTTACTCCATTCACAAACACATTCGTTAACTGTACAGGCACCCAGAGTATCAGCTGGATCTAGACCAGAGCAGATCTTGCGAGTTTGAGAGGCAAACCAGATCACTACTTTTCTATTTGTGTCAGGCTAATAGTATTCATTAATATGTCTTGCATTGAATCCAAATTTTTGTGTTTATTAATTCATTTGACATCTGATTTAGTTACTAATGTCAGTCTTGTTATATTGAAAAAAAGCATTGCATTTACTTAATTGAAAAGTGCACATTAATTCTACATGAACAAATTGTACGTTCAGCATAGCTTATCTATTCAGGTCTTCAGCATTTGTTTATGTAAATGCATATATTCTTCATCAATTCATGCTATTATTTTTATATTATAGTGTATGCCCATATTATTAACTATCTACATTCCTATACTTTCAATTTCATAATAAATAACACACTGACAAGCCCTACATGCTTAATTTACTTTTGTTGATACTTGACTTGCATTGGTGGGAATAAAGCAAATATCAAACCATTGCATAAAGGTTCAAGTCAAACTTTTAACACATTAACCTTAACAAACACTTTTTGTTGGCAACACTAATGGCTAAACATGATTATTTCAAAGTTCCTCCAGTGGCTGGATCCAATACTTACTTTATTCTTTCTCACTTATCTTACATGATTCAATTGGATAATTGCAGTGCCTTAATTAGATCAACATCATATCATCATGTTCTGACAACCCCTTTTCTTCAGTGTAAAATCACTGGGCTTCCATCAGACTTATAAGAATTAGTCTATTTGAACCTCAGCATTTTGCCTTCATGTAATTTAATTTGAAGGTATGCACTGAGAAAAAACAGATAAATTAAGTTGCTTCAACATCTTCATTATATTTCATTTGGTTTAACTTAGTCACTGCATTCACCAAAGAAAATAGTTTTAAAGAAAGAACAAAATTCAACTATTTCAATTAACCAACCCCCTGAGTTCATCACCATGGTAACAACAAAGTAATAAAACGCCCTGCGTGTTTAATTATTGTCTTGCCCCCCCCCCCCCCCCCTTCCTCCACTGGGTGAAGCATAACAATAAGTGTTAGTGGCAACCCAGCAGCAATTCTTATTCACATCAATATCACTTCTTATCGCTTGAATTATTTTCAAAGCAAACGAGCGCAGATTTGATTTTACGAGGCCGACTCATACTCCCATATTCCCAGCACACAGGAGAGGAGGCCCATTAGGGACAGGTGGGACTTAACTGCCTCTAGATGAGGCTTCGTGCCACTGCTCTCGCTTTCTCTCACACTCCCGCCCCACATTCCTCATGACGACCACGCTTTCTCCTCCCGCCCCCGTTTGATTAATGGATCGTTTACAGCTGGAAGCCATGGTAACCTTTCAGCATGTGCGTTTTCAAGCACTCAATGTGAGGTTCTAAAATTCCATGTTCTCCGGTGGACTCCGATATTCTTTAGAACATTCCATCGACAACGCTCTAAACAGGCTGGTGTGATGGTACCTGCTGAAGGGATAATGGCTCAGGCCTGGGACAGAGACGAGCAGAGGCCGGTCCAGAGACTAACTGATGCTATCTGGGCACAATTCGCAAAGGACGAGCGTGTTTGTAAACGTGGATGCTGAACTGTGGGGTCAGGAGGTTTGGGCCAGTGTTTGCCAGCACTTCAGCTAGTAGTACCTGTGCCAGTCACGTCAAGGTCAGAGGCAAACATCCAGCGCAAATGGCTACTCACACAAAACCAGTCCCAATGCAGCACACCTCACTGGATACAGATGGACCCAAATATTAACTAAACACATACCAACCACTACACGCAGACACTCTGCCAACACAGTGCCTTCTCTTCTCGACCTGTACAGAGCTCGCTAATATTGGCTGACATTGTGAATTTCTGATAACAGTATATTTCATATGTGAACTGGGAATTTGGGGATCTGTCCTGAATGTTGGGACGAATGACTGGGGTTGAATTTGGGGATCTGTCCTGAATGACTGGGTTTGAAAGTCCTAAATAAGGGTAACACATGGTTGTAATAATCTCAAAACAGGCCAAAAAGTCCTCTTCTTCATAAGCCTGTGGGCATGACCTTGCTTGTGGAAGATCCCTATATTCTACCAGCATGTCTACCTACATTTGATCATTTCTCTTTGTCTCTAGACATTTACACTCTTTTTTAAAGCGGCAGCCTAACATCTCACACCCACAAGACGAAACTGTATGTAAAGGCTTTCCTAACACGTGCAGAAACAACAGTACATTCTCAGTGCACTCAATTGAAACACGAGAAATGCAGTAGAAAAGCTAGTAGCAGGAGCCCTCAGCTCCTCCTGGTCGGACGGGATCTGTCTGTGGCAATTCCTGTAGCTGGCTCACTACTGCAAGTCTGGGAGTGTTGCTAATTATAGCCCTCCTGCAGAAAGTTACCCTACCGCTTTCAATGACATATGTGCATGCATATGCAACTCTTACCAGGACAGGAGTACACACGCACACGCACACGCACACGCACACACTCATATACACACACAAGGCCCACAGAGACACATGGCTATTTTGTACTCTGTAGTAAGGAATGTCACAAATGTGTATGGAATTATTATACAGCACATGAATAAACATGCATACACTGAATATTTATATCAGTTTTAACTAACACACACACAGGCACATACAGGCACGCACACAAATACATATCCAAATAGAGAGACAATAATGTACTTCTATGACAAAAAATTATCTGAACACATGCCCGACCTAGATAAACATACGCCTTTCACACAAACACATATACACACACACAGAAAGGAACAATCACTCACACACACACTCCCAGACACAAACGCACACACACGCACGCCCGCATGCATGCACACGCACACACACAGGCACACACACACACACACTCCTAGACACACACACAAACACACAACTACACACATACACACCTGCACATAAACACATTCACACACACACACACTCACACACACACACACACACACAGGCGCGACAGCAGGTTGGCTTGCGGGCTGGCTCTGTGGGTAAATGTGAAGCTGTCACACAAGAGTGGTGACATGGGGCAGTGAGCTGTAATCACCGCGCATTGTCTGGAAAAAGAGATTGAGGGGAGCCAGAGGGCCAGACAGCTCAGTGCAGACACACACACACACCAGCAACACTTCCCTACTCGCACACATCAGAAGCACACACACACTCTCACACCAACACTTCACCACAAAGGCAGACCTTTATTAGGCCACTCCTGACACACACACATACGTAATCACACACACTGAACCACACACATAGACACATACATACTGTTACGACCCTGGCGGGTCTAGGCCCCGCCCCCATGAGATTTGCATGCCTCTTCTGTCTATCTCTCTTGGGAGCAGGTGTAGCAGGTGATTGGAACCAGGTGTAGCAGTAATTGGAGGGGCTACAAAAGCCCTGAGCAGACTGCATTCGTGGAGCGTTGGATTGGAGTTTTGGATTGGTCGTTGGTGTTTGGATAGGAATTGGATTTGTGGATACTCGTTGGATTTGGATTGTCGTCGTCTGCTTTATATTATCATTTAACTGACTTTACATTACATCTTTTGTTTCTCTCCACAACACTGACATTCACCACACATTTTCCTATAATTAATAGATAACTATATACTTGTAACCCTTAATAAATAACTTATTATTATTATATCAAATATTCTGCGTGGCCTCCCCTTTATGTTTCGTGCCCGTGAGCTGGGTTCGTTACAATACATACACACATGCATAAACAGGCGCATGCACACACACATAAACACACAGATACACACAGACACACACACACACAGACACACACAGAAACACACAGATACACACAGACACAGACACACACACACTTTCATGTCATACTTCAAAAGCCTTCATTAACAGCAGCAGTAGAGAATAAGCACCACTCCTTTTGGGCCCGTAATGAGGTTTGTGGCATGATAAATTAACAGGGCATTTGGTAAGTGGCAGGACAAACTGCATTTACATCACACCAAAGCCACACACACACACACACACACACACACACAAACACAACCTGGTGTAAAGGTAAAGGGGATTGGTTATACATACATTAGTGTCTTGAAAATAAAGGAAAATGAATACCAGGAGAGGGTTTTGTGAAGAAACAAGACTAATTAAAACAAACAAACAAAAAACACATCTGGCTTTGCCACCAGGACTAGAGAATCATAGTGAGTTTTGCTGACAGAATTGCACAGAGTTGTTGGGCTTCCATTTTCAGCACCAAGGACAGCTCACACCGGAGAATGTTTCCTCTTCTCTGTCATTTTCAGAAAATCCATAAGAAGCGAACTGAAAAAACAGGACAATTTTCACAGCAGTGAACGAGCTCATCCTCGTATGTCTCATCTGTCTTTTTCTTTCTTTCTTTCTTTCTTTCTTTCTTTTCTTCCCTCCTGGTCTCTCTTCATCACACATTCCCTTTCCACTCACCCTGCTTGCCGAATGTCCTTACAGCATTTTGAGAGACAATCTCAAAACCCTCTAGAACACACTTACACTTGTAGTACATTTATATAACCAAACACATGATTGTGTGGTTTCCCATGGTACTTAGATATAATTGCAAATATATATTTAATTGAACAGATCATGCAGGTTTAATACCCAGAATGTGTTCTCTACACATTAAAATCAGTGTTTTCACTTAAGCTTTTATGACATGGTCTTGCATGTGAGCCATGCAAACTTATCATGTTCTTGCATGTAAGCCACCTCAGAGCTCGTGAGCTCAGATAAGGCCCTTGCAATGACGGGATTCCCACATGTGTCGGGCACCTCTTAAATAATATGTCTCATTAATACAGGAGGTGGAGTGTGTGTGTGTGTGTGTGTGTGTGTGTGTGTGTGTGTGTGTGTGTGTGCGTGTGTGCGTGTGTGCGAGTGTGTGAGTGTGTGAGTGTGTGAGTTTGTGCGTGTGTGTGAGTGTGTGAGTGTGTGAGTGTGTGCGTGTGTGCGTGTGTGTGTGTCACAGTGCCTGGTTGGAGTCTAGCAGGAGTCCCTAGTCTTTTCTCCATGATATGTCACACTGTCTACCCTCAGCTGTGAGCAGTATGTCACTGTCACCCCAGAGGACCCACTGCAGGGGACATCAGTCAGGAACTACAGTAGGAACGCAGAGTCATCAATATAACATCTTTCTGAAGTTCATTCATGATGTGAGAACAGAGCTCAGAGACAGTCTGGGTCTTCAAATTGTGCATATTAGCTACCAGATAGCACAGATAAGGCCACTGATGTATGGATGAACACTCAGTAGCTAGTCACTCAGTAGCTAGCTAGCTTCTTATATCCATTCATGAGGTGTGGGCTTCCAAATGTTCAGTAGCTAGAGTGAAAAGCCATCAGTCTGACCTGTTTCTTATATCCATTCATGAGGTCTCAATTTCAAGACAGCCGCAGCCCCTACTTGTCGTAAGACCCGCCAGGAACTGTAGTACCGTGAACCTAAGTGTTCCATCTACCGTACAGGGCCATACAGCAATCTACCCTGCTTCTGGAAACGGGGCGGAGGTTCCAAATAATGAATAACTCTTAACAAATAATGCAGGCGGTTTGTTGTGTAAAAGAGGTTAACTTGGTACTTTGTTTACTTTTTTCTCCTCAGGAATCATCTGAGACCTCTGTGTTTACTCGTTATCTTGCTGCTTGATGATGTTTTCATCCATTAATTAAACACGTTTAATTAGAGGACAAGGTGGATGTCAGCAGAACAGAGAGTGTCAACTGATAACACCCCAGAAAGGCCGATCCCAGGTTCTTTGTAATTAATGAATGCAATAACAAGATCCCTGAGAAGGAACGGGGCTCGTACCTCAATCACTAAAGATTAACAACACTCTTACACCAATGAGCTTTATTCGAACTGCACTGCAGATCAGAACATAGGGTCTCAGCGGAGTGATGCAAAGCTGGAGGTTTAAATGCTTGCCGAAAATATATGCCGTTAATGGGAACGAGCCTGTGTCTGAAACAGATCAACACTGAGTTCCAGATAAGCTCATGGACGACAATGACGCTAATAAGCGAGCAGCATAAAGGTTACCCTTCGACTCCAACTTAATCTTCTTAAGCATAAGCATCTGCAGAAATCCAGGCAAATGCATTACTCAGCTTGGCGTAGGGAATATGGCATGAACATGAACTGCTTCACTGTATAAAACACAGTCTCAAACACGGCGCTGTAAAATATTCAGCGCTGTGCTCCTCAACCCCCTCTCCTCCCTCCTCACCGCCAGCCCCCCCCTCCCATCTGGGCATCCTGGCCCGCCCTCTCCATCTTGCGTGTAATTTACTGCGTGCTCATTTCCTCGGCTGGCGTAATCTCCTAGTGCTTCCGATGAACTCCCCGTCCAGCTGCCGTAATTGAGTTCCTGTTCCTTGTCCCATTAGCATGTTTGTTATCCGCGCCGGACCCCTTTTGTGCTGAGGCGACACTTTTTCAGTGGTAATTAAAGGCCCTGAAAAGATTTGATTTTACAGAAGAGAGGGACCGAAGGGACACGGAGACGGAAACAGACACACACACTCTCAGAGAGGAGGATGAGGAGGAGGAGAGGAGTCACAGTCACATCGCTTTTCCTTTTTTTTTTCTTCGCAGCACAACTCTCCATAAGGTTCTGCTGAGACCTCGGAGCTCACTGACAACTCATTTGTTCAAGTTTTGTAATCCTCTTTAGCAGTTTATTTTTTCTTTTTTTTTTACAAAACATTCAGAAATTAAACTAGCCAACTGCAGCTGCATTCTGCATACGATGACGGCGTCAGAACAAAGGGAGCAGGACACAGCTGCCATCACAGCACAACTCTGCCTTTTCATTTGCACTAAATCTCACTGTCAGCAAGACCAGCATGCCATGACACGAAATGGCCTGCATGCAAGACAAACTGCGGTCGGTTGTGGGGCGCTGCTTAGCATGTAGAGCATGTGAGTGTGTGTGAGTGTGTGTGAGAGTGTGTGAGTGTGTGTGAGAGTGTGTGAGAGTGTGTGAGTGTGTGGGTGTGTGTGAGAGTGTGTGTGTGAGAGTGTGTGAGAGTGTGTGAGAGTGTGTGAGAGCATGCAGGGGCCTGATAAGTGGACATAGGAAGAAGCCTGAGGGACAGGGTTTAGGCCTGGCCAAGGTTAATGCTCCACCTTCAGCTCTGCAGCCCAGGCCTGTGATGGCCAGATAGGAGATGCCAATCTCCCACACGGTCACAGGACAACTGGGCTTTAGAGACACGATGGAGGAGCTTGGCATAACAATAATTGGTGTGTGCGTGTGTATGTGTGTGTGTGTGTGCATGGTTACATTTCATAGAGTGGATGAGGATTACAAACATACATGAAAGTTTCTAGGCATGGAATCCAAATAACGTATTGTTTGATGTTTTCTGTTTCCGTACATTTCACACACATATTCGGCTTGTACATGCGTGTGTGTGTGTAAAAGAGATAGCCTTCTTCAAACAGTGGCCTACTACAGGGCCAGGCACAGCTGGTTATCGCAATCCAACGCTCCAACATCAAAGATGCTGGAGCTGCTGGCTGACATAGTGTGTGTGTGTGTGTGTGTGTGTGGGTGGGTGTGTGTGTGTGTGTGTGTGTGTGTGTGTGTGTGTGACTGTGTGTTTTGTCTGCGCTTGTAACAGTCTATTTGAGAGCTTACAATATGCCTATTCAACTAAAGTCATAGCTTATAAAGCATTTATAAACATATTATAAATGATTTATTACAAGGTCAAAAGCTATGATTTCAGGCTTACCTCGTGTGATGTTGGGTCCCCTCCTCCTACCAGTGGAGGAGCTGTGAGTAGTATTCTGGAAGTGGCTCATGTCCATGGCTGTGTTAGTATGAAAGCTGTCCTTAAACCTCTGCATGAGCTCCTCCACAGTCTCCTGCTGGGGGTCAGGCACTGCAAGGAGGGAGAGGGAGAGGCAAGCAGGCAGGGTTAGCGGGTTAGCACGCTAGCATATTAGCACGTTAGCACTCAGCAAGTGGTTAGTAGTTAGAGGACAAAGCATGATGCACAACCGTGCAGAACACGCATTAGCGCTGCGCTAATGTGGTAATGGAGTCAGATGCGCAGGAGGGGGAGAGGGGGAGAGCACAATGAGAGCAGTGAGGTCGAAGCAGATATGCTGAGCTCAGCAGTCTTTACTTTTAGTTCAGCCATAATGGGTAATTTATGAGCGAATGACTGATGCTATTTCCAGCACTACCAACGTGCTACTTTTTTTTTTTCTTTTCCTCTGACTTTGAGGAACAGAAAAAAATGAAACACTGGCCAATTACTGTGTTGGTATACATTATATACATTGAGATTTAATGCAGGCCATGAATGTAGATGTATGTTGCTACTTAACTATATATATGCTAATGTTGGCAGTAATGTATCTGGTTAGCCTCATACACTCATCCTCTAATGACCAACGTGAAGAGCTTCAATAATGTAAAATGGGAGAGACAGAGGTCAGCAGAAGACAACCTACATGGGTCAGGGACTCATACAACATGCATAACACACAACTCTCTCTCTCTCACACACACACACACGGGCCCATGCATTAACACACGCACGCACGCACGCACGCACGCACGCACGCACGCACGCACGCACGCACGCACGCACGCACGCACGCACGCACGCACGCACGCACGCACGCACGCACGCACACACACACACACACACACACACACACACACACACACACACACACACACACACAAGCAAATTGTGATCAGCCAAAAAGTGGTTATTCAAGGAGCCTGATAAATGTGTATCCTTGAGCCATGTGCATATGTGTGTGTGTGGGGGGGGGGGGGGGCATGGCCCAGTGTGTGTGTGTGTGTGTATACTCCTGTCCTGGTAAGACTTGCATATGCATGCACATATGTCATCTTGCTGTGGGAGGGTTATAATTAGCAACAATCCCAGACCCGCAGTAATGGGTCACACACACTTTTCTCCTGGCCCTCAGCTAAACAGGACACACTCACTCATTCACACACAGACACTGCCTTCCTCACACAAACACACACACACACACACACACACAAGAACACACACGGGCGCACACACACACACGCAGTGTTATATAAGGGACTGTAATTACAGTTTCCCTAAAAATGCCTGTGTGTGCACAACAACACACACTGTCTCTCTCCTTTAATTCACAGACATTTGATGGCATGTCTGCTAGATTCCCTGAAAGCATCTGATATTCATCCAAGCACCATATTTACATGCATATTTAATCTCAGTTGGGCAACAAAGCCACCTCAAACACGTCAGACGACACGCAAGGAAGTGATGGCGGGGAGCGCAACTGAGAGAAAAGCCGTCACTTTCAGCAGACGAACATCAAGGTTGCCTCGCAGTGACAAGGAGCTGAGAGAAATCTGAAACATCACAAGCTGTCTCACAAATAGGACAGCTATGTTGCTGCTGTTGTTGTTGTGGTGGTGGTGGTGGTGGTGGTGGCAATGCCATAAGACAGATGGTCCTCTTGCATACTGGGTGCTGACACACTTTGCGAATGAGCCTCCCCATTCTGGAAATCAATAAGAGAAGGGTTGGCATGCCATGACAGGCGCGGAGCGGAGCAGAGCCCAGCCACTTGATTGCATTTTATTTCCAAGCGGCAAAAAAAAATCACTAACCCTCGGGGGACTTATGTGACCCATCTAGAAGTGTTCTGGCCCATTTGAACCAGTGGTGGAGGAGGAGGAGGAGGACGGAAATAAATAAAAGCTAAAAAAAAAAATAAAAAAAAACATTTTCCATTTCCATTGTCTCTATTGACAAAAGGAGAAATATTAAATCTGGGATGAAATTAGATGCTTGAGTCTGGGCAGGGGGTGGCTAGAACACAACTAGCGACTACTCAGCAGCTCCCACATAGCCCCAGACTCTGGCCTAGAACTGACAGACCCACACCTGACTCACATTCCTGACTCAGCTACTTAGCTTGTGGATGTTCAATTAACACCAGACATGGATGAGTGGTCTCTCTCTCCGTCTCTCTGTCTCTCTGTCTCTCTGTCTCTCTGTCTCTCTGTCTCTCTGTCTCTCTGTCTGTGTGTCTCTCTCTCACACACACACACACACACACACACAGGTCTTTTCTCCACACCTAAATCCTTTTCCATACATCGTGCTGCACTCTCAGAATGAGTGTTCTATTAAAAGTAAAGCAACAGCTGCAGCACCTCTATCCATCACTATACGCTGCTGCGGCACAGCGACTCCACATTCACTCCATTTGTTTCTCCTCCCCACCTCTCTTCTACTGCTGGGAACAGGAGGGTTTCATGTAGAGTGGTGCGCTTCGATGAGGTCAGAGAACGGGCCAGCGATACCTCTGATTGTTTTGTTCCACTCTAATACAGACACAATGACAGTGATCTCACCATGACAGATTGATCCAGCCATGACACAGGGTGATCTCACAGTGACGTGATCTAAACACAAGAGAGTTAACTCATGAAAGAGAGAAATCTAACCATAAAAGCGAGCAAAACGAGGACAATTCTCACCATGAGAAACTAACCTTACCATACACGATCGATGTAGGCCTGACTGATTCATTTTTTCATCTCTTTGCGTTTGAGTTTGACTAGTTTGAGAAAGCAAACGAGTCTGTAGTGAAAGTGATACTCATTTACTCATACTCAGTTATGAGTAATTTCTCAAGGCCCAGTCAGAGGTGAGCTCAGGAAAATGATGAACAACTTCACACGGACCCCCTACTATGGAGATGAGTGGGGTAGCAACCAGGAGTAATGTCAGGATCATGAGAGTACACGTGCGCGAGCACACACACACACACACACACACACACACACACACACACACACACACGCGCGCACACACGCACACAAGCACGCACACACAGACAGACAGACGCAAGAGGAACAGCATTCTCGTCTTCTTTAGCTGTTGTTCTCCAGAATCTATCCAGCAACAAGGAGTAGGAGCAGGCTTATGAGACTGATGTAGAGGTTTAAACACATACACACACACACACACACACACACACACACACACACACACACACACACACACACTGAAGACCCTCTATTCCTATTGCGAAAGTACTGTCTGCTCAGATTGAAGTGTACTTCCACCTGTGCAGAGTTATACTGTGAGTTTCACTGTGAACAGAACTCCACGCTCATTCACTTCAAGATGAACACCACTCATATCCACTTCTTTGCAAATGATGGCAAAAGTAAGTAAGTAAGTAACTCTGTTGGGTCAAACATAGCGCTGTGTTAAATAATCAAGAGCTAGATATGTGTCTGCCGTTTTCAAAAAATCCGTTCTTTTGAGGGTTAAAATCATTAAAATACACAAAAGGCTCTCGAGAGTGCCGCATCTTCTATTGATTTTTTTTCACACATATTTTTCACATTTGTAGACTGGCCTACATCCAATTGGTAATGACTAACCCTTTTTCATGGTTTAGCCCTGGGACCTTTCCCTTCTTAATGGGCAATTATAATGAAACCGAGCTCTACAGAGTGCAATGTGAGACGATCGTAAAACTTTCAGGCCATCAAAACACATTTTACTGCAAAAACAAAGCTTGCGAAGGACGGGCATTAAATGTGGCTTGATGGAATAGAGAACCAGGAGACCGTCGCGTCCTCTCCGCCAGCTCAATTATGCCTTCCTCTCCAGCTATGGGACAGCAGTAGCTCTGCATGTAGGACGATGTCTCATGCCAATATGCCTCCATCGCATTTACCAGGTCACGTGGGGGGCTGAGTGATAGGCTCTGATCTTTTCAAACACCAGAACAGACAAGGCAGTTCAGTAATCCAAGCATTGAGAGAGGCTATTCTATGCAGAAAAAAGGCCAGACAGGCAAATCCTTTCAACTGATGTGGTTCTGGACATTATTCAAAGCAGATTCCTCCAGCAATCCTATTTTGCAAACTAGCCGCTCGCTAATCTTTGGGCCCAAGGAAGAACACAGAGAAAGGGAAAGCTATAACATACACTAAGCTGTCATTCTCCCTCACAGGCTGCATTGTCCAATAGGAATGTAAACCCAAGTTCGGAACCTACACCACATGTTTAAGGGGATGAGAGAGAGAGAGGTTCACTTAAGGCCTCAAAGACAGGAAGACAGACACACAGAGAAATAGACAGCCAGATAGATACAGAGTGAAAGAGAGAGAGAGATAAGGAAGAAGTTAAAACATGAAGGGAGGAAGTAAGTGAGAATGAGAGAGGAGAAGAGAAACAGACAGAAGTCAGACAGACAGATGAATCAATGTGGGGGAACAGAGAGGAGAGACAAAAGAGATGAGAGCGAAATAGACAGAGAAAGAGAGAGAGAGAGAGAGGGAGAGCGAGAGGAAGAGGGAGAGATAGAGAGAGGGAGAGGGAGAGGGAGAGAGAGAGAGAGAGGGAGGGAGAAAGAGAGGGAGAGGGAGGGAGAGCGAGAGAGAGAGAGAGAGAGAGAGAGAGGGATGTGTTAGTAATATCAGTCTGTGCAGGAGTGGTGAATGCTGGCTGCATATGCTGAGCCGGCCGGTCTGTAATGCACTGTGAATTCCCCATGGGCATCTCTATGCTTAGGCTGGGTTAATCCCTCCTCAGTCCTCCGCAAACACGCACACACACACACGCACGCACGCACGCACACACGCTCACGCACACACACACGCACACGCACACGCACACGCACACACACACACACGCGCACACACACACGCACACACACACACACTGTCCAACAACACGGCCAGCATCCACTTACACACTGACCTGCCGTGACTGCAAATCACCTGCGTGAGCGAGCGAGGTTACCTGCTCCATACATATTTCATGCTAACCAACCAACCGACCACCACCTACCCCCTCAAACACACAGACACACACACACAGCTTTTGTTCCAGAGGGAGAGAGGGAGACGTTATCCTGAAGAGCATCCAAGGATTCTTTCCACTCCCTCCGAAGATGCCTCTTCAAACAGATACTTTGACTATTTTCCCTTTTCGCTGTTGACCGTCTCACTCGCCCTGTTCACCATTGTAATGCCCTGTAATGATTACCCTTTCAGGAAAAAAAAAAGAAAATCATTTTGCTTTGGCATTCTGTGACAAAAGGCAAGTCTGTCATTGTTGAGTCAGGATGTGACTGTCTAAATGACAGCTACAATCCCTCCATCACTCGGGACAAAGACACAGACAGCCAATTTCAGCTCCCTAGGTTGCCATGGCATTAATGGAATGGCAACATGCATCATCATTGGTTCCTACCCCCTCCTCCCCTGCCTTTGTTCCTTCCTAATGTAATTTTTCGAATCAAAGCTGCATCATGGTGTCCGTACTGTTTCAATGCCTACGGATTCAGTAAATACTTTAAATGTTTAGACTTTAAACATTCCACTCTGTTTATTTTTTGAGAAAGATGACTTGCATATATGAATAGCCAAAATCCCTTAAGGAAAGGGCTTCTTTGATTTAAAAAAAAGCATTTCTTTTTTTAGGGATGTGAGTCACACTGTTTTTTTTTACTTTCCCTTTTAGAAATTTGCTGAAAAACATCCCCCTTCCTTTAATCCCCTTATCTTGACTGTATCTGTTGCTTTTCAGGGCTCTATTTATGCTGAATTAACACGCTGCACCGGAATGTGATTAGCTCGTCTCAGTTGCGTGGCTAGCACACGAGACATCGCCATCGTCTCCGGGTCGCCCCGCACTTCTCCAGCGGCTCGTTTTCGGCTCAATGCAGGCCGTGCCTCTGGGCCGAGTGTCCTTATCCTCTCCTTCGCCGTCACCCTTATCTCCCCGCCGGGCTGCTTATCTGTGCGACAGTGGGTTAATGGTGTCTTAAAAGCAACGGGTGCAGCCAATAGCAGGGGACAGGGGATGCAGGAGTAGATCGCGCCGGTGTCACCGCGCCAACTCCGACGAACTGATAATCTTCCTCCTCAGCCTGTGGGGAGAAGCCTGGCTGCGAGCAGCAGTGGGAAGCTGGGATCTCATAAAGAAAGAAATAAAGAAAAAAAAAATGTAGGTTCTTTGGGTTCTTAAGAAAAAGCTGGTTGAGGGCCAGTTTTACAGCTTTGCCCGTAGTGGATAGATTTGGCACTGAATCGTGAAAATGCTGTGGTTGAGAGAGGACAGTAACTAGGGGTTTCGCTCAGGCAGTGTTGACCTGACTTTTGTGGGGCGACTGTAATGGTCGCGCTCTAATAAGGGAATGTGCTCATTCTGCCCCTGCAGAAAAGGCTGAACGGGAGCATGTTGTTATTCCGGTGAACAGCGACCCTAATTGAAGCCCTGCTGAGTCTCTCAACCAGATGCCGCCTGGGTCTCTGTCCAAAAAACCAGGAGAGACAAATGAGACCGCCAGAGCGGCAAAGGGGAGCCAACATCCTAGCACCGCCGGCCAAATCATACAACTTAACTCGTACTTGAAAAATTCACACCCCTTCCCCTTGAATCGCATGTCAGAATCGCATGATGACGTTGACTGCTATGCAGCAAAGTACCTTCAAGCAGTACTCTTTTGAAAAAAATTGGAATAATTTTCCCAGTCATAAAATGCATCCATATCTGCATCCATCTCCGCATCCATTGGTCTTGATTGAATAACTCACAATGTCCTTGCTTTGATATGGAACACATTGACAAAAGAGAAGAAGTTATACTTTACAATGACACTAGTGACTTGTTGTGCTACAACGAATTAAGAGTAACTGAAATACATCAAACTCAGGCAAAGTCATAATTGCTGTTCATCTTTTCGCCTATTTTCTCACCCCTGCATCTCAGCTGAATAAGTCACAATGTTTTTTTATATTCTTGAGGGGTAACTCATATCACAACAAACAGCAGGACTCCATTTCCAATGATGCTAGGCGCTAATCCGTGCATTAAGTATTGCAGCTGCAAAACTTTCTTACACATGCCAACACATTTCACAAGCTCAAACTCTTTTTGTCCCCACATTGATCCCACACTATGGAGCACTGTGAGTCTATCTACTTTGCATCCGCTCCCAATTAAGTACGGACAAATCAGACATCCGTGGGTAAAGAAGAATTGGGTGTTGACATCCTAAATGGTATAATGTTATAATAACATTACTATGGTTTACAGTTTCAAAGTTGTCCGTCACAGTGGAGAACCTGAAAGTGTTACAGAATCAGGCAGCATGTACGAGCGATTGAATCTGTCTCCACAATTAATGTTTTTCTGCATAAACTGACATAGATAAACTGGGCTATTTGAATTAATGTTAACGGTGGTGTTTTTTTTTTTCAAAATTATGTTTCTCAGATCCATAACTGAGGTTGAGGGGTAACTTGTGTATTGCTAAAGCATGCATTGGCAAAAAAAGACAACAAGTAACATGGGCAAAGTGTTCACAGTTGAAGACTTAAACACACAGACGACAACTGAGGTGATGTTAATTGAAGAAAGAAGAACCTAAACATTCTCCCAAGGTTTTATATGAGCTCACTCAATCAATGCCTCATTGTGTCCTCTCATCTGAATGGGAAATGCTGTTTACACCACGTGTGAAGACTTAGCATCTCAAATGAGTTGGTTTGTTGCCGTGTATGCTACTTATTATTTGGCTAGGGTGGAATAGCATGTTTAAAGTAGACCTAGCAGTGGTCAGCTGACTCCCTGTGTGATCTCTGTACAAAACGTATTATCAGTGAGAGTAATATGTATCATTTGTGCCATAATTCTTGAATGTTGGAGAATAACTAGTATATGTCGTCAGAGGTAGAATGGAACTGTAAACTGAAGTATGCTTTAGTTAGCTTTCCCAAAGGCACACACTGTTACCTTATCTAAATGGCTATCGCTGAGAGAGAAGTTTAGGGTGGCATATTCTAGTTTTGCCTAGAGAAGCCCTTGCTGTGCAAGCTTTTCTTCCATTGTTGGTGTTCCAGCCAGGAAACACAGAACTACATAGTGCATAACCTGGATGGCTAGTGGGAAAGACACAGGTGTGTATCTGTCCTTCACAGGACCATATAGTATCAAGATGAATTTGAGGATGGTACTAAAACTAGTTGCCTATAAAACCATACTTGAAAAAGTGTCAAATTGTTACATAGTGTTACTTTAAGGTTCTGGAAAATCACTGATAAGCAGCCAGATAATGTAAAGGCATGGTTGAAATGAAAGATTCCAGAACCATCGGTCTACCTATTGTACAGCTTGCAGAGTGAGTAACATCACAATAGGTGAACGTTCCACCATTCATTTCAGTGGGAAAAAAACAGGGTTGAAAATTGACAATAACAAAATATCGACAAGAGGCAGTTCAACCATTTTTACAAGAGCACTACACAGGATCAGCACGGACGTGTCAGAGTTGGAGTGGTGTTGAGCGCTAGGAGCAGAAGTGGCATCAACAAACGGGTGGAATAATGAGAATAAAGATGCAGAAAACTTTAAAAGAGCTTTGCAATTCTGTGTGAGTGAGCAATCACACTAATAGGGATACAACTGTAGAAGAACAATAGTGTGATTGCTCCATAATGTTGTGTGATTGAGCAATCACACTGATAAAGATCAAACTTAAAAAGAGTATAAGTCTGATTGCTTCAAAACGATCACCCTAATAAAGAAGGTAATAATCGCACTAATAAAGGTATAATAATATATAAATAAAGGTATAATCACACTAATACAGAAGGTAAAACTTAAGAGCAATAGTGTGATTACTTTGCAATGCTGTGTAATTGAGCAATCGCACTAATGATCGCACATCCTGATTGCCCAGACTGTCCTTGCAGTGACCAAGCTAGAAGCCACAGAGCAAAGGTAGTAAAATTGGCTCTAAGGGTTACCCACGAGAGCTGTCACAGGGCAGATACACTTCTACTCAAGCTCAGGTGAAGGCCAAGAACAGCATCGTCAAACCTAATCAGAGTGAACGTTCCCCGCACCCCACACCTCTACGAAGACCCCTTCCCCCCTCATCACCCTGGTATCCCTGCTGACCTCCCCTGTCATTACAGTGGTCCGTATGCGTGCTTAAACCCAGTAGCGGAGGGGGAGGCAGGGGGGAGCTGACTGTGAATCGGCCCAGCATGAATCAAAAGGCTCCCTGGAGAGCTCATCAGTCAGAGATGCGATGATGTGTGTGTGTGTGTGTGTGTGTGTGTGTGTGTGTGTGTGTGTGTGTGTGTGTGTGTGTGTGGGGAGAGTGTGAGACGATGGGGATGAGGCATCATGCAGATATCTCCAGTAATGGTGCCCTTCTCACTGGGCCCAATGTTATGCCACCGGAACCAACCCATCCAGAAAGAGGAAAATAGAACAGATGCAGGCCAATTTACTTGTTTATGTATATTTGTATTGGGAGACCTACACATTTTTTTCTCTCTTTCTTTCTCTTTCCTCTCTCCTTCCCTTTTTCAATGACTCTCCCTCCCATTTTCTACCTCTGTCATGCTCTCTTCCAGACTCTCTCTTCCTAACACACTCTCTCTCTCTATCGCTCTTATTCACTCTCTCACACTCTTTCTCTCACCTCCCTCTCTCACACTCCCTCTTTCCTCTTGCTCCCCCTCTCTTGCACTGAGGTACTATTCTGCAGGAGAGTCACATCCAACCCTGAACAGCCCATCAGGCATTGCAATTGCTTTGGATGGAGAAAACAGGCCAGGGAGCACTAGCGTTGCCACGGCATTGCCATGGTCTCCGTAACCAAGGCCACAGAGACTGCAAGGAAGGGAGCAGGGGACATGCAGATGAAGAGGGTCATATCTAACTCTCTGAAGGACCTGGCTTATTCTCTAAGTTTGTGTGTGTGTTGTGTGTCTTTTTTTCATTCTACATTTGTGTGAGTATGTGTTTGTGTTTGTGTGTGTGTGTGTGTGTGTGTGTGTGTGTGTGTGTGTGTGTGTGTGTATGTGAGGAGAAAGAGAGAGCAAGAAAGAGTGTGCTTGTGTGTCGGTGTGTATAACTGTGTGTCTGTGTGTGAGTGTTACTTTCAGCCCACTCTTCTCTCCCTCTGGAGTGAGTGAACAAAAGGAAGGAGTGTGTGTGTGTGTGTGGGGGGGAGGCGGATGGGGGTTAGTTCTCTCCACATTGGACTCAGATTCCCTCTGTGGTTTATTCAATTTGCCGCCGTTCTGTGGGAGTGTGTGTCTGCGCTCAGGGAGAGCTCATCGGTGACGGCGTGGCCGCTGAGCGTGACAACTCATGAAAAAAAAAAACTTAAACAGGCAGAGAGGGAGGAGAGAGAGAGGGAGAGAGAGAGAATAGGGAGAGAGATACAGATGGAAGATGGGACCATCTTTCTTTATGGTCTACCGGTGGCCTCTAACTATGGTCTTCTCTATTCCATAAACCATAGGGTTACTTCTTAATTTATTTAATTTAATAAATGTATACGCAATTTAGTGGAGTTTTTTCACCGTGTGTGGGAGACCAAGATAGAGAGAGAGAGAAAGAGTACAACCTGCTGAGTAGGACAATTTGGAGGAGAGCAAATTATGTGTAGAAAAAGACTAACTTTCACGCTTAACCTTTCTTTTGTCCTGACACCTGCAGCTAAAAAGATTTACCGCACAGCACAGCTATTTCCGATACCTGGATCGTACTTGTGCTAAAGGCTAAACACAGTCATGGAACAATGACATATTTGGCTATGATATTATCCTCTGACTCACTGTTCTGGTTTATTTAGAAACTGACAGCTCAGCCCTTCTCCGAGGAGGCTAAGGGCAGTCACTAACACTAAAGCTAGCAGGGACGCTAACGCTAACAACACCTATGGAAACGAAGTATTGTGAGAGGCCTGGCTAATTAGGCCCTGATGGCCACTAACAGTAAAGCTAGCAGGGATGCTAACGCGTACAACTTCTATGGAAACGAAGCATTGCGAGAGGCCTGGCTAATTAGGCCCTGATGGCGCATGTGGCTGGACAGGGGCATCTGCTGGCTGATTTTAGCTCTGCTGACTCAGTTGTCCAGCCCCAGAGCTGGGCCTAGGGGGGGTATGGTGTGATGGGACATGGTGCAAGGCCATTCTGCCGGCCAGGATTAATCACATCGTCTACATTTACTGAGCGCCCGTACAGAGCCAGGTCCTGTAGAAGTGCTGCACTCCTCCAGGTGTTTACGGCACAGCAGGGTTGCACTCCGGAGAGCTGGGGCGGGAAAATTATTTCCTGTTTTTTGTTCTCGAGGTGATGGTGCCAAACCGATACAATGAGTCCAGTAATTTGAGGCTCTGTATTCACAACCTAGAGCATTCTGGACAGAGACAAGCGGAAAGCTTTGCTGCTTCCTCTCTCATGGCACGGTGCAGTTATGTGTTTGTGTCCAGAGCATCTCCCTTACATTCTCTCTGTCTCTGTCATTCTCACCATCTCTCTCTAACACCAACACACACACACACACACACACACACACACACACACACACACACACCCACTTTCATGCACTCTCTCTGTGTCCACTATCTGACATACACTCTCTCTTCTTTCACCACACGTATCCATTTTTCAGGTTTATTGCCACCTCTCTGATTTGGAGGAGTTTCCTCTTGTCATCTGCAAGAGGTAAATTGCCCCCTCTTTGACGACAGCTGGCTTCCGCTGACTTGTGCTCATCTGGTGGAGAGACATGCAGGGGGAGGAGGAGACACTATCTATAGCCTCTCGCCACAGGCTGGGATGAAATATGAATGCATTTCCTATTGCGTCAGTGGTAACCCATGCATTGCAGCGCCTTACTGGCATCTTGCACAGTGTTCTCGAGGAGGTGCTGCTTCAATTCAGGGCCCTAGTCTCATCCCCTCTCCCCCTCCCCACACAAAGCCAACCTATAGATATATATTTAAATATGTTCATCTGCTGTGATGACAGAGGGGGCAGCTTGCCGCTGCAGGGAATGTTTATCTTCACATTAGCTGGTACCACTACTTTACAGATCTCTGTGTGTGGGTGTGTGTGAGTGAGAGAGAGAGAGAGAGAGAGTGTGTGTGTGCATGTGTGTATGTGTGTATGTGTGTGTGTGTGTGTGTGTGTGTGTGTGAGAGAGAGAAAGAGTGTGAGTGTATCTGTGTGCATACACATGTAAATTGAGTGGGAGTGTGTATTTTGTTTTTCAGCCACATTTTCATAGATATCAGATGAATATCCCCACGACACGCAGCACATGTTAGCAGTTGCTGTTCTACGCTGTCCATATTTGTCCTTAACAGTCTTTTTGAACCTACACGACCAAGTGTTATGCACAGTCTTGCAGGAATGTTTTAACACTAATACGTCACTCTAACCTTCACTATTCACACTGTAAAGTCCAATAAATGACACCTATAACCATCCATTGAAGCATGCCTATACAAACAATACTGAAGGGGCTAACAGTGCAGGTGATGGTCGTTTAGTCTGGTGGAAGTATGGGACAGTAGGCAAAGAAAAAAATTGATTTTCCATATTTCATCCTCAGAGATCGTATCTGACTTGTGACTTCAAACCCCGTCGCAGCTGCTGAATATCAGAGGCATGGTTGCGTCAGCCACCTTTCATCCACATAAGTGTGCGTCCTTGGTGTTGCGGAGTCGGCTGAAAAACTACTTAGCGGAGCATGTGTTTTGAAGCGACGACAAGACGAGGAGAGGCGAGGCGTCAGAGCCGTACTCGGTGCGGTGCGCTCGATGTGGGGGGGTAGGGGAGAGGGGGGGAGGATATGAAGTGTGTGAAGAGGAGCGGTATGAAAGACAATTACACCGAGGCCATTAGCAACACTCCTCCGCAGAGAAGGATCTATCTTGGGAATTAGCGCAGTCATGAAGTCAAAGCACAGAGAAGGGGACATAATGAGCAGCGCTGTCATATTCTCTGAGGTTAGAGGACAAGCCTGCTCCACAGCATGGGTAATAACTCAAAAGGTGCAGACACCAGAGCTGACATTCTGCATTATCTAATTAACAGACACGAGTTGCAGGGTTGTCATTCACTGAGGTGCAGAGACACTGACATTTATTTATCATCAGGTAAAACTGGTAAATGTCATGTGGACGCTTTTAGGAGACAGCAGAATGAAAGGCACAGAAAGCTTTAATGCTAAGTGTTCACTGCTTACTCACGCAAATCATCAAATCCTCTACAATTTTACTTCACATCCTGATTATATTATGATTATAATATAATAATACATATAAAAGGTGATATATATACAGTATATCTATATACTGTATATCTACACACTATATGGACAAGAGTATTCGGACACCTGACCACCAACAGGAACTTACACCAACAGGGACTGTAATGACATTGTATTAAAATACATATACTTTAATATGGATTTGGTTCCCTTTTGCAGCTATAACAGCTTCCACTTTTCTGTGAAGGATTTTGGAGAGTTTCTGTGGGAATTGGTACCCATTCATTCTGTAGACCATTTATCCAACATAAGCGCCTGACCTCATAAATGCTCTATATATGCTGATATATAATACCCAATTAAAGTCACTGGAAGATAAATGCATTGAGACTAAAGACAAAAGACTCTGTTAATGATAACTCTACCACTGAGAGTGTGAGAGTTACAGCAAGTGTGTAAATGATTCATGGGGTTTCCCCATCAGAACTTTCTGTTGTGACTGACTGAGGGGTGAAAAATTAGAACATGACTTCACAGCCACCATTTGCTGGTTTGAATAGCAGCCTGTCTGTGAGAACCACAGTGTGTGTGTGCTGCGTGTGTATGTGTGTGTGTCTGTCACATGTGATCTGACTCACTGACAACCTGCTCATGCCATGACCGGTCTTTTCCACTTCATCTCAGTAAGACAAAGAGAGCAACCTCCTCAAGTGCCTGCCCTTGAGAATGTCCCGACTGATCAGATTTCTGTTCACGGAAACAGCACCCCTGATAAGCAAGATGTGTCTTAACAACTGGCAATTCAGTGTGTGTGTGTGTGTGTGTGTGTGTGTGTGTGTGAGTCTATGTGTATGCATGTATTTGAGTGTGTATGCCTTACCCTGTATGCGCATGTGCCTGTGAGTGTGTGTGTGTGCATGCCTATGTGTGTGTGTGTGTGTGTGTGCAGGACAGTGTGTCTGTATGCCTCATCCTCCTCAGTGAGCCAATGAGGCCAGAAAGCCTTTTTGCATCTGTAGAAACAGCGCTGATGAAAAGTGACAGTTCAACCCCATCGATCTGGCCGCTTTATCTTCATGGGGCACTGTTTAATGGACTTTCGGCCAGATTCACCATCACAAAGAGCAGCCCCTAAATATGCCTGAATCTAATCGCAGTCACGCTGGCATACTCCCAAAGAGGGGTGCATACAAACTGCACAACACTCATTCATGTATCACCATGTCGTTCCATGCGTTCAGACCCCTGGGGTTGGCTGCATCAGCGGCGATGCAGAGAACAATGAGATCAATTTTGACTGGAATCTCAAATCCAATCTCCGCATCACATAATGGCACCAACGCGATAATAGTGTTTTGATAAACCTCAAATGCTGAAAGGAGAATTGTGTGTGTTGTATAGAATAATGTTTTAGTGTAGGCTAACGTTTTTTGCTTGCTAGTGGTCTTGTACAAGTTATAATACACCATATATTCATAAACAACGAACAAACCTAGCCTGTCTGTGTGCATTAGGTAGTGTTACATGGCCAGCCTTTTCTTATTTTGCTGTGTGCGCTAGTTTGAGTCCTTATGCTATTTACTGTATGCCTACTCATATAGTATAACGCATTTGGACGGTTATGTGTAATTTGTGTCAAAATGTACGTTAGCATGTGTAGGTATCTTCTCTTCTCCTAAAGACATTCCCTGACTTTGTCCTTTGTCTTGGCTTGGCTTTGTGCTGGTGTGTTTGGGGAGGGGTGTTAACAGCCCCCTCTACATAGGCATGAATCAGGGCTATTAGCCCTCCCATTGATACCTTTTGATACTACAATGGCATGGGTATAATGGTATATATAAGTGCAATGGAGTAATGTAGAGCTTTTATGCTTATAGTATACCCAAGACCTTAGGGAATCACCTAAAGTGACAGAATCAGTTCGTCTCTGTGGTTCAGTATATGTTTTTTGCACATATTCCAGCACAAGAAAAAAATCAAATTAATTTCAGAGAAAAATACAAGTATTCTTATCTATTATTGTAGGCCATTATTATTATTATTATGATTATTATCATAATGTAGGCTTTATCATTCAAACAAGTAATTGTGACTTTGGAACCACTGTGTACATTTAAAAAAAGATCACAGCATGTCAGAAAGTGCCTGAATGTAGCCATGGCACTCCAGGGGGTTAAAGACATGAAAATCAAAGTTGATCCATTGCGACGTAGAGTGAGTAACCTCTTTGAATTATTGGTACGCATTGTGAAAACCATAGCAGGCTGTAACAGTGAGGACCCGTCTTGCCGTTTACTTTCCTCACAAGTGTAAACATTTGGCCAAAACCCTCATCCGTCAATCAGCTAAGCCACACAGATCTATAACTCTCGCAGCTAAGCTATGTTTAGTTTGCAAACCATGAATAACTCTTAAATGTCATTGGTATTTCTCAAATGAATACATTCTAAACAGCCTTTAAAGAGGAGAGTTCAACAAGAAAATACAGAAGAAGAAGAAGAAGAAGAAGAAGAAGAAGAAGAAATAGAAGAAGAAGAAGAAGAAAAAGAAGAAGACAGTGAGTGAAGAGTGAAGCCAAAGCTTACCCTCCAACACACCACCCAGTTCATCTCAATGCAAACAAAATGGTGACATGTCTCTAAAAACAACAACCAAAAATAAACAGTACACTTCTTGAGTGGAAGAATTATCACCAGGTCTACATGGCACGGGTCCACAGTAATCAGCAACACATGTAAGGGCGGAAATGAACCAGGAAAGACATTATGCAAATGTAATTATTATGCCACGGCAATTCATCAGTCTTAGATAATTCAGTAAATGGAATGTGCCATAAATCATAATGATCTTCTTCCTAAATTGCAAACCGAGTGAATGGGCAAGACGAGATGACGCGGGTGCATTGCCTCCGACACGCAGGCGACCCAATCACAGCTAATGTTCTTCTCCCCCCACGACCCCAAGTGCTCTCCAGACCACTAACACTAATCTCTCTTAGCCACTGTGTGGGCTGCACAGCTAAAACTGACAGAAGGAAAACAATGCCACTGAGAGATCCGGGAGATAAGGAACATTTGGTAAATTAGATTTTGCTGTTGCTGTTTTTGAGCAGGCTGAAAATGTTGTGTTATTCTCTGCTTTTTTTTCAAATCATTCTGTTATAGATTTTGTAAAGTGTATGCAGAGTTCAAAAGTACTACCAAATTACTGCTTATACCACAACTTGTACTACTTCTTATACCAAAACCCATACTCACAGAGGATGCGCGTGTGGATGCATTCCAGAAAGACTAGAAGGGCTACAACACATCCAACTGAACAATCTTTCTATGCTTCCATTCAATCCACTGTTATTTTAGTGCAGTTTTAAGAATACACAATTATTCACATGAGGCTCAGACAAACTTGGCTCTTGAGTTCAGTATAGTTCAGTGCAAAGACTGCGAATCCACATAAAGAAAGCTTTCTAACTGATCCGAGATGAGAGAGGATTTAATTTTGCCTTTCTGTATCAGGGTTTCAGCTTGAGTAGAGTGCGTGTTTCACTAAATAAATACACCTGGGCAGAATGGCTAGTCCATCTGCTAAATGTCTGATAAGAGAACACAACCCTGGCATTCTGAATCATCACCCTCAGTTTAATAACGTCAGCAACCCCCCACCCCCCACCGCAAAAGAGTTATCTTAACCCTTTGAAAAAGTTGGTGGCCTTGCTGGTAACACTAAAAAAAAATGAATGTCAATTCCAGTCTTCATTATCATTTCAATGTGATTCGTACTGTTGTTATAAACCTTGCAGACCTTTCCTTCATTCAACTCTTTGTTTAAAATAATAGCACAAATACTGGCACAGTGGTACTGGAATCATTCAAATATCCTTTCTAACATTTTCGCCTTGTAGCTCCTCTAAATGTCATTATTTAGTGCATATAAACAACAGAAGCAAATCTAGCGTGACAAGTTCAAAAAAATAAACGCCAAGCCTGGCACCTCTCCGATAGCTGAGTGGGATATTTTGATGAATGCCCAACTCTGCACTTTGAGAGATTGCCCTGAGTTAATTATGAGGAGACCTTTGTGAGTTTCGCAGTACCTCTCTGGGGTCAGAGCATCCTCGGTGCCTCCTGAGCGTCTCCGTGCCGCCTAATTTAATGGAAGCCATTTTCATTACATTAAAAACGCACATGCTGAAACACAGAGCTGGCAGGGTCATGTAAACACAGGTACAAGCAGCATAGGGGCACACACACACACACACACACACACACACACACACACACACACACACATACACACATTCATTGACAGTTATTCACATACAGACAAACACACACACACACACACACACACTCACACACAGACTCATGGACACTCATTCACATACACACACACACTCACAGACACATAGTCAACCATTCACACACACACACACAAAGTCAACCATTCACATACACACACACACACACACACACACACACACACACACACAGTCAACCACACCCACATACACACACACACAAACTCATACTCATACATCCACAGTGTGGATACAAAATATGAAACCACTGACAGCCAAACATAAAACAATTAAGCATACCATTTTCCAAATTAGCAACGCATCAAAACATCTGTCTCATGTGACCTCAAATTGTTTATAATTTCAACTCTGGTAGTCTTGATTTAGTACAACCGACAGCCTTCAGAGACTCAAAGACAGATGTGGCCCTGATCTGGCTCCAACCCGGCCCTAATCTGGCCCTGATCCGGCACAGATCTGCTGCAGTGAGTTGTGTGGGTTAGTGAGAATCACCTCATCCATCAGAGCTGTCAACCCCTCTGCCACTTTCTCATAACAAAGTCACGGCTCCATAAATGACAGTGTGTGTTCCTCTCCAGCAATAACAGCCTTCCTAGGACTCCTGCAAATAGACTCCTATAGACAGACGCCTAAGGATACATCCTTTAAAGATTGTTACCTACCAAGGTCAGACCCCCAAAATCACATCCTTTAAAACACCTACCAAAGGCAGACTCATAAAGACACTCCATGTAAAGATGATCACTCAAAGATAGGCTCATATACATGGGCAAGAGGCACAATAAAAAAAGACAGACTCCTAAAATTCCTAAGACGTATAAAACAGACTCCTAAATCAGTACAGCAGTACTATATCACTACTATAGTCATATTGTCAGCATTACAGTCACGTGTGTTACACAGTGTTCCATGTTGGTCCATTGTAATGACATTGCAAGTACAGTGTAACTTATCATCAGTACGTAGTGTGTAACCAGGGAGGAGGCAAATCAGTGACGGGGAGATGAATGGAGAATCAGGGGGGAATCCATAATGGTAAACATGGTGGAATTGTAACTGGAAGACCTGCCCTGTATTGTTAAGAGCCAATCACATTGTGGAAAACAGCATAACGGATGTCACACCTCCCCTGCATATCCTGTTCATTTCCACTGTTGCTACAGTAATAGCCATGCCACAAATGTTGGTACATGCGCAGTGGCCAAACCCCCACGAAGAATAAAGTCATTTTTGGCTTTATTTGAGCGGTTGGGGAAACAATGTTCACACCGGTTATGTCAGATTTAAACGCAAATTCACATAATGGACTTTTAATGCCTTTTTGACCATCCTATGTGGAGTTACGGACCTCTCTCCATTCGTTGAGATAGGAGCCTCATCTCGTTTGCCCAAAAAAGCTGCCCGGGTGCGCTACCAAGATGGCTGCTGAGTGGCGAGACTTGCCTGTAGAGACTCTGGTGTAACAAAACAGTTATACTCTGTTCTTCCATCTACTCTGACCAACACATCTGCACTTTCACACTGAATCCTTGTTCTGCAGCTCCTCGTCACCCAGTGTGCTACACAAGATATTAGTTAATAGTTCAGTTACAATGTAATGACACTGTGCACTAGCTAATGTCAGCCAGTGTACTTTTGAAGCTGTCAGCATGTGCATAAGCAGAGAAAAAAAGAGGACCTGTCAGCACAGAAGGAATAAAAAAAATAAAAAAAACACACTCTCCTCCCTGAGGGATACCTGACCTCTCCACCCTCAGCGGGTGGCTCAAGGCTCCTGCAGTTACTGCCAGCTGTGGTCTTCACAAGCGCTAATTACAACACCAACTGCTTGGCAATGGCAGTGAAACACATACACACACACACACACAAACACAAACACACACACACACACACACACAGCTGCAGCAGGTTGCTAACACACACACACACACACACACTAATAAGACACAATGGGAAGGTTGAGCTGGAGTGGCCTTATGAAGGGCAGGTGTTTCATACAATCAAGGAGTTGGCAACAGGCAGCACTAATCAAGCTAGGTGTGTTTCAATAAAGTCAAATCTATAGAGGCTGGTGGAAGGCTGATGCATTGTGTGTGTGTGTGTGTGTGTGTGTGTGTGTGTGTGTGTGTGTGTGTGTGTGTTCCTACTGCATGAGAAGCTTGGGGAGTGGTTGGCTCCATGCTGCAGGTTGCATGATCCCTCAGACAACATCCCTTCAGCACAGGGGACTGCACCACAGCACCCCACAGCACAGCACAGCACACAGCAGAGAAGAGCAGAGCAGAGCAAGGGGGTGGGGGGGGGTATATATAGGAGGATGACACACGGATCCTATGAATTATAAATGGCCACGGATATGTTACTACCATACCACAGTAGCAATAGGTATCACAGAGGCAAGTAGCCCATAACCTGCTTCAGGTATCATAGGAATAAGAGTGCAACGCTGTGCAATGGAGGGTGAAGAGAAAGGTAAAATGATGCTGAGAGAGAGGTGGATAGGGAAAGAGAAACACTGAGTGTGCGTGTGTGTATGTGAGTGTTTGTGAGTGAGTGAGTGAGTGAGTGAGTGAGTGAGTGAGTGAGTGAGTGAGTGAGTGAGTGACAGAGAGAGAGAGAGAGAGATGGAGATGGAGATGGAGATGGAGATGGAGGGAGGGAGAGGCAATAGATGGAGAGAGCATAAACCATGCAAACTGAAGAAGAAGAGTACAGGGACAGAGCATATTGATAGTATGACGGCCACACACACATAGACACACACACACATACACGTAGCCATAGGGATATCCATATCTTCTGCAAGATGCAATAGAATACTGATTAGAACACTGATTATGTGTGCTATATTCTCATGGGGAACTGCTGAATTTCCTTAACATTCCAATGACTCCACTCCAATGATTCAATTCTATGACTCCGATACGGAACGCCACACCGACACCAGTGTGAAAGAAACTGTATCAATTATGTAACCCTGATAAATAATGCAGCCAGGAGGCATCCCGGCAGCACAGCAGTGTGGGCTCCTGTAAACAAGCATAAGTTAGCCCTCTCCACCTAGGAACTATGTAGCATGGCGGGTGGCTACTGGGAACAGAAATAGAAATAGAAATAGTATCGAATACGAAACGGAGATCTAGACAATAAGACAGGTCTGTTCTCCGTCTGTACAGTGTGCAACATGTACAGTTAGCAGGGTGGACAAGCACAGAGCCTGCAGCACAGACAGGTCAATAGGGTCTCCAGTGGCTCCAGATGAATGTCTGGCTTGTGAAAAATATACTGTACACTGCAGTATCATGGAAAGCGGTTTCAAACCAATGGTAATACCAGCGCATATACTCCTAACACAAAGGATTATTAGATATAGTTCCAATCTGTTGGGGATGTGAATAACATTTTTGTTATTGCAACGAAACAGTTTGCCGGAAGATGTCACTCTTCAATGTAAAGATTGATGAAATTGAACTTTTGCATGGTGGAACATGATAGATATAAATGATAAATTGCGACACAGATAACTGGTCACAGCTTTCATGTAATGCACGGATGATCAAAGCGGTATAAAGGTAGGCCTCTAGTCTTGGAATGGGTTCTTTTATGTATGAGATCAAACGGGAGGAAGTAAATATTTTATGCTCTCGACGTCATCTCTACAAACGGCTACAGAAAAATCTAGTGACTGATTGTTGAGAGGCCAGTTAGGGAGGTGAAGTCATGGACAGGCAATGTCATAAAGTGTTAGTCATTTGGCAGTCAGTGTACTTTCCCCAGTTTATGCAGTGCACATGTAAGCAAACCTTGTGCTTCTTCCCTTGATGTCTTTAGTTATAGACAGGACCTTTTCTGCACTTTCTATGACTTAATTCAAGCAGATGTATATTCAAATGAAGGTCATTCTCACTCTCCCACAGACATTCCGGTCTCAGCTTCAAAAGAACACTTGTTAAGCTATGCTTCTCACAGCGATGAAGAAAGAGCACCTAATCAAGAAGAGATGTGTTAGATCATCTCTTAACTAATTAGGAAGCTCTGGCACAGATGAAACGAGGTGTGGTCTGATGACAGGAATTAAAAATAAAACCCCACTACTGGCTTCTGGGAGCTCAGTCGCCAAGACGGCAGAGGGTTGCGGATCGCGTGTCAAAGCACAGAGACGATGGGGAAGATCAACTGGTGACATTTTCAAAACACCCTCGCCTTTAATGACGCCCTCCACTGCCCACCTCCTCCACACACGCATGCACGCACGCACGCACCCACCCCCACACACACACACACACACACACGCACGCACGCACACACACACACACACACACACTCCTCTCTGCGATCCTTTCAATTAGCTTGAGTTCTAATCATGTCCACTCCATGTCCTCTTCTTCTCTGCCATCCTGAGCATTCAACACAGTGCAGCACTGTGTCTGTGTGTGTGTGTGTGTGTGTGTGTCTGTGTGTGTGTCTATGGATATATCTATGTGTGTCATGGCGAGTCTTAACAAGTCACTGATTGAACTGGTTCTGCTCTCATCCGTCATGTAAATGGGACCTAGATAGTGTGTTTATGTGTGTGTGTGTGTGTGTGTGTGTGTGTGTTTGTGTGTGTGTGTGTGTGTGGAGCAAAGCAGAGCCAGAGAGGTAGAGCTGACTGGCAGGCTGAGATCATAGCAACTCTAAGCAAAATAGTGCTGAATCAGAGCTAAACGCTTTCACACATGAAGAAACAAAACCCATGGTGTGAATTATTAAAGAGATTGGTTGCTTTGAGACGTTTGTTGTGATTATGAACTTAACCGCCATTACTGTGGGTCAAGAAAGAAACCTTCACTGGAAGATTCTGTTGATGAGAGTTCCGGAAAAAGTCAAGTCACAGGCAGTAGGTAGACGCTAGAGCCCTCCCAGTAGGTTTGTGCACATCAGTTACCATTAGTTATTTAGCAGACACTTTTATCCATAGTGACTTACAGATATTAATGTTTCCTTCGGTGAGGATGTTACCTGTGTATCAAACACATGACCTTGATATAGTCTAGCAGCTGAGACTGGTGTTATTATCTTCTTGCTTTAGCAGCTGAGCTCCAGGAACACTTTTGTTTTGTCAAATGTATTAATAGTCATAAACTGCAATTACGTTTTTCATTCCTATTACTGTCTTGGAGGATGACCTATGTGTGTGCGCGTGCGTGCGCGCGCGTGTGTGTGTGTGTGTGTGTATTCAGCCAATGAGGGATTCTCTTCAGGACTGGCAGTCATACATTTTGAATCCCTCAAAAGAGGTTTTGCGTTATCAATTTTGAAAAAAGAGTGGTGTAAACACAATAAAATGCCAAAATGCACTGCCTGCGGGTCTTAACACCCCATGCCACTGCTCCGAAAAACAACCACAATCACAAAATCTGACTTTTATCCTTGATAAGAAGTAAATTGCAAGGATCAGCTCCTGAACGCCACATCAGATCTCGGCTTTATCCAGAGGAGGGCCCGGGAGAGATGACCTTTTTTCTGCTCACACACACACACACACACACACTAATTCC
>NC_045163.1:8611532-8791532 GCF_900700415.2 Clupea harengus | reverse complement strand
TTACATGACCTACTACATTGTTCTCAGTGCGGTACACTGACACATGAACACAAGATCTGATGCTTGAACCAAACTGAACAGTGGCATCCCGTTACCTTTGGACAGCCTAACATCCATGCGTACACATGTATTGATATATTAACTATTTAAATCCTCTATGTAATCCCATTTAGGACAGAGTCTGTTGTGTTCATGCCTTTCATCATGTGGGCAATGCAGACACACATCCTCTGTGGCTGCAGTACAGGACTATGAGAAAGACTCACATCAGAGAAAAGGTCAGGTTTGGTCGTGGATACATATCTGTTGAGTATAACAAAAGTATGATAGCCCTGGAGGGTCAGAAAAGCGTGGGTGTGCCTGTGTGTGTATGTGTATGCGTGTGTGTATGTGTGTGTGTGTGTGTGTGTGTGTGTGTGTGTGTATGTGTGTGTGTGTGTGGGTGTGTCTTAGAGAACCAGCTGCTCTTTTAAGTTTCTGTTGGTCAATAGCATGTGGTGTGAGAGACCCAGAGACGGGGGGAGAATGTGCTGCGAGAGAGAGATGGAGAGAGAGAGAGAGAGACGAGTGGAAGAAAGAAAGCCACAGAGATTGGAAGAGAAGGCAAACAATTACAGCAGCAGTAGGAGAGGTGGGGTGAGGGGAGGCAGATGCTCTGTGTCTCTTCAGAGACAGCGTGTCCAGCCCGAGCGCCAGCCAGCCAGCGCTGAGAGGAAGTTAATGTGCTCCCTGCCGTAAAGAGGATATTGTGGCCTCTCTCCAGGCTCCTCCAGTGACCCTCTTACAGTGACACTCAGCTCTGTGTGACGCACCTGTGGGAGACTCCAGCTATGAGCACACACTCCAACCAACCAACCCCACACACACACCCCCCACCCCGCCTGCTAACGCTAGCAGAGCATTAGCCTGAGCCAGAGAGAGAGAGGGAGAGAGAGATGAGCAGGGAACCAACCACTGGGAGAAAGAGATGAGTGAGGTGTGACCGGCGAGAGGCAATCCAGACAGTGTGACCACACTCACTGACCTCATTCAGCATCAGTGCACACACACACACACACACACACACACACACACACAAACACACACACACGCACACACAGATGGTGAGATATAGATTCACACAGGTACAAACACACACGCACAGGAAGTGAGAATGAGAAACACACAGGTACGCACACACACACACAGATGGTGAGATCGAGAAACACACAGAGATGGTGAGATTGAGAAATACACAGGTACCAACACAAAGCCTTTAGATACTATCCACATGTACATACCATACAGCCACATACAGTCACCAGATTGACACTAGATTGTATTGATTCATATAATCACAAGGCTTCCTTACACGTTCTTCCAAGACAAACACTCAAAACACTGCAGCCTACTTTTCTCTCACAGTCAAGGGATGTTAAGTGTGTTATCTGCCCAGGCTATGTCCTCCTTCCATTCCTTTCTTTTATTCTCTATCTCTCTTTTTTTCTCTCTCTTTCTCTCTCTCTTTCTCGCTCTCTGTCTCTCTCTCTCTCTGGGCAGTGGAATGGCAGCATACGAGCAGCATGATGAATGTGGGCTGATGGTAATTGCGGTCTTTGTCACAGGCACACAGTGTGGCCCGCACACCAACATTGAGTGGTGTGTGTGTGTGTGTGTGTGTGTGTGTGTGTGTGTGTGTGTGCCATGCTTGATTTATCACACACATTCCCCGTCCCCGTGCCCAGCGCAGAAGGCCGGCCAGAGAACCACACAGCGATGGGCAACGTTTGTTTGCCCACATAAAAGATTCAAATGCAGCAACACAGACACACACAGACACACTCTCATCAACAGAAACACACACTCTCTGACCAACACAAACATCCAGAGACACACACACACACACACACACAGATTAACTGGCCTATGAGACTAACACATCAGTCAGTCTCGAATTGTGAGTACAGTGATTTATAAAATAAACGCATGGAAGATGCTATGCATGTAAAAAGCAATAAGAAATGGGATAGCCTGTTACAGGTGTTCGTTCAGACATGGGGAACCAAGCTTTCAGTGCTCTGCCTTTGAAGTTTTTAGTGAGACTGTGTCATGGCAACGTACGCTGTAGGGAGGGTCTGGCAACAATGGATAATTGACTTGTAAGAGGTTAATTGAGTTTGGGGAAAAAAAATGCTAACCCTAACTTAGAGGAAGGTAAATGAACGTGGTTCCCAGACAGGAAGGAAATTACTTGTATTCAGCCCCCTTTTCACAGCGCTGTTATTTCTTGAGGCAAGTGATTTTCAATGAAAATATCAAAGAAAAATAGCCCTTCAATTTTTCCGCCCAGTGGATGCAGACATCTGAAAAACAAACTGCCTTCCTCTCCATGTCATTTCAGGAGAATTTTGGCAGTCAAATGATAACAGTTTTCTGAACAGACTGGACATATCTTGTTAGCAAGGATAATTCAAAAAAACATTAATTGCCTGGTAAAGTCTCGCCAGGGCATTTTTACCTCCTAAAAGTAACGCTCTTCGGAATTACATATTCTCAGTTAAAACAAGCAAGGAGGTACCACAAAAGCATGGCACTCTTAAATAATTTCAAAACAAAGTGGATCTGTGCTTCCACTTGCCCAAAGCACCGTGGGCAGTAAAAAAAAAAACACTTTTCATGGGGAGGAAATTAGTTATTCTCAGTGGAGACGGATGAGAGAAATGGACAGGGCTGTGTCAGTGGAACACATGCTCAACTCTGTCCCTGTGCCAGCCCTGTCGATCCCCGTGTCCCCAGCGCTCATTGTGTGAGGACAATGCCTCGGAGTGAGTGATTAACGCCAGGACGGGGGTGGTGAAAGTGCGGAGAGATGCTGGCGCTCAGCCCCCGAGTCTCAGGGGACGGCAGGCAAATTAACCTCCCACCTGTCACAGCGCCGCCCCATAAAATTCAATTTCTCAGCAGTTTACGGACGGACGGAGCTCAACCGTCCCGCCATCTCTCATATTTTTTCTTGTTTTTTTTTTTTTGAGGTCATTTGGCAAGTAATGCTAATATTTGACCAGATACTGATGGCACAAACCCACTGCTATTTAACCAGCTGCTGGCAAAACAATGCAACCATGTGATGAATTAATAAATAAAGACATACAAAAAATGCATTCTGTACCTGGCCCAGCTTTGGCTGAAGAGTAAGAGCTCCTAGTAAGTTAGTTTAATGAGCTGAGCTGCAGTCGAGTGGAGTACTTGACCTACTTTTTAGGAAAGGTTCAACACTGAAGGCTGTCTGTCTAGGTGTAACTGTAGCCTGTAGCGTGACACAAACAAAGATTGAAACACTTGAGCTAAATGAGCTAATGATGTTTATTATTGTTCGTAGTTAGTAAGATGGCCATTGCCCGCCACTCCACCAATATGTGGCCGTTTGTGGTCCCTGTATTGTTTTCCTCTTTTTGAAGTCTTGCTACATCCTTGAACAACGAGCCTTGAGTCACTAGGTGGTTACTGACTGCCTTATTCTGAGAGGTTCACGAACACACACACACGCACACACACACGCACATGCATGATTACACACACAACTGGCTGGTTCACTAGAATCTGGTCACAAGAATCAGTTTTTTTTCCCTCATATGCTAACAGATGTACTGCAATTGTAATGATGGACATGAAATACACCCTAATGGAGTTTACAATCTTCTGAAGTTGACATTGATTTTCCCCAAGACGAGGCAGAGCAAAATCTGTTATGGTTTATCTGATTTTAATCATGTATAAATGTATGAAACGAAATAAAGTGAGAAAAAGGAGACAAGACCAGCATAACGAATCCCCAGAGTATTTGCCTTCTTTTTTTCTCCGATATGATACGATCGAACGATACGTCACCATCAAGGTCATTATGCACCTGCATGCAGATTATCCTCAATACAGGGACCTCTATATTACCTGCTCTATCTCTGGTGCTCACTAGCTTACAACTTCAAAGAAATAAAGAAAGAAAGAAAGATGTGTCCACGCTGATGATTTATTCAGTCCTTGAAATCATTCTGTTTGTCCGCATGGCTTTGGAGAGATGAGGAGATGAGGAGGCCTCGCCTGGAGCTGTGTGGATGATATCATTCGGCTCGGCCTAGACTTGCACCACAGCTACACGCACACAACCACTCACACACTCATGCATGCGAACACACACACACACACACACACACACACACACACACACTCATGCAGGCAAACACACACACACACACACATACACACACACACGCACACTCATGCAGGCAAACACACACACACACACACACACACACACAGATGTCTCTCCCTCACATTCACACAAACATATGCTCCCCCCCTCTCCATCACACACACACAGTGGGGTTTCTCTAATGAAGAGCCAGTATGCAGCGCTTCCACACTCAAACTGAAAGGCTGAGTTACAGTACATAACCAACACTCTCAGTGTTATCACTGTGTGTGTGTGTGTGTGTGTGTGTGTGTGTGCGTGCGCGGAAGTTTGTCTCAGTCCTTGTCTGTTTAACTCCCGCAATGGCTTGACAAGTAAAACCACATGTGCCTACAGGTCAATAAATTATATACAAAGGCCTGCTGTCATAAATATAAACATTACAGAGCTTATTTTATTCATGAATATTGATCGGATACATGAATATTTGAATTGGCTTTGCACTTTACATTGAATTAAAGATACAATGATATAAATGCTCATATTCATTTTTAAGTACTTAATGATTACTTATTATGAATAGGTTTTTTTTAGTTATTGAAGTAAAATATCATGGTAACTCCATCGTGAAGTAAAATAGATTCCATTAGAAAACACATAATGTCTTCTAACCACTGATCACTACTCAGAAGGTAGTGTCAGTCATTTTCAACCCTCGGCCAATACACCGGGCCAAATAACACTACACTGAAACATCCCCCAAAGAAAGGAGAAAATATCTGTGTAGCTCACACTTGTGTCAGATCTACAGTTTTCCTGTGCTACCATGTGAGAGGTTGTGTTTGAACTTTGGGAACCACCCATCACACACACACACACACACACACACACACACACACACACACAGAGTATCTGTTCCTTAGCGTATCCAAGGGAACGCAAAGTGTAAGCAGAGTGGACTCTCTCTCCACCTCTCTCTCTCTCTCTCGCCCACTCTCACTGACATGAGAGCATTGAGAGGCTCGAGTCCTTTTAGACAAGCTGAATTATTCACAGCCTAACTGCGGCGAACACGCCGACCACAACAAACAAGCCCAAAATGAGTCTGAGCGCAGGCAGGTGCCCGTGCGAGGGAGTATCCAGGCCGGGGGAGGGGAGCGGGGGGGGGCTCTTATCTTCTAGGAAGGTCAAGGAAGTTCAGAACAGATAGCACTTGCTAAATTGCTTTTTCGGAATGATAAACAGCAGGTGCCAAAGGCCAGCCACTTGAAAAGGAGACTTTAAACTTGACTTTAAACTCATAAAAAGCTCTCAAATCTCTATACCCACACACCCTCCTCCCAAATAAAAATACATACCGCCACAAAAACTCAACCTTTTAAATAATTCAACGTGAGACCATTCCACTGAGGAGGAGGACGGGATTTGGGCACATCCTGGCGCAATCCTGTGCGACGAGGCCACGGAGCTCCGGCGGAACATCCTTGCACGCGTGCACTATGCTCTCTCCAGAAAGCGATGAAGAGCGACTCGTGTGTGAGGATATGGCTCTGCCACGGCCCGCTGGCACACTTTCCCACTCGACGGCAGTCCTTGGGGGGGGGGGGGGGGGCACCGGGACCTAACTCATCAACCAGGAGTCACCGACCCCCGCTTAATTTTGGTTTGCCACCATGTGCTCGGCACAGAAGAAATCCAGGTCAAGGGCTATAATTAGCCTTTGGGCGGCAGGTGACAGCACCAACTGCCCGTGGGTGTTTTACCGTCGAGAGTGAGAGTGAGAGAGAAAGGGAGAGAGAAAGAGAGAGAGATGGGGTGGAAGGGAAAGAGAGAGCATGAGAGTAAGAGAGGAATGCAAACAAAATGCTACAGTGTAAAAAAGGGGGAATAGAGTAAAAAGACATAGAAAGGGGGACAGACAAGATGTATAAAAAGAGAGGAGAGGAGATGAGAGAAATAAGAAATGGAAATGAGAAACCAAGAGAAAGAGACAGAGATAGTGACACTGAAGCGATGAAGGACTGAGGCACTGAAGCTCTCTCTCTCCACTGAAGCACTGAAGCTCTCTCTCTCTACTGAAGCTCTCTCTCTCAACTGAAACTCTCTCTCTCTCTCTCTCTACTGAGCCACTGAAGCTCTCTCTCTCTACTGAAGCTCTCTCTCTCTACTGAAGCTCTCTCTCTCCACTGAAGCTCTCTCTCTCTCCACTGAGGCACTGAAACTCTCTCCCCACTGAAGCTCTCTCTCTCCACTGAAGCTCTCTCTCTCTCCACTGAGGCACTGAAGCTCTCTCTCCACTGAAGCTCTCTCTCTCTCTCCACTGTATCTCTCTCTCTCCACTGAGCCACTGAAGCTCTCTATTTCCACTGAATCTCTCTCTCTCTACTGAATCTCTCTCTCTCCACTGAGCCACTGAAGCTCTCTATTTCCACTGAAGCTCTCCCTCTCCCTCTCTCTCTCTCTCTCCACTGAAACACTGACGCTCTCTCAGTCATACAGTCAGACCTGACTCCTACCAGTTTTAATGCAAGGGTTGTCCAGGCAACACTGCAATTATTCTAATGACCATAAGGAAGCTTGAAGTGCTAGAGGAGCAACCCCACTGAGACCAACAGAGTGTGTGTGTGTGTCTGCGCTACATGCACAGGCAGTGGGAGAATCCTGTGTGTGTGTGTGTGTGTGTGTGTGTGTGTGTGTGTGTCTGAGCGAGTGTGTTTATGTGGATACAGGCAGTGGGAAAGCCATAGAGATGGCACTAGAGAACTCAGGCGAACTCTGTTGCACTATTCTTTGGCAAGCGATCTGGATATATACTTTTGACTTATTTGGTGTTGCTTATTTGGCTGTGCATTCCATCCTTACAGGTATAGAGTAAGCCCAACTTTCATGAACTTCTGAAGCATTTAAATGTGTAAATAAATGCAAATGAATTGAATATAAAGTAGTGCTTCTGGGCAAGATGGTTAATAATGCTGAACACCCCGACTGTGAGCCGAAAGCACTGCTTAATCCTCAGAGGGTTAATAAGCACAACAGAGGTTTAAACCCCTCCTCTGACTTAACCAAGCATGAACTCAGACTGAACCAGCGCTCTCCATACTAATGGCTTTCATTTCATTCGTTCTCATTCACACAGTTATTCATTTTCCTATGTGTGACTACCAGCATTGTGATTAAGGAATAAATCCTGAGTGCTTATTACGTTTTGCCGATGAATGACCCTCCTGCAGCACCAGAACCACACTGACCGGAGATGACTGTGAACATGAAAGTCAACCCAGAGTTTTACTCTAAGAAACATCTGAGCAGCACTCGCCTTACGGTGACCTGAAGATGACCTCGCCAGTCATGGCTTTGCACTACTCTAAACTGAACAAGACTCGGAAAGGGCTTTTGAGGTTGACCATGTCTCTCCAGTTCAACAAGGAACATTTTCAGTGTTTCATTTGGCTTTTCAATGTTTCATTTGGCTTTTTTTACTTGACTGTTTAAAAGTATAGCATAATGTAGTGTAGTGTAGTGTAGTAAAGTATAGTATAACATTCAGTGTAGTAAATCTGCACCCCCAAACGCCTCTGTCATCCAGACTGTCTCTTATCTAAATCTCATCTTATCTTATCCACAGGAGAAGAGACTCATATCTGCCCCCCTGTCATCTATTTGAACCAAAACATGTGTGTGAAATGCACATTGAAATGAATCAATGTCTCTCCAGTTCCACGGCGAACATGTCAGTGTTTGATTCGGTGACTCTGACCTTCAACCCTTCTCAATAAATCAAAAGAAGTAAATCTGCCCTTCCACACACCTCCCTTATCCAGGATGTGCTTGTGGTTGTCGTCCGTCTTACTAAGGCTGTCGGAGTGCGCGTGCAATCCGAGGCCTCCTCCTCCTCCTCCGCTTCCGTAGCCCTCCTCAGCCTTGAAGTCGTCCAGCGGCCCTACGCCGTGGAGCTGGTTGTGCGTGGGGGCCTGCACGGCGTGCTCGTCCTCGTCGCAGTCGTAGTCGTCCAGGATGGGCGTCTCGCGGATGGGCATGCCGATGACCGAGCCGTGCTGGTGCAGCTGGCGGGAGCCGCGGAAGGAGTCGCGGCCCTGCGGCCCCAGGAGCACCGAGGGGATGTAGTGGATCTCGTGCGTGGCCTCGGTGCTGGCGCTCTTCTGGGGCACCCGGCGACGCTTGCACCAGCGGTGGCGCGTGTACAGCACCAGCGTGAACAGCAGGATGAGCAGAAGCAGCGCTATCAGGCCTCCCTGAGAGAGAGGAGGAAGAGAGAGAGAGGAAAAGAATGAGTGAGTTTTTGTCATTGTTTCTATGTGCTGTGGAAACACTGTATCTAAAACGGTCAAAGCAAGAGCGAGCGAGTGAGTGTGAGAGAGAGACAGGGAACAAAAAAAATTGGAGAAAAAGAAAGAGAGTGTGAGAGAAAGGTGGAGAGAGGAACAAAGGGTGGAGGTAGAGAGAGAAAGCAGAAGAAGCGGAAGGAGAGAGGGAGAGATGAAAGAGAAAAAGAAGTTCAAGAGGAAGAGAGAGAGAGAGAGAGGTGTGTGTGTGTGTGGGGGGGGGGGGGGGGGCAAGAGCGAGAGTGTTGACTGTGAGCATAACACATAACATTTCTGCATACACACACACACTCTCATAGAATACACACACCCCGAGGTTAGCACAGCCTCAGGACTTAAGCATACCAATGAGCCAAGGGTGTTACTGCAACATACACACTTTTTAACAGTGTGCCCTTCCACAAAGAATTCACACACACACACACACACACACACACGCTGAGCCGAAGATATCCTTTACCCATTGTTTGTTCCATTTCATAGCAAAGCAGTCACATCAAAGAGACACACACACACACAACTCCCTGAGTGAGTAACTCTTAAATGCATGACTGCAGACAAGGCTTTATCACAGAGAGAGAGGGGTGGTGGTGGTGGGGGGGGGGCTATGTTGCACTCTGAGTGCAGTGTCCATGACATCCAGAAATATCTGAAGAACAATCAACAACGACATGCCCGACAGCCACAGATAAAACAACACCCAAGTGGGTCACTGGCTGATGAGCGCACATTAAACATAGGGTGACACCACGGAGGGGAAGGTGAGAAAGGGAGACAAGGAGACAAAGCCAAAGAAAGAGAGAGAGAGAGAGAGAGAGAGAGAGGGAGGGAGAGAGAGAGAGAGAGAGAGAGAGGGAGAGAGAGTTACGACTCCATTCCCAGCATGCAATGCGGCCCGCGTATGATACATAAAGACAAGATGGGGTTATTCATCACGGAGTTTAAAATTCCATCTTCATGAGGAAAAACAAACCTCTTCAAATTCCGACTCACGCACTGCGGGGCGTCTATAAATCACCACGGCTAGATGGGCACTCGAGACGTGGGAGTCAGAGGCGCGGACAAACGAGTTCATTAATCTCAAATAGGGGAGGCAGCGGCTGAAAATAAACTCCCTTCCAACTCCGCATCAACAAGACAAAGGAGCGCAGGCCCAACCCTGACAACGCTAACACGCGTCGGCCAAGTCAAAATATACGGCAATAAGAGTCACGGCATGCAATTCACAACCCTTATAGGACCATCTGCTGCCTCAGAGGGGGGTGTGTGTCTCCGCTTACACTCCTGAGAAAAAAGTTAGGTGATGAATTTGTTTTGAGTACCCAGCCATGAATTGGAAATGCCATCTATATATTTGTTTTTTTTCTTCAAATGAAGTGTCAGGTGCAGAGCTCTGGTATGTTTTATAGACGAGCCCCCCCTCCCACCCCCCCAAATGTGGAGGTCCTGTTTTGTTTTTTGCTTGACTTTAAAAGATTCTGCTGTACTTTCAGGTGGCACTGCGTTTTTACTACAAATGCAAAGAAAGACAGGCTTCCATAAACAGTTTTTTTTTTTTTTTACTTGCAGCTTTTCTCAAAACAGCACAACTTCATACAATCCGTCTGGACTTTCAGCCAACAGTAATTAACTCAAACCAGGATAGACACACATAGAAGAAAAAAAAAAAAAAAAAAAAAAAAAAAAAAGACTTTAAAACCTGCTCGGCCAGAAAAGACAGCGACTAGCAATTAGCACATCCCGCCGTATTTTCTTCATGTCTCAAGGACATAATTACGGATAAATAAATAAATAGATTAGCCATGCCAGTCATCTTGCACCATCTGGCTGTCCAGCAATAGCTTTTGAAATATTGCGAATGGGCTGAAAGTGAGAGAATTCACAGTAACTGAACGTCCTTTCCTAATGACTGAGAGCGTCATCTTCACCACACAAGCTGTGGCTAAGCGCCTGCCTGCGTTAGTGAGCGTGAACCACCCCATCAGATTAACACAAAGTGGGGACAGGTTACAATGCTGCAAACCCATTGAAACAACCGTTTGTTTCACTGACCTTTCGAACAAACTTTAATATGCTTTTTTGTCTGAGGCAAAAGGTGGGTTTAACTACCATATTTTCCCCATAGTACCCTTTCTGAATGACAAAAGGGGTGTCAGGGTTTTCATGAATTTCGCATGAAATTTAATGTATTGTTTAATTTGATGGATTACTGTAAAGCCTGGTTGTTTATTTAGTGTTGTGTAGTGTCTACATCTCACCCTTATAGCTCATGTTGTGCAACACAAATTAATTAATTAATGTATCCATTCATCCATATATTCTTTCATGCATTCATTAATTAATCCATTCATCCATTCATTCGTTCATTTATCCATTCATCCATTCATTCGTTCATTTATCCATTCATCCATTCATTCGTTTGTTTGTTCTCTTGCCAAACTAAGCACAGCAACTAGTGTTTTGCCATGGCTTTCTTAGTCATCCATAGTGATCGATCAGTTGCACTGATCCAACTGCATATATCGTAAGTCGTGCCTTTGGGATAAACTGTGGGATAAAAACAACAAAACTGCGTCTAACCCATGCCGCACCTGTTCGCTCCTGCCTCCGCCATCTGGGCACACGGCGGAGACACTTGTGCTTGGCAGCCACTCAGAGAAAGCAAAGGCCCCCGCACATTAATCTTTGACAAACTCACAGAATGAGCACCCCTTCTAACACACACACACACACACACACACACACACACACACACACACACACACACACACACACACACACCCTCTTCCACAAACACAAACAAACTGCACTGTATCTCAATCTGTCTCTTTTTCTTTCTCACACACACACCTACACAAACACATACACACAAGCACAAGCATACACAAACACATACACACACAGCCATGCATCTGCACACACACACTCATTCACACCATCACTCACACACACCTACACAATCTGCACCTGTTAAGACACAGGCATCTAACAGCTGTTGGGGTGCTTCTGCCCAGGAGGTCCAGGTGAGGAGAGCGGGGGATCTTTTAGAAGCCTGCAGGCAGTAATGCTAACTGATGTTTTAGGGCAGCTTTATCAAAGGGAGAGGTGGGGGATGAGAACAAGAGGAAGAGTTTGAGAGAGAGACAGAGAGAGACAGAGAGAGAGACAGGGAGAGAGAGAGAGAGAGACTAAAAAGAAAAAGAGTCAGAGCTTCTTCACCAGCTGTCCAAATTACCAAAATATTCCATCCAACTTCTCCTCAAAAATTGCAGCTATATTTCCAATATTCTATGAAATTGAAGACACGAGGAGATGTATTAGGAGAAGAGGAAGACTGTGGTGCAGTACTAGTTGCTTATTACATAGATAATGGAGATGAAAAAAGGAGTGATCACACAGTGACACGTCTATAATATACATTTCATACATACATATATTTACACACACACATTGCAACAACCCACACCCTCACTCACACACACACACACACACACACACACACACACACACACACACACAGACCACCATGGTTGTACAGAAATATAACATCTCACATGCAGCCCCATGTGTTAGTGTTCTTATGGAGTATAACTTTTTAAGAGTTACTCACTTTTTATTCTACTGTTTCTGTAAATGCTTTAGCAATACAGTGTATCATTTGTCATGCCAATAAAGCACATTTGAATTTAATTTAAGAGAGAGAGGGAGGGAGGGAAAAAGAGAGAGTAAAAGAAAAGAAGTGGAAACAAGCTTCCTTGCTGCCAGGACTGCGTCCCATGTCTGAGGACACTGTTTTGGGTCTTGTCTTGTGCTTCACACAACACAGGATAGATGCAGAAAAAGAGATTGAACGAGTAAAGGAGAGAAAAAGTGAGTGATGCCGCCATTTCCTCTCCCCTCAGCTGGCTGTCTCTGTGTGAGGTGGAGGTGCCATGTGTCAGGACAGCTGCCAGGCTCCTGCTCTGGCCAATGGCACCCCACCCAACCCACCCCACCCCTCCCCTCATCATGCTTTCCGTCCACTCCGTCCCACTACACCCAGCTATGCCACACTCCACCCTGTCCCACTACACCCAGCTATGCCACACTGCACCCTGTCACTACACCCAGCTATGCCACGCTCCACCCTGTCCCACTACACCCAGCTATGCCACACTCCACCCTGTCCCACTACACCCAGCTATGCCACACTGCACCCTGTCACTACACCCAGCTATGCCACACTCCACCCTGTCCCACTACACCCAGCTATGCCACACTGCACCCTGTCCCACTACACCCAGCTATGCCACGCTCCACCCTGTCACTACACCCAGCTATGCCACGCTCCACCCTGTCACTACACCCAGCTATGCCACACTCCGTCCTGTCCCACCCAGGGTTTTTGCAGACTTCCTCTGTGTCCAATGGTATTGCGCTACATCCTACCCCACCCTATACAACCCACCACCTTGTCCCTTGTTGTGCTCCCTCTCCATCCAAAGCCACTGAGCTTCGTCCAACATCGCCCAATGCCATCTGACACTCTGTCATGCCATGCCAAGCTGCCACCGCACCCATCCAATGGCACTGAGCACCATCCTACCCCCCACCACTCAAAACATCTTGCCATGCTTCCCCTCCATCCAATGCCACTGAGGTACACCTTACCCAATACCTCGCCATACTTACATGAGAGGCACAACGCATGTATAGCATTGCATGCATTCTCAAATGGGATTGGTCCAAAGGAGTTGATTATGTGTCTATAAACAAATGGATGTGTGAAGTCAACTGTAAGGACTAAACGAATGATGCTCATATCAAGCTCCTGGTCCCATGAGTAATCGAATAAACATCAAAGAAATCAGTGATCAATCCTTCCTATGTGCATTTATTTTGGAGAATTGAAAATGTTATAGAGGATCAAGCGATCTGTTGAACTGGCACTGACCATTGATTCCGCTATAGGGCATTTTGTTATTTTAGCATCCTGTCAAACTCAGTTTAGAGCCTTGTATATGTAGCAGCTGATCATGTAGAAATGTGTAGGATCGTCTTTATATTTTTCTACCTCCACTGACTTCCTGTCAAGGGCAGTCATAAATCTTCCTCGAAACGGTCTTAACCTCCAGTCCCTGAACTGCATTGCCTTGAATGTTATGACTGTTAACTGTGTCCTTGGAGAATTCACTGTCTCTCACAAAACCCTGTGTGGGTTGTGTCTTGTGCTTGTGTGTTACACTATTTGGGCATAGAGAGCTTGGCACTCGCACAGAGTATATGTGTGTGGGGTGTGATGTGTTGTGTTGTGTGTCTGTGTCTGTGTCTGTGTGTGTTGTGTGTATGCATGTGTGTGTACACGTGAGAGTGTGTGTGTGTGTGTGTGTATGTATGTATGTGTACGTGTGAGATTGTGAGTGTGAGTGTGTGTGTGTGTGTGTGTGTGTGTGTGTGTGTGTGTGTGTGTGTGTGTGTATGTGTGTATGCACACCATCCCCATCACTGCCAAACCATGCATGTGATGCAAAAGACCAGGGTAGAGAGTAGATGGGAGATTGGCCAGCCAAGCCTCAGCCACCTCAGTGACTCCCAGTTCAATCACCTGACTCCCTTTACAGCCCCAGTCCAAAATGGAACGGGAATAGGAGCCACCTGGATCGCCTTCACTTAACCTTAAAGGTGAGTTAACGCAACGCAGAGTCTGTCCCCAACACCCCCCCCAACGCCTCCTTGGCGCACAGAGGGCAGGTGTCAGCTCTGACAGAGTCTCACTGCCCGCTCCATTATCACTGGTCTTCTCCCCCCGGCCTGGGAGACCGTCTAAGGGAGATTTGCTCAGAGACTTGGCTGTGGCTTCCCAGGGACTGGTCAGAGGAGCAGAGGGGAATTAGAGCTGAGGAACTGGCCATCGAAGCCGTCCTCTCTCTCTCTTTCTTTCTACACTCTGTTCCTACCCCTCTCTCATTCTCTCTTTGCTCTCTCTTCCTAAGCCCATTCTCTCTCATTCTCCCTCTCTTTCATTTTCCCTTTGCTCTCCCTTTTTAAGCCCATTCTCTCTCATTCTCCCTCTTTCTCATTCTCTCTTTGTGCCCTCTCTTCCTAAGCCCATTCTCTCTCATTCTCTCTCATTCTCCCTCTTTCTCATTCTGTCTATGTCTCCTCTCTTCCTAAGCCCATTCTCTCATTCTCCCTCTTTCTCATTCTCTCTTTACTCTCTCTTCCTAAGCTTGTTTCTCTGTCTCTCGCTTTGTACCTGTCTGTCTGTCTGTCTCCCTCCCTCCCTCCCTCCCTCCATCTCTCCCTCTCCCCCCGCCTCCTTCCTTACCCCTTGTTTCTGTGTGTGAGTGGTCCATCTGTCTGCCGGTGCAGCTCCGCTCAGGCCCCTCCTCATGCGGACGCACTTACTCAGTGTGAGTGTCAGGCGGGAGACGCAGGTGAATTATCGGCAAACGCAGAGCATCTCCGCCTCTGCAGCAGAGGAAGCCCACCCCAACACAGCCGTCTCGGAGCCAGGCGGCAGCGGACTCCGGGGCGATTCTGGCCCGGTGCTGGCCCAGATCCGCGTCAGAGCTGTTCCATAGTTAGAGCTCCATTATCTCCCCAAACCAATATGACCAAAGGAAGAGTGGGAGAGAGACGGGCTGTGCCGAGCCATACAGACCATCTACAATGCAAGTTTGGGTTTTTCCTTTATTGTTCTCTTCCAGGCTTTGCCTCCTTTCTTCCTTTCAAATGTCCTGATATTCTTTTTTTCCCTCCCTTCATCCTTTGCTCCTTTCTTTCCTTCCTTACTTCCTTCCCTCTATCCATCCCTACTTCCTCCCCATTTTCTTTCTTTGATCCTCTTCATGTTTCTGCCTTTTTTTCCCTTTCCTTTGGGTCGGGACTGATCCGGTGCCATATGTCAGTCTGTGGGTAGCGTGAGGGCTCTGGCGGGTGAGATGTGTGTGTGTGTGTGTATGTGTGTGTGTGTGTGAGTCAGAGCATAAGCGCTTCACACCACAGCTGATGACTCAGCCGCCTCAGCGTCTGTTAGCCACTTCAACCATCGCCGGAAAAAAAAAAAAAAACACACTGCCAAAAGTGTTTATGATCACTTTTCCTCTATGCCAAGGGTTTAACGATTCTCCAGTAGGCCACGGCCAAATGGCAGTGTCTAACTGATCAAACCGTATCAGATTATCCAAAACGCTAAATTATCACTTGTAATTATGAGACAGTAAACTGAGTTGGAGAGAACAACAGATAACAAACAACCCCAATCAATTTCAAAGTGAAATACAAACAAACGCAAACCTGACGCTAACACTAGCAAAAATATGGGAAAACAGGTGAGTCATTCTGTTTCAATGGGCAAGCAAACCAAACCACACTAACTTCCTACCCATTTAATGTCTTGGGTAATGTGATGGTAATCAAAACTCACATATCACTACGAACCAATCGCATCTCGATTGGTCATGCCTCTCTGGAGCTAAAGCAGAGTGTATTCAACAGTCATTCATGGTAGAAAAGAAAACATGAAATGTTCAGATAATGGCTTCAATTTGGAAACACTTCTTTTCCTTCTCCATTGTATTCAAGCTGGGTGTTGGGTATGTGTGTGTGCGTGTGTGTGTGTGCGTGCGTTTGTGTGCGCGCGTTTGTGTGCGTGTATGTCTTTAATGATGTCCCATGATGCTCTCTGTTTGCATGGTAACCAAATATAATTGCCTGATAATCACGCATCACTGCATGCTCATTATGCTGGCAAATTGGCACTGGTGGGTAAAACCACGTAGCTCGTTCCTCAAACCTTATGTCACATTTTCAAATTGATGATGTCTGAAAGTTGGGGCCTTGAAAGAAAAAAAAAATGGCTCTGATATTTAGAAATGCTCTATAATTGCAAGACCTTTGTGCTGATCTATCAGGCCGTAGCATAGGGACCCAGCACCAGGTCCCAGTGGTAGCCAGTGGGCCCAAGCCACTGTCCTGATTAAGGACAATCAGCTGACAGGCACACAGTCATTACAGACCTCAGAATAGGTTTGGATGCAACCTGATCAGTAACCTTTAAGAAATGCAAATCTTTTATGCAAATCTAACAAAACACACCACACTGTTTGATCATCTTCTACAAACATATACTCAAAGAAACTTTTTGAATGTTCTTTCAAACTGAAATGAAATGTAAAATGTTCAAATAGCAGAAGTGAAATAAATATACAAGCAACCTCAGCTCATGTTATCATAAAAAACATTTTTATAACACTGTTATGTCGTAACCATATGACAGAAAATTGAAGCAAAGTGTTACCAAAAGGTCCTATCTATATTTTCTTTTAATTTTCCATACATTTAAACTAAGTCAAATTTATGCGAAGAGTACATTTCAATCAGAAAGAAAACTATATTACGTATGCATTGTCACCACAGAGGCTACTGAGCCAAGTATAGCTCCTACCGTCTGCTAAATATCTAAAACTATATGACTATAACATATCCACCCAACATTTTTACATCTTTAAAGCTGAAATATGCAATGTGAGGTGCGAGATGCACTTGGCGACAGTGTGACCTCTGAGAATCAGGGCCGGTGACATACATAAAAGGCACTAAGTACTTGAAAGTGGCACTTTCTTGGCAGGTGTGCGGCGTGACTGCGCCAGCTGGGACCTCCAGTCTTGTTATATTCTCTGTCATTTTGGGGGCGAGCAGAAAGCTTCCTTTGTGTGTGCACCTGTCCACGAGAGTCTTACAGAGACATCCTGCCAAAGGAGACCTGTCAGGACGCGCCACGCCTAGAGGGAGATCTCTCGCCTTTCACCCTCCACATGCTATCAGAACAACCATCCAGACACGGCCTCATCCTCTCCCTATTCATCCCACTATCCATCTCTACTGCGCACACTCTCTATCTCTCTCTCGCAATGTCTCTCTCCTTTCTCTCGCTCTCTCTCTATCTCCTCTTTGCTCTCTCTGACTGCCAGTCAGTCTTTCTCTTCTCCCCCCCTTTCCTCTCTCTGCCAGCATTTAAAATTCAGTCAGGTACATCAGTGTTATCTCTGTTTTGTAATTTTTCCGACTGTACATTATAGAAACACTATAGTGTCTTAACAATGCATCAGCTACAGTACTTCTGAAATGTGATGCAGAAAATGTCCATCTCTGCTGAAGGCCAAGCTCAGGGTTGGCTGATGGACAAACTGCCTATGTTTTCCAATAAAACAGGCACTGGATGACTAGTTGTGTTAGCATGTTCTGCACAATCCAGAACCTAAACCATGTAACGTGTGTATACAGCCTTTCATTGTTGCACATTTCAAATAAATACATGAAAGTAACAGGACAGCGATTGACCAAGGGAACCAATAAAACATGGGTCCATCTGGTCAGCAGTGTGTGGAGATCAGCCACGGAGTCAGAATGCTGTAGCTCAATCACTGTCCCCTCTCCTGTCATATGGGGGAGATGGAAGGCATGGTGACATTTCTGGACGTCCTCTAAAGTGTTCATCCAGACACCACATGCCTTCCCAGTGACCATTTGGACATTGTGGAGGTCTCTGGCATGGGTATGAGGATAACCTCAGGGAAAAATGTGCAAAAGCTGTTCAGCATTATGGTGATGATTTTGTGAGGGTCTGATGTCTGTGAGCCACTGGGAAGAGGCTAGAGGACTAGATATTAGGAAAACAGATAAAAAACAGATTGATTGATAGATTGAAATGAGGCCTGCTTTCAAAAGGACACTTTGTGAGTGTTGTATTGCCCATCACAGAGAAATAAATGCTGCTTGATTGCGGTACGTTCACTGTGACCTGCTATTTGCAATAACCACCTGTGCCAAATTTAAGAACTAATGGTACACTTTAATGTTTTTTTTTGTAAATACACCCTTTCCATGGAAATATTAACCATACTTATTAATTGAATAATTACTGAAATTATCAACTCATTAATAAGTCCTTAAAAAGTCCTGAAAAACTTTTTTTTTGAGTGAAACATTAAGCTTAACGTGGGTGTGATCACACAAAAAAATAATATAGAGCAAAATCCAAGTGCAATCCAAACCTGCATATAACTCAATTAGCACCCTGGATGTGACTGCGCTTGGCATGCGAGGTATAGGTGTTGCAGACGGATGTCAGCATGTGTAGTTAGAGTGTGAGGAGCTGGGAATAGGCAGGTAAAAAAAGAAAATTGAACTTCAAAAAAGAAAATTTCGACAGCTGAAAAGTTTGTAAGCAAATGCATGACAAATATTAACCTCTCCATCTTTTTCATACAACCTAAAATACCAGACAACAACCGTTCACAATTCCACTCGTGTTGCATATTTATCATATTTAAGAGTTTTCTACCACATAGCCTCCTGCTGTAAGTGTGAAATGACCTGTGTGCAGAGATCCAGTTTACTTCACATTGCAGTGCCCGCTCATCTAGTGCTTATCTGATGCTCAAACCAACAGCAAACCAATTCAAATCCATTTAGTTCATAGAGAGATAGGGGACGTAGGGGACGTTCTTCTCTGCGCACCGCTGTAATGGCTATATAAATTTCAAATCCAAACCGAGTAAATGAAAACATACTGCCCTGACAACAAACGTAACTAACAGTGAGCCTGTTTAATTCGGTTTCAAACATATGTTCCTTAAAACCACTGACAGAGAAAACAGCAAGGGGGTGTGTGTTTTATGGAATTCCACTGACAGCGATGAGCTGGGACTCGTTGAATCTGAGCCTGCTAAAGGTTTCAGGTTCAAAGGAATGTCAGATCAGGGCCCGTGTTGCATCGCACAGAAGTTCAATAACACACAGGAACAGCAACAGAGACCTCCACAAGTGCACTGTTGAATGAAAGTGCACAAGATTGCTTCAGTTCTCCTACACACACACACACACCCCCTTGATCACATGTGCAGAAAAAAATTACAGCAACACTATGGCTTCCAGTGGTGAAAATTTGACATGGATTCTACTGTAAAATTACTGTATAACTGCTTGGTTTATTGAAGTCTTAACATCTTAAGCACAGCGAACTATGACTGTCCAAGTCATGGCAGAATAATTCCGATCTATTTTTCCAATTTACAATTTATTCAAGATAGATTATTTATTGCGTGTTTGTTCAGCTGCCTAAAATTCTCTGCGTCACCTGCTACTAAAAACAGGAAGTGTGACTCGTGCACTATGCAGGAGGCATGAGGAGCTTTTTTACAGTCGCTCCATGTTCAAAAAGAGCCTAACATTCCAGACCATCCCTCCGGCTGTGGAGGCAGAGCTCCGTGTCCACGGTAACGGCCCGGAGACACGTCATTCCAAGCCCAGCAGGGGAATCTAATGGGCTATAGGAGGGGAGCGCCAAGATGGTAGGACGGGACCCGATGGAGAGGAACACTAATGGACTTTAGTGGTCAGGACAGATATGTCCTCCAATCACCACCAATCACTGATGGACTAATACACAGCTCATTCAAGGACTATATAAACATCTGTCAGTTAAGTTGTGTTTACAACTGGGCCACAAAATTAATGAAACTATATGAATTAGTATTCCACCATAGTACCTTAAACTGCTTAAAGGTGGAGCGCTTGACTATAATCCATTACACTTTTTGTCAAATTCTCCTCACATTCCTGTTGCTGTCTATCCAGTGTGTGAGCTCTGGGAAGGGTGTATTTGATTGGCTACTGAGCTCAAATATCAACAACCTTTTGTCAGGCTAAAGGACTAGCATGGCGTGATAAATCATAAAACATTGATACCTAATGCATATTAACTAAATCTCTGAACTTATCAAAGGTGATAATTTCCCTGCTGCATCAGAGAGAGAAAAATGTGTGGAGCCCTGTTATGCTTTTCACATAAATCCTGTGCATTGATAATTAAACTTGCTAATTGAAACCATGCTCTGGGGATGGCTGATTGCACCAATTTAGGACACTTACCTCTACAAACATTTCAACAGAACACAACAAATAGGGCAGCTTGGCATTCTGTTAAAGGATTCACAATGAGAATATGTGATATGAGAAAACTCAAGTCTGCTACTCCTGAGACAAGGTGAAGAGTGCCAGAATGGGTTAGCCAATTCCAGTGCAAATGTAGGTTAACATTGTCTTTTTTTATATGAAACGAATAAGTTCCATTCTGGAAAATAAGATACTTTCCACTTTAACCTGCCTGACATTTCCATCACTTCACAGCTGGTTGAAGCCAATTGTGATTTCTGTCACATTAAGCAGCCTCAGGCATTGTGTGTTTACCTCCACTGTGTACTTCTTATATACTTCTTATAAACACAACTGATGAACTTGAGCTTAGGGCCAAGGTGTTAACGTGTAATATGTAATAACGTGTACATCCACACTGAGCTCAATTACTAGTCAAGTGCCTGAGGCTGACTCTACATGTGTACATCTTTCACAGTTGGTGTATTAGCTTAGCACGTGCCTTTTATGCCATCTACCCTTTCCCAGCTATTTAAAACCCTGTTCAGTTTTCACTGCCTTTTTTGAGTCACTGGTTTGTTTGTTTTTTGTTTTCAAAACAAAAAGGTCACATGTTTTTCCCCCCACAGCAGTGGCGCAGCAGAGGCGGGTATCTCATCATGCCAAGCCAAGCCCGCAGCTGGACGGTGCAGCTGGTTGAAAAACACATCAGCTGCTGTGCCAGCCAGCGTCAACATACCCTCCCTACCCCCTGCCCAACACATGCCACAAACTGCCAGGCAGTCACATCCCTGTCCACATCTCCTGCCTGAGGTAACAACACAACCACGACAGAGTGAAGTGTGTACAGCTTTTCGGGATAACCCGATGCTAGCCCTGCTAATTCAACAGGCAACTAACACAACCAAGACAGAGTGAAGCGTGTGGTTTAGGTAGACCCAGTGCTAGCCCTGCCAATTCAGACATATGCAAACATGAAAGAGTGAAGTGTGAACAGGTTTTACGCTAACCTAATGCTAGGCTTGCTAATTCAACAGCAAACAAAAAAGGGGGGAAACAAACATATTCAAAACTCTATAAATGTCAAGGTTATATTAGCACATTATTCATACTTAGCAAAGTGTTGAATGTGATTTTATGAAGACACTGTTTAACATTTGCCTTACATAAATAGCTGGAGCTATCAGTGAAAAGAATCTACTACAGTACTGTGTGGCAGGCACTGTACTGGCATTCACTGGTAAGAAGTGTCAACGTTACTGTTCAAAGCCCTCAAGCAAGAATACGTCCCAAAAGCACACTTCACTTTGCAGTAAACTGTCACTTACTCAAATCTGATGGGCCACATAGATCTCAAAAGAAATAAAAAATAAAAAAAGCAAAAGGAAAGAAAAAAGAAAAACACAAAAGCGGCACTAAGCGGGGTATTCTGTCTGCTGTGTTCTCCATGACTGACACTCACTGCCCAGCCCATTAATCTTCCATTTGTGGGAAAGATTGTATACCTGCCCCGGCTACATATCTCTGTCCAGATGATCAATGTGCCATCCCCTCACTTTTGTCACATTTGAATCTGTGGAAGCTGTGGAATCGGATTGCCTGTGTGTGTGTGTGTGTGTGTGTGTGTGTGTGTGTGTGTGTGTGTGTGTGTGTGTGTGTGTGTTAGTGGCTCAGGGCGGTGAATTATGTTGTGGCCAAGGGGAGGAGGAAGAAGTGCTGAGCAGCGCTTTGTTGCAGATTAAAATGTGTCGAACGGCAAAATTTACAATATTAATCAAAGTTGCTACGACTGGGTCCAGGAAAAAGACAGGGGGAGAGAAATCTAATAATGGCGGAGAAGAAAGACGCCGGCTGTACGGCAGTCTCCCGGCTGCTCCGCACGTGCTCAGACTGAGGGAGAAGGGAATGTGTCCCTTCTGTCATTCTGTCATTCTGTCAAGCATCATAATACACTCCCAGAAAGAAGCTGAATCCAGAAGGGCTCTGGTCGTAATCTCAGACTGAGATGCCAAATCAGGCTCAGGTCTAGGCCAAATTGGGGCCAGATTAGGGCAGAACACATCTTCCACATGGAATGATATAGAGATGAATGTTGAGATGAAGAGATGAATGTTCATTATCCACTGTTCAGGCCAGCCATGCTGCAATAAACACTACAAAAAAGGCTCTAGTTAAGTATAGTATATTCATGTAAATCACTCCGGAAAGTCGTATTGGAATAACCTGATATCTTTAGCCTGACCCTATGTATTCACCTTACTCTCACCTGGCTCTGTCTGATTAAAAAGCAGGAGGCCAAATTCAAATCCTGACCCTGATCCTGCCATAGCAGGAGCTGACCGGGCCTTTTCCTCAGCCAGACAGAAAGTGTCCAACACAATTTTGCCATCTAATCAGAAGTCAAACTCAAAGAGCCCCCACGGGTTTATTGGCAAGTGGAATTGCATATTGGGTAGAATTCTGCCTGTGTGAAGTACCATCAAATCTATTGCTTTGGCGCGAGCTGCAATATTCTTCACAGTTAGACCAACCCCCCGCCCCCCAACCCCCCGTCCCCCTCAGAAACCCCCCCACCATTCAATAATCTTTCTCTCCCTTGAGCGCTGGACCTATTTTCATGTTCCCTGAACTCCTGGTCTCTATCGGTAACTGTTTCCTTGGTAACCGATCAGGCGGAGTGGGAGTGCAGGACGGAGGGAGGGAGGCGGGAGAGAGAGAGAGAGAGAGAGAGAGATAGTGGGCAGCCAAGCCGAGCCGAGCAGGTGGAGGAACAGAGAGAGATGCTTGGCAAGACAATGAGACAACTCAGCCACAATTACACCCATTTAAAAAAAAAATAAAATTTTAATGCTAGCACACACCGATTAACCACACAACGCACATGCACACAACACACACATACACACACCCATGTAGAAACACACTCACACACACATGCACATACACAAACAGATAAGTAAAATGCAATGACCACCAAAAAATGTGGACATGGCCAAGTCACAAAAGAAAATGTATATATCTTTATGTCTTGGTATACATATATATTACTATGCAGGTGCACACACCCACGTACACACACACACACATAGACAGACTGAGGCCACAATCTGCATGTACATACAGAGAAAAGAGAAAATATGCAACCCAGACATAAATTACAATTACACACAATCACAAACACACTCTCACACACACACACACACACACACACACACGCTCACACACACACACACACACACACACACACACACACACACACACACAAACCAAACATCATTTGGCCATAACAGTGCAGAACCACCTCTACTTTACTCCCATTTCATGCTTTGTAGTGCTGCAAGCTCTGCACTCTGAGAAGAAGCCTTTTGGCAATCCAGAAGATGGCTTTCTGCCTGGCCAGTCACATGATCCCCACACACACACACACACACACACACACACACACACACACACACACACACACACACACACACACACACACACACACACACACACACACACACACATACATAAACACACACACACAGACTGTGAACTGTGAAGATGCCAGCGAGCACCAGGAGGGACCCAGGAACTACAGTGTGCTTGCTGGCATGTGTTGACAAGGCAGCAGCAGCAATGAGGACGGTGGAGTCCAGTGCTGGAGACACACTTTATTACAACACTCAGCATGTCTGAGTTAAGCTGTTCCAAACATTTCATCAGTTTTTCTTTCAACTAGTAACGAAAGAAGAAGAGGGGGCTTTTCATGAGAAATGTCAAACTGCACACACCCAAACACACAAACAGAAATACACAGCTGCACATGAACACACACACAAACACACACACTCTACTGTAAAAACTGCAATACTGCTAACGGATTTATGATTACCTTTACATTGTCTACAGCCTTCGAGAGTGAATGGTGCTCCTAGTTTGCACATTATGTGGTTTAGAGGAATACAGAATTATGATTCTTTTTATTTTTTATGATCTTGTACAGTATGTTATCCAAGTGCTTTCAAATACACTGAATTTCAGTAGCCTAATCCTCATGCAAGATGTGCTAAACATTAATACACCATCATGCTTAAGTTCCTCCTTCTTTCAAATAAATCTACAGCACAGACTCCCACCACACACACACACACGCACAGTAAGAAACAATCACAGTAGCAAGCAAACACGCACACACACACACACACGAGCGCGCGCACACACACACACACAGCATCTCACACACAGACCCACACAATAAACCCCATTATATTCTGTTGATGTGAGCAGCGGCGAAGGTCTCATATCTAAAACTGTCAAGACTTTGCTGTGAATGAGGTTCTGCATAGGAAATGAGAAATCCTAAGGAACAGACAAGGACTATCAATCAAAGCCAAGCATGGCGAAGCATTACCAAAGCAGCCACGTGTACCAGCAGCTGTGGCGCCCGCAACGCTGGGCCAAGGGAGGAATGCTAAGGCCTCACACTACACACACACACACACACACACACACACACACACACACCTCTCCACAGTGCCACAAGGAAAGGCGAAAAGATGGGACACACACACTCAAAAGCCTTCATGCTGGTCCATACCAAACTGCGGCCCTGCTTTCTCTTTCTCTCTCTCGCTCTCTCTCTCACACACACACACACACACACACACACACACACAACTGGTCCTCCATGCCCCGGGCAAAGAAGAAAAATGAGAGAAGCTGTAGGTCTGTAAGGTGCAGGCCCCTCACAGGTGATGCATGGCCTCGTCTGCCCAGCTCTCTAGCAGGTCCCTTCCCTTTTCTGAATCATGTTCGGCTAAAGGAGGGAAACACATGTACTCCTCTACGGGCGATCTTCTAAATGCTGGGATTTCAGTGCATCATTACTCTGCATGATAAAGCATTTATATTATGAATGAAATCGCTTCAGATTTAATAGCTTTTAACATTTAAAAGCATAAAAATGATTTTCAGTATGCCACATGAAGAAAGCTACCCTTCACAACAGTTAGATCTTAGCATTGGCATTACTGAGTTTTGTATTGACCGCAGGGACAAACTTCATAAGGAGTTGCTATATCCTCTCCTCGGCTAGTATGAGCTGTCCGCATGGTGGCCAATAGGTAGCCCTATTATTTGGGTCTATTCACATACAGCCCAGATAAGGATACGTGTCAAGTGCTTCTGTAAGGTCTAGTACCAATTCACAATGTACAGGGAAATCTAGACAAATGAATACAAATGTTCCCACTGTTATGCAACCTGTGATCAGATATCATCCAGACTGAAGAGCCTATGGGCCCTTCATTTCATTGACAAGCAACGAGCGAAGCACCAAGCAACGAGGAAAGTCCGTCTCGCATGAAAAAAAAAAAGCTATTGCATGGCATTGCGCTGACCCACCCATGTTTGTGCTTAGGATCTTACTCACGGTATTAAAGATACCGAGTTATTAAATTAGCTTTAGTTGCAGCTTTAGTTTAGTCCTGCACGGCTCGTTGCTTGTTGCCAGTTGGCCCATGAATGGCAATGCTGAATAGTTGTATGTGTTTGTGACACTGGCATGCTGCTCATGTAGGAGGTGTAGTGAACTGGCCTTCAGTTACACACATCACACACACACACACACACACACACACACACACACACACACACACACTCACAGTCAAACACACACACTGCTGAAGTGGCAGGTTGCCAATGTCCGCCTCACTACCAGTGTGACATGCCCGGCCTTCACACCACACACACACACACACACACACACACACGCACACGCACACACGCACACACACTCACCTCGACCAGCGGGTGCAGTCCTAGCTACCCTGTGGGAGCTGACAAGCCTCAACCCTGACAAGCAGCTGTCGTCCGGCCTACACCCACACCACTGAATCACTCTGCAGTCGCATCAATTTCTCTTTCATTTTCATCTGTCGCTTTCCCTACCCCACCTCTCTCTCTCTCTATTCCGAGTACATTCTGCATTTTTTTCCTCTCAAGTGGAAGCCGAGTCGCACGAAAAAATGAAGTTTGTTCGCCCGTCTCCGGGGAACTGATACTCCACATCCGTACGGTTTGTATCACTGGACTGTTTAGATTGCGTCAGCATATTGCAAAGCACATAGGAGATTAGCCATAGAGTATGGCTTTCGGCAGCTGTGATGAGAGAGAGAAAATTGACTCTTTTCTCTCGTTCTAGAAAGATCCCAGAGGCAAGGTAAACTCTACCTGCCTGCTGGATGCCAGAATCCGAGATCACTCCTGGTTTAGGAGAAAGAAGAGTCGCTTCTTTGCGAGTGCTAGACTTACACCACATTCTAATGGTCTCATCACACTAGTATCAAACTAGCTCAAACATGGAGAAATGCTGCCAATACACATCACCATCTCCCAGCGAGATCTGCTCAGGGTCAACATATTCCATTCCGATGAAAGCATAAAGAGAATAAGTAATGAAGTAACGGATCATCTGGGAGTTAATTATTATCTTATTTACATACATGTTCAACGGTTAGCTTTTAAATATATTATCCAAAAAAATATGAATGATCCATTTGAGGTGGGATGTTTGAATTGTATAACTCATAGACAGACTCACAGGTCATAGAGAGCAAAACCTATTTTCAAACATTGCAGAATGAGAGAAATTGTTCATTAATCTCCATGGCTGTACATCTAGTGTCCTAAAATGACCCCAGACAATGAAACTTTTATTTTATCACTCCGTGTACCCGCTTTAGAAAAAGTAATGCCTATTCTGTTTGGATCAATATTACCCAAAGTAACTGCTGATGTAGAACAACCTATATGAGCTGCTGTGTTCCACTCAGTGTGCTACAAACTAGTCAGCCCTTTCCCTCACACTCATAATTACCTGCTAGAATATCCATTTCAAGGAAGCTAATTTAGCATGGTAGCTAAAAAAATGTATGCATTGTATTCAATGCATTGAAAGATTTCACCTTTATTTTTCCTACTCTAACCAATTTTAAATATTGAAAAAATATAATTGGTTCATTGAAAAGGTGATATATATATTGGATTCATTACAATATTTAATGTCATAAACATCATCATCTACAGTACACTGTCTAAAAACAACATTAGTTTTCACACATTTGCAATGCATGAGGCCTTCTGGGGTTGTTAGAGAGAGACAAAAGCAGCTGACTTTGTAAATCACCTATTGTTTACATTCTAGACAAGCAATTGTAACACTGTGCCAAACTCTAAAGCTATGCTTAAGTATTTAGGTGAGCTATAAGATAAACTGAACCCCGGGTCATAATGACCCAAAGAAAATAGGTGTTATTTTTTTCATAACACAATAGAACAACTATAGGAACCAGACTCAAAGCCCAGAGCAGCTTCGAGGAAGTAGGGAAAACATAGTTACTGAAAAGAGTCCCTCTCCAGTGAGAATGTAACACGGTCAACCAACCTCCAGCGTGCTAGAGTGTGCTATTAATATTTCAGCTCCATGATGATTAGGTGTAAATCCTTTAAAATATTAATTTGCCCCTCAGATATTTCCCATATATAAGTACTTTGTTTTAGATAGTCACACAAGCTGTGGCAGTGCGAGCAGGCGCGGAGGAAAACAGTGTATTGTGCATTAAACTAAGTCAATTAAAAGGAAGGAAAAGGTACAGTAAGCTCAAGGGACTTAATTCTCTTCCCCAGCAGCACCTTGAGCCAAGTCTGAATCATTTCATCCGTTTCAGAAACATTAACTAACTGTGCACTCTCTGGATATTACCTTGCATCTATTTATTCCTTCCTCTCAGCTGTTTGTTTAGCCGATTATTTATTTAGAAAACGGCTTTGCCAAGGCAGGCTGTGATATGACATTTCTATGCACATTATAAAGGGGGCCCGCTTGGCTGTGGTCCACAGCTGACGGCAGAGGTCAATACCTCATAATGTTATAGTCGGTGTTAGGAGAACATGTGCCATGTTAGAGCAGCTCTCAGAGGCTTGTTTAGTTCCTTGAAGGACATTAAATACTCTGCAGTACTAAAATGAGGACATTTTTAAAACTTGTTTTATGAAAATTGTCCCTATTTGCGCTCCCTTTGCAGTAAAGCATAACAATTATTACATGTACTCTACGGATGGGGAGATTCTGGCACGCCGTTCAACAGACTGCCTGGGGATAAACTAGTCCTTTTGTGTGTGTATCTGTGTATTTGCGTTTTGTGATACTGCAGGTGTATTTGAGTGTGTGCGTGTGTGTGTGTGTGTGTGTGTAATGTAATTTCAAAGAGGTCTTGAGCAGACCTGGGTAGAGTCCAGCGCCTGGAATGGTGGTACACCACTGGGGGTGTCACCAATGTTACCTGCTGGGAGTTGGGCAGGCGGGAGTGTGTGTAGGAACCTCGCCAACCAGGGCTTCCTTCCATGCAGAGCCCCAGGTAGCCTAAACACACACACACACACACACACACACACACACACACACACACACACACACACACACACACACACACACACACACACACACACACACACACAGACACACTTGCACACATACACATACCCAGGTAGCCTAAAAACACACACACACACGCACAGACACACAAACATGCACAAACACACTCGCACTAGCACACATACAAACAAAAGATTCGGTTCAGATCTGGCTGAGATGTGGCCTTGATCCTGCTCTCATTTGGTCTATCCACGTCAGAACAGGGCCAATGCAGGCAGCACTCTCTGTCTGCATCCACCCAGCCCTGCTGCTTCAGGCAAGAACACTTCTGCCTGTCCCTGCATAATTAGGCTCATTTACTGCAGTTTGTTTATTTCATGTGTTTATGTTTATAAGTGTGTCTGTGTGTGTGTGTGTGTGTGTGTGTGTGTGTGTGTGTGTGTGTGTGTGTGTCTGTTCGTGCACACTTTTTTATAGCTTACTTATATTAGCTTTTTCAGGAGGACAAGCAGGAGGGAGGGTATCACTTGTCTTACGTGTGTGAGAGAGAGAGTGAGAGATAGAGAAAGTGAGGGAGTGAGAGATAGAGAAAGAGAGAGAGTGAGAGAGAAAGTGTGAGAGAGAGAGAAAGAGAAAGAGAAAGATCAACACACACACACAAACCAAAACATAAAACTGGCATTTCTCATCTCACCTTCCATCTCCTCCTGCCACACTTGCAGTTGATACCTGTTATGGAGTTCCAGTTATGGAGTGGAGGTTTACCCCACACTCACTAGATTACTAGAAGGTGGAGGCCAGTTATGGAGTGGAGGTTTACCCCACACTCACTAGATTACTAGAAGGTGGAGGTCCAATAGACAAACTGGAAGACTGTTAGAAGCTAGAGATCCAATGCCCTCTACCTATAATGCACTTTACCTTTTCTTAATCTCTTATTTGTTCTGTTCTTTAATCTGCTCATTTGTAAAGCACTTTGAACTACCAATGTGTAAGAGGAAACAGTGATTCATGAGTATGAGTATCAGGAAGCCAAGGTGTGTTTATATCTGTGTTGTTTATGTGTGTGTGCGAGGGGGGGGGTGGATGCAAAGGATATTTAAAATTCATGTTAGTACAGATTTTTAAACGTATTGTGTTATGTATATTGTGTTGACTGCTCAGTGACTGCAGGCAAGTTTCTGAATAACAAGGAACTTCAACAGCATCGCATCTCAGTTCTACAAACATGACCTGATGCTTTCCCCTCCACTCCGCTGTCAGCTGGTACTCTTGATACCATCTCCAGGGCTTTCTACTCTGATTTTATAGCTGATTGGTAGAGAGTTTAAAAACAGTTTAAGAGAGAGAGAGAGAGAGAGAGAGAGAGAGAGAGAGAAAGAGAGAGAAAGAGCGAGAGCCCTTTTTCAAAGATGTTTAGTGTAAAACGATTACTGAGAGTTAAAGGAAAATCTCACCCAGCTCAGATATGTTAATCTTCGAGCTCTGCGGCCAACAGGGGATATGGATCAAGATTTAATTTAACTCCATACAACAAGAAAGCAAACAGAGGACAGAGACTTCATATTGCATCAATCCATACCTTCATATTTCATTACTTTCTACCTACTATATTCTTTGTTTACAGTGTGATATGAAACACAAACACACACACACACACACACAGGCACAGTATTACTGTATGAAAAAGCAGACAAGCAGCAATCTTGTATGAATGACAGTGTGATCTGAAGAAAAATCATTCAAATTACTTTTATAATACTGACTGTCAAATAAAGACAGCAAGCTGTGACATCCCAAAAGACCTTATTAATGACGTCTATATTTGGTGGTGAAGACAGACATTCACATATCTTTGTCCTAAGGTCAATATGCATTGATTGATTCCTGCCTCCATTTATAAACAGGGCAGCATTTTTTTCTGCTGCCAGGATATTTCCAATGTGTCAAAATAATCAGTCTGCAACAAATAATGATGCTGGAATTCCCAGGGAGGGACTACATATATTAGCCACAAAAGAAAAACACACCATGGTTATGTGCTTGGTAAGTAAAGTCTCTCTCTCTCTCTCTCTCTCACACACACTCACACTCACACACACAGTCACACACACACACACACTGAATATCCTCTATGTTCACACGTACGTCCATCTATCTTCTTGTCTCCATCTTTCCGTCTTTCACTCTTTCCTCATTTGTCTATCTCTCTCCGCCTCTCCCTCATTCTCTCTCTCCGATACAATGGCTTTTCTGTAATTTAGTCCCAGTCCTCTTTTCTGCGACAAACCATTCCTCCAAATCTCTCTGACATCTCATCTCGTTCTGTCAATACCTCACCCAGCCTTGTAATCAAATGTTGTCACAATGTAAACAAAGTGAGAGGAAGCAGGCAATATCTCAATTACAGCTGTCTTGATGATGATCTCTTTCTCACTGGCAGATAACACAAGGTATACATTCAGCTAGACTCCCACATTCTCCTCCAATGCCACCAACCTACAGATTTACGCTGCAAACTGAACTGGAGAAAATGTTATACATTTGGAGAAAAGAATCACACCTATTGCTGTTTTTACAGCCAAGCAAGATCCAATGAGTAAGAGCAACAGATTTGAAAATTGCAGCTGAAAAATCGAAAATTTTCTTTAGACTGAAACTGAAACAGCAGCAGCAGGAGGAGCAACACCAAGGTCAGCATAACACAGCTCCAGAGTCAGTGGAATGGCAGCAGCATTCTTAAACACCCCTGTGTTAAAGTGTTCAGTGGGAAAGGCATTTGAAGATTGGATGCTCAAATACCCCTGTGCTATTTGCATAACCAAGTGTTTTCAGGGCGAGCCTGTACCCATTCAGTAATATTCAATCACACCAAATGCCAAAGAGAGTCAGTGGCATTTCGGAACAATACCCTGATCAGCTGCTCATTAGAGCCCCAGTCGCTGCCCCTCCTCCATCTCCATCATCACACACTGCCCAGCCGAGCCCAGCCCTCTAAACCCATACCCCCCCGCTCAAGGCCTCTTCTAACACGCCTGGCCACTACGGCATAATTACGACTGATTCGGTATTCATTGTGATCTAACGCACACATTTATAAAATTAAAGGAACAGCAAGGTGCTGGAACAATTAAACGGCGAACAATTAGAATAGCTCATAGCCGTTTTAATGTAATAATTAAACGTAGCAGTGCAAGAGTGCAGGTACATTATGTCATCTCCATGCCAGGCTGGGGAAATTAATTTCTGGGCCGCGGGTTCTGGGGGCTGTAAAAAGGGAGGGGTCCGAGGCTCTGTGTGCCTGGCTGACCCGCCATATTCCAGCCATCGATCACTCCTGACTTGTTAATTATCGGAGCCGAATCGCAGACTTGTTCCACCGGGCTTTTGTGCCGGAGAGAAATAATTGAGAACAGAGAGGTGGGTATTACTTTCCATCAACTGCATATGAATTATACATGGCTGCGTTTCCTGATATCTTTAATACGACATCATTTAGATGCAGGTTTTGTGCGGTTTCGCCTCGTCCATTGCAGTGAAATCCTAAGTGATACGGGTGAAATCCAATAACAGTGTCGTCCATTCTAGAATGTGACCGCTTCCAAAAAGAGAGCAGACAATTAAGTGGAATTGGGCTAATCACCACAAATTAATTTGTAAATGGCTCCGTACGACATCCTTGTCTTCTGAATGAGCCGCTGTCATTGCTCTTGTAAGAGAGAAAGATATGCAAAGCAGCCGGCTCTCAGAAAGGGAGCAGATTACCACCATTACATGACACATGAAAAGCTTTGAGCTGCCAGCCGTTATTGAGTTCTATTCTTTAAAATACTACCTGTCCCTTACGTGAACCCACTGGAGAGGTTTTTTCCACCCTCTCTCTCTCTCCTCTGCATTCCCTTCTCCTTTCTTTTTCTTTCCTTTTACTATTATCTTTTATTTTCTGAATAAAAAAACTCCACCTAACCATTGGCACTTACGATAACTGAAGTCTCTTCTGTCACTGCAACTCTATCACAGAATGCAGTTTTTCTCTTTTTTTTCTTCTTTTTCTGCCCCCGTCTTTCTCGTATTCTAAAAGCCCCCAGACGGTTTCACTCTCCCGGGGCCGACACACTCAAAGCAGGCCGAGGCGAGGCGAGGCGAGATGAGGCGTGGGGAAGATTCCTCTGCCGTGGACAGATTGGGCTCCCTGTTTCACTGAGCTGTGGAAATTGCTTTGGCTCTTTGCTGTCGGGCGCTCTTTTGTTTAATGCAGGATGCGGTACATCTCCACGGCATGATCAAACGAGCACGGGGGCTCATGTTCAGTGGCAGTAAAGTGGTAAGCGATAGGTGTTAATAATTCCTCCCTGCGCTACACTGTGAGCACACATGACCAATCTGCAGAGCTGTCAGAGATGTGGGGCAACGTCGTCAGCTACTTCATTTATATTGATCAAATTTAATATAACATGCATGAACAAATTCCTCAAAATAAAAAAGGGAAGATATTCACTTCCAGACATTTTTTACGTATTATTTATCATTTTATATTTTCTCTCTCTCTCCTCCCTTTCTCTCTCTCCCTCTCTCTCTATCTCTCTCTCCCTCTCTCTCCCGCTCTCTTAGTTCCAATGCAGGCCTATTCATCCTGACATGGCAAAGGGCTCCTGGTATATTACAGGCTGTCAGATGAAACAGCTACCTGTGTCCTGGGAGAGTGTCATCACTGATCGCGACGTGACAACAGAGAACACACATCATCTGGCCACACAGTTCCGTCACTACGGGATCCAATCAGTGGGTCTCACCAGTGGACAGCACGTCTTTTGTCACTGTGAACCCCAGACACCACAGTGGCACAACATTGACTCCCCAAGCCCCCAGACAGTGGCATGTGTGTGCAGGGCGCCGAGAAGCATCATTCATATGTCTTGATATGTCTCAGTCCAGTGACATAACAGTGTTGATTATCGGTGACTGTCAATATATATGATGCCATGACGGCTTATAGCAATGGCACAGAGTTTTGTTTATGGGTCCAACATCCTGAGCAGACATGATAGTTACCCATAGCATACACAGTCATGGCACTAGATTGTGATCATCATCCGGACTTATGACAGGACGTACCATTATCAACAACATGTTTAGGACAATGTTATCTCAATCTTAGGATGGAAGGTTCAGTGTGGTCAGGTTGAAGTGCCAGCCAACATCAGCCAACAGTGTGAGTGTGAGTGGGAGTGTGTGTGTGTGTGTGTGTGTGTGTGTGTGTGTGTGTGTGTTTGTCATCTGATGCTGGTGTGTGATAGCTCTCGGGTGAAGACGAGAGATTAAATCAATGTTTGTCTGTCTCCTCAAACAGACAAAACATTACACATGCAATGAGAGCAGCTGCTGTATACCATTATGCAGGGGACTGTGAGGCCAGCATGCTAATCTACACTGGAGGCCACTATAGAGACACACACACACACACACACACACACACACACACACACACACACACACACACACACACACACACATTATAAATACACCAGACAGGCTCAGGGTCCTGATGCTGCAGGAACACCCCTACCAGACTGCTGTGGACTGGGGGACAGATGTCCAGTGATCCAGTGTCTGAAAAAAAGAATCTGAATCTGGTCTGGATCCAATCTGTGTTTAAGTCAGCTGCTAAGACATCATATAGGCCGGAAAGTAAAACACAACTCACAGCACACTACCTCTCCATTCACTTCCCTTTCCAACTGAGCAGTGTGTTTACAGGTTACTTTGAACCTGACAAATAACAACCTTTCATTCGCCACACGTGATGTCATCCACAAGAGCATAATTTCAATTCAGTAAATAGCTGATATTGTGAGTACTGTGCAAAACGTATTTTATCAGTCTTTGTAATAGCGCCTTGACCCCTGCTGTCTCCAGGGATGTACTGGTGGAGTTTCAGCACAAAGGGATGCACTAAGGACCAGCAAGTAATAAAAATGAGACGACAGCTTTGTTCCCCAACTAGCAACAAGCAGAGCTGAGGAAAAGAAAACGCTCTAGACAACATGGCACAAAGTATGATCTCTTAAACAACAAACATATGCAAGATGAAAAACATATTTTCTCATTATATTAATTATGTTCCAATTAGTTTGCAAAGTGTAGACAATGTTTGCTCCCAAGCATACTGATGTTTCAGACAAATTATATAATTTGGATTTTTTTAATACACAACTGGATAAACTTCAAAAACATGTTCACAATGTCAAAGTGAAGCACTTCATTGAATAACAGGGTCGGATTTCAACATTACAGTTAAATGACAGGAATTTAGGATAGTTGCCTGCCTGCGCAGCTGAAGAATGTAACCTAACCCAGTCTGATGTGCCATCTTCATTTGAATGAGCCTTTTACTCATCACAGTGCCTGTGTAGAGTTCAGCACACCCCGTCTGTTTTCCCAGGCTTGTGAGCTTCTGCTTCCATCTATGTGTCTGTCTCTGTCAACATGACTCATGTGGAATCCAGGAAAGCTTGCGGTGGCCCACTTTCCGCCAGCAAACTGAACACACGCCGGTCTGACGGAGAAAAAGATGGAGGTCTGGCCTCCACAAAGGGCCCAGATGCTCGCTGCTTTCGCACCTCTGCATAATTAAATCCAGCTTTTCTTTTATTCTTTTTTTTTTTTCATCGCACAGATAGCCTGCATCTCATTTCAGGAACACAACGAGCGCAGCCAACAGCAGCAGCCAGGTAATGGCCGGGGCAAAAATGATAACCTCCGTGATAATCATTATCCTGGCAGGCTTGCATTTGTTCCTCTTGACTGACAAGTGGGACAATTAAATACACATGATGCGGGTGTCTACCTCTTTTTACTTAATTGCGTCTAAAACTGAACCCCTTGGCTTGTTAAATGAGGCAGATGTGTTTCTCTGTTGGTACAGGATGAGGAAGAGCGCGGAGGAAAACTGCCAGCTATAATTAGAGCCGCACTCCGTGTCCTATAGCTCGCAACATCTATCGAGAAATGCTGATGCCATTCTGTTTAAAAGGGGAAACACTGCTGTTGGGTTCCCGCAATGGTTGAAATCACATCCTGATAGGAGTGGACAACGGGAGTGGAAGTGAAACAGATCAGGGCCAGAGTTAGGTGCTCTCGCATCGAACAGCTTGAGGGAGGAAATAGACTGAAGACAAAAATAATAAAAGGTTTATGCCTCCACTGAGGCTACCTCTATACCGCTACGAGAATGCACAGGTAACACACTGCATGAAGCCTCAGTCATAAGCCGGACACAGACATACAGTATGTCAGATGTGTGTCTTAGAGCCATAAATTATAGCAAAGCGTTATGACAGATTATGTCCGTACCGTGCCATGCCACTGTTATAATTTATTTCTATGGCTGTTTTAAAAATAGTTGATTCAATGACAGCTTCTTAATTTGTAGCATAGGCAGTTATTATATCTATGACTATAAGGGCTGTTATTGCCATTACTGGTAGTGATAACATGACGTTAATATGTCATCATGCAATATCCTGTCATTAATGTGCAATAAAAAACATGGTTGCATTATTCTACCCTCTTTGTGGCTCAGTATTCAATGATTAGCTGACTGGTGAAACCAAAGGGACTGGATGGATGAGATGTGATTCCTATGGGAATGTTTTAAGGTTAACAACTGACGCCTGGGGTGACAATAATATCTTTATGAGACACTTACAAGACTAGCAAGGGTCTGAGTACACACATACAGCTATCAAATGAAGGTAAGAGACTGAGAAAGAGGGGAATTATTTCCACTGTATGCTGTGGTGAAGGGGAACAGGATAGACAACCCATAACAATCATCGGTTTCTAAAAGCCGATCACGTCTCTGCTTGTATTCTGTGGATGTGAGGTGTTTACAAGCAGGTTTCAGACATGGCCTCAAGGCAAAACAGGCTGTTGTAGCCATTATGTACAGGTACTTCCTTCAATCAAAGAGATGCCGGCTTTAAATGCTCTATACTAACACATTTTTTTTAAAGATTACTCCTTCTGCTGACCTTAAAAAAAAAACTCCATAAATACATATATCTATTCAGGTATTTTGCAAATCTGAGTTTAACAGGAAACATTAAGCGCTTAGCGCTGACAAGTCGGTCTATTCATCATATTCCTACAAAGACTAGGAGACAAAACAATCACAAGTCTTTTAGTAAGACATAAATAAAAAAAATTAAAAAATGTAAATGAACATAGCAACAAAAATAGCACCTGACACTTATCAGGGAAAGAAGAGAGAGGGAAAATAACTGTCTGGAGGAGGAGCATATGGCAAGCGCTCTCGTCTCGTCTCCTCTCGTCTCCTCTCGTCTCCTCTCGTCTCCTTTCGTCTCCTCTCCTCTCCTCTCCTCTCCTCTCCTCCCCTCTCCTCCCCTCCCCTCCCCTCCCCTCCCCTCTCCTCCCCTCTCCTCTCCTTCATGGCTCTCACACTCGGAGAAGAGCGGTAGCGTGCTCGTCAGGCATCGGCACAAACGTCTTTGTGACAGAGGGCTAAGTGCAGGCCACCAGCAGGACCAAGGGCTGAAGACGTGCCGCCTCAAGATGTGAGGGGAAAATGGGACGCATGTGGGATACACAGAGGGAGAGGCTGACAGAGAGATAGAGAGAGAGAGAGAGAGAGAGATGGGGAGGTGAGAAAAAGAGTAAGAGAGGGAAGGAGGGAGAAAGAGAGAGAGAGAGAGAGAGAGAGTGGCAGGTGAAAGAAAGAGGCAGAGAGATAGGGAGGTGAGAGAAAACGTGAGGGAGGAAAGGAGGAAGGCAGAAACAGAGAGAGAGTGGCAGAGGGAGAAAAGGAGGGGGAGAGAGAGAGGCAGAGTGATAGGGAGGTGAGAGAAAGAGTGAGAGAGGGAAGGAGGGAGGGAGGCAGAAACAGAAAGAGGGAGACAGAGGGAGAAAGAGAGAGACAGAGGGAGAAAGGGATAGAGAGAGAGAGAGGGAAGGAGGGAGTAGGCAGAAACAGAAAGAGGGAGACAGAGGGAGAAAGAGAGAGACAGAGGGAGAAAGAAACAGGCAGAGGGAGAAAGAGAGAGACAGAGGGAGAAAGGGGGCAGAGAGAGAGAGGCAAAGTGATGGGGAGGTGAGAGAGAGAGTGAGAGAGGGAAGGAGGGAGGGAGACAGAGGGAGGAAGAGAGAGAGAGAGGGAGAAAGGGGCAGATGAGAGGGGATGAGATAGAGAGAGAGCCTGACAGAAGGGCAGATAAATGGAAATACAGACAGAAAGAGAGACACTGAAAAAAGAAGAGTAAAAGGAGAAAATGTAAAAGAGAGAAAAAGTGAGAAAGAATAGATGAGGAGAGAAAGGGAAGTGGGATCTATTATCGGTCTCTGAGCTGCCAGAATTACCGTTAATGATGCCTACCTTCATAGCCCAGAGAAGCCTGCTGGACACACACACACACACACACACACACACACACACTGACATATACACACTCACACTGACATACACATACTCACACTGACACTATCACACACACACACACACACACACACACATACACACACACACACACCCTGTCTATCTCTCTCTTTCTAACACACATTCTCTGACACACACACACACACACACACACACACACACACACATAACTCTGCCTGTTAATCTCATTGACTTTTTTTCCCCACCCCTCCATCATCACACGTTCACACCAGCTCATCCTGCACAGTGACAGAAGTGAAAATTCCCTTTCACTGGAGAGAGAGAGAGTATAAGACGAGGACAAAAATAAGAAAAAGAAAAAAGACAGCCGAGTTCACGCACTGCAGGATGACCAATAGATCCACACGTATGTCTCATCCTGGGCTAGCGGATGCTCTTGTTACACCGCTGTTGTTTGGCCTTGTGCTTTCAGCGTCCCCGGCTCAAATGAGATGCCGTGAATCACGGTGATGTGCCGAGAGAGAGCTTCACACGCTCCGGCAGACAGCTCTCAGTGCGCCGCGGTGCGACGCTGATAAAATGCTGAGGAGGAGCCGAAGCTCTTCGGAGATGGAAGTGCCATCATTTGTGCAGGAGGAGGACTGTGCCTGGAAGGCTCCATAAGAGCCCTGTAAAAAAGGTGGATGAAATATGGAGTGCACTGCACGTCGTGTTGAAGTGGGATACTACATTGCGGGGACAAGATAGTGGGCACCAGTTAGTAGTTCGTAGCTCTGCAGACTAGAGGAGAGAGCATGTAAAAGCCCCTTAGAGCAGAGCGAGGCGTTTAAAACATGTTGCAGTGTCTGTACCGTCACGTTGGCAGGACACTGGCGGCTGGCGGTATGGAGAGGCTGTTAAGCATGTTATGTGAAAAGGCTTGAACATGTTCAGTGGCATATGAATGTGTGGCTTAACATCTGTTTGCCTGTGTGTGTCCATGTGGCTTACATGTGTCTGTGACTTCACACGTGTGTGTGTGTGTGTGTGTGTGTGTGTGTGTGTGTGTGTGTGTGTGTGTGTGTGTGTGTACTCTTATGTGTAGTTTGTGTCTGCTAGGGAACATCTGTCTCATGCTGATCTCTCTCTCTCTCTCTGTGTGTGTGTGTGTGTGTGTGTGTGTGTGTGTGTGTGTGTGTGTGTGTGTGTGTGTGTGTGTGTGTGTGTGTGTGTGTGTGTGTGCAAGCGTATGAGAATGTATGAAATCACCATGACTGAGACTGGCAGCAGGTGGGTATGTTCATGCTGGGGCATTTCTTTCATGCCAGAGTGTATTTGTGCATGTGAGCATGTGTGTGTATCCATGTGTGTGCCTACTTCTGTGTGTGTGTGTGTGTGTGTGTGTGTGTGTGTGTGTGTGTGTGTGTGTGTGTGTGTGAACTCACCATGTAGCAGATGCTTGTGACTGTGTGTCCTGTATGTTGTCTCTCTGGCTTTTGTGTGCGTGTGTGTGGAAACTTAGATATGCAGCAGGTGCATGTTGTGACTGGCTATATCTCTCAGCCTGGTGTGTGTGTGTGTGTGTGTGTGAAAACTCACCATCACAGAGATATGCAGCATACGTGTATGCTCCTGCTTTCTCAGTGTGATTTGTACATGTATGTGAGTGTGTGAGAGAGAGTGTGTGTGTGCGTGTGAGAGAGAGAGAGTTAGAGTATGTGTGAGTGAGTGTGTGCGTGAGAGTGTGTGTGTGTGAGAGAGAGAGAGGGAGGGAAGGACGGAGGGAGTGAGAGTGAGAGTGAGAGTGTGAGTGTGTGTGTGTGTGTGTGTGTGTGTGTGTGTGTGTGTGTGTGTGTGTGTGAAAACTCACCATGACAGAGATATGCAGCTATTTGTAGATATTTGTACATGTATGTGAGTGTGTGAGAGAGAGAGTGTGTGTGTGTGCGTGTGAGAGAAAGAGAGTTAGAGTATGTGTGAGTGAGTGTGTGCGTGAGTGTGTGAGAGTGAGAGTGAGAGTGAGAGTGAGAGTGTGTGTGTGTGTGTGTGTGTGTGTGTGTGTGTGTGTGTGTGTGTGTGTGTGTGTGTGTGTGTGTGTGTGTGTGTGTGAACTCACCATGACGGAGATGTGCAGTAGATGCATGTGTTCGTGAATGCTGCTGGGCGGTTCTCTGGGGCTGGGATGTGTGGGTTGGGACAGCTGCTCTGAACTACTCATGGACACGTGGAAGTACAGCGTCCCGTTCTCCAGCCACTGCTGCTTCCAGTGCACCTGAGAGATGTCTGCTCCTGTCCCCGACATCTCTACAAAACAAACACACACACAAACACAAACATATGTGGTCAGACCCACAGAGTAGGCAGGGGGGTGCTCTCCAGAAATCAGACGCATTACATTGGAGTCGAGCTAATCAAGCATAAAGCATGACGTAAGGTGTGTGTGTGTGCGTGCATGTGTGTGCGTGTGTGTGCGTGTGTGTGCGAGTGTGTGTGTGTGTGTGAGAGTGCCCTTTTTTCAGTAGCCCGATATGAATTAGACTAGCCCAAATGAAAAGTAGAAAGGCACATATATTCAAGAAAGCAATAATAAAATCACATTTCCATTCCAAATATCACAAATATCAGTGTAATTTGGTGCATCTTACTAAAGATTGCGTTGTGACTGATGACTGAGACTGATGTGTAGGCTTGGACTAGGAGTACAAATCAGTCAGAACAAACCACACACACTCACAAACTTAAATGCTGGCTAGCATTAGCGTTTTGAACCATAGACTAGGCCTGTAACATTAAATCTAGCCTATATAATCTTTAGCTTTCTAAAATTAGCTAGTTCAAATTGGATGTTTCTTGCCTGGTATCAATGCATTGTGTAGGCTAAAGATCCAGTATTTTAAGGTATTAACACATTCAAACATACAAATCACAGTTTTTTTCTCTCTCTCTCTTCTACTCCTGACTCTGGTTGTCTTTTTGGTTATGTGTTTCATGAACAGTTGACTATCGCCTTCATATCATTTTGTGGTGTAATTTCTATGTTATGAGAAGCAGTAGTTGTGTGCGCAAATCAGTATGAATCTCAGCTTTCCTGATGCACTATTTCGTGTGGACATTATGATTATGGTGTTATTATGGTAGTCCAACGAGAAAACTTGATTGTCCTGGGACGTCGGCTAGTGATTTTGCAAGCCCTGCATGTGGTTTCAAAATGCTAGAACACAAATCCAAACTCACAAATAGAAAACATCATACAAATGTTACAAGAGGCTAGTTTCTGGCGAATCTCTGATGAAACGCCAAAGCTGCATTTCTTTATTCACGTTAGCTGATCGTAGATGGAGTAAGCAGAGACTTGGGAAGCCAGCTGTCAAAGATATCCGTTAAGTCCAAATGACAAAGTTTAGCCTCGGAATCTCTAACATACAGTACAAAAAAAAAACTCAGGTCGTACAGGTACTGATTACTGAGAATATTCCTTGTCGTCTTCACAGAATTCCATAGCTCTTATATGGCTAGATAATTAACATACATGTAAGGAAGGGGGGACAGTGTGGGGTCTACATAGATATGAAAGGTGTGAATGCTAGATAGGTAGGGTCTTGCTGACCATGACCATCTTCATGCTAATAGGCCCACGGCTCCAGCCATTTGGTGTGGCTAAGACAAAGGGCGGGAATCAATTGATATAACGCAGTACGTGAAACCTACCAATACCTTCCACAAGTAAACACAGCAGAAGTTAAACAGCCTTGCAACTGCTTTTAAACCCTGCCTATAGAACAACTAAATAAATAAACTGCTGTGTGAAGCCCTGCCTCTGGCAAAAATGAAAAAATAAAACAGTATCTCCCGGACTGATGCGCTCTTTCATGCTCTGTGTGCAGCTTTCAAGGAATCGCTACTTAAAGTTCTCCTTATTCTTCTTAACTGTGCGGATCAGACACCAGACATCACACAGTCCAAACTTACACACACACACACACACACACACACACACACACACACACACACACACACACACACACACACACACACACACACACACCCTCAATGGCAGAGTGTGTAGATGTGCAGGCAATACATAATGCTGGATCCTGCTTCCAGAGAGCTGGATTAGTATTCAGGTGCGTTGACGTCTCTTTGTAGAGTTGGGAGAACCACTAGAATCAAAGCAGTGGTTGTATCAACAACGACGAGCGAGCGCGGGAGTGGGAATCGTGTGAACTCGTCTGTCGTGTTCGATGATTTCGGATAAAAGGTGACGGTGCCCTGCCAGCCAAAGCAGCCAAAATAACACATCAACACGGAGAGGGAGCACGTTGCACATTTTGAACGTGGTTTCTACCTCTGGTCTGGAGGCGAAGCCACTCCCTGAAAAATTCATGTGGATAACCTCAGATGTCACTTCTGGTGTGGAAATCTCACGTCTGTCGAGTATTCGCTCCGAGTGCATTTTGTGCTCTTAATGTCATCGCATGTTCACTTTGTAGAAATCTCGCACTTCTGTGCCCTGTTGGACAGAGAGGCTTGAGGTGGATTGAAAAGTGACATGCCTTAAATAATTTGCCTTTACTTCCTTTTCTTTGAATATTCTCTCCCTTGTACGTCGCTTTGGACAAAAGCGTCTGCTAAATGACTAAATGTAAATGTGAATGTTCTTTCTTTCTTTTTTCCCTTCCTTCCTAATTTCAGCAGCTTTATAAGTGAAGTCCATTATAGAGGCCCTGCTGAGCTGCAGTCACACCTCCTGTAGGGCAGATGACGTTATTCAGACAGGTGGAAAGTGCCGTCACCTCCCAGCCATTACTCAGGTCCCCAACTTCACTACATGTACTTAACGCTCACAGATGGGAAAGAGCTGCTAACTGGGAGGTTCTGGTCAATGTGTTTAATAGCAGTGAGGATTCTGCTACAAGCTACTGAAATGGAGGTAGGTAAGACTGCGTAAGACTTTTGGGTCACACTTTTTTTGGATGGTCTTCTATAGACTATATACACATACTCAGATTATAAAACAAAATATCGGATGAAACTCTGTTAACTACAATGTATGGTTACGGTTAGGGGTTGGGTTTGGTTAAGGTGATGTTCAGTGAACAATTAGAAAGACTGAAATTGAATTTCCAAACAAACCATCTGTAAAGTCTCCTTAGACAGACTATCCAAATAAAGTGGTCTGGACCTCGTTTCCAGAGAGTGTCTGATTCTGGAATAGATCAGAGATGGCTACATGCACACGGTAAGCATGCTTCATGATCAACATATGCCATTCAAACCGTAACCCTACCTCCAATTCAACCCACACACACACACACACACACATGCACACAAACACACACACACACATAATCGGTTAAGAAAATCTATATAAATGTGAACAGAGCAATCAGCATGCATCACAGTGGCACGATCCATCAGCGGATGCAGACACCAGTATCAATGGAGGAGGGAAAAGCTGCTGCTGCAGCAGTGCAATCTGTTCTTGCCCCACCACTCCACCCCACATTTCACCACCCATCTCTAATAGCAGAGCAGAAGTATAATAGTACAGCCTAGACCTGCACACCAAGTTCATCTGCAATTAGAGCGAGGATGCTAGCAGCTACCATAAGTGGATCAAAACAGAGTGAATGGGATTGGATAAAGAGAGAAAAACAGGAAGGAGAGAAAATAAGAATGAGAGAAAAAGAAAGGGAGACAAGAAAGGGAGAGGAGGGGTTAGAGAGAGAGAGAGAGAGAGAGAGAGAGAATAAAGGAAAGAGAGCAGTCAGGAACACAACCTTGAGAAACATAAAAGTGACTGAGAGAAAACCTGAGCTCAGAAGGCAAGCCTATAAAAAATAAATAAACTAAAAATCACACGTCCAGATTTGGATCAAAGCACATGACCGCTATTCAATCAACACTAGCTCTGCAGCATCGCTGAATTCTCAAAAACCTCTGAAACAAAGCGCTGCCATTTGTCCAGATGTGAGAGAGGAGTTGGTAGGGCGGGCTCAGGCATCGGCACAAATAGCTCAACAGCTGTAGAAAAAAGGGTAAGAAAGTAGTATGTTCCAAAGACAAACTGGCAAATGTTTTATATTTGTACCCTCTTTACACTGAAACATCATCATTCGATACAGAGTTACGCTATCATGAAGTCTAACAGCACTTTGCTACTTTTCTCCACACATGATGCAACACTAACACTAATCCAACACTTACAACCCACACCATCATTACAAGCAGCTACAGCGTACCAATGTCATGTCACTCTGTCTCATTCCATACAGTAGACTGCACTAAACAGTTTCATTACACCATGCGAGGGCCAGGCGTGAGAGTTGACTTCCGATCATACCGGGTGAGTGTACTCTGATAACTCTCAGGTGAAAAACTGAATGGCTTTCTTGCTTAGTGGACTCTTTACTTGGAGTTTATGGATTTATTTCTGTCTGTCTTCTCCTTTGGTAAAAGTGCTGAGCTATTACAATGGGGAGGACAATTGCATTGCTTGGAGGTCTGTAAAGGAGCCTCATAGACATGCCACAGCATAGAGTCAGCTATGCTACAGAGCATTGATTTCAATTTTGCCTCTTCATGCAAGTATCAGGTGGGGACGGTGAGAGAGAGCAGCCTCACAAAAGTACATTTTCAGCATCTTCCAGCATAATAAACGGACAGTCAAGCAGGCACTGAACGTTCACTGATTCAATTTGCAGTCAGAGACAGCTGGAGCTGCCATCCACTGCAATATTCTTCCATTTTTTTGGAACGCCACATATGGGAGAGACATAAAGAAGGAAATGAAACAGAGCTTTTGGCTTTGGCAGAGAGCAAAGTTATTAGATCCAATAATAAAAATGATGTAAGTAAATGCAAATGATCTCAACACGTCTCTGAGTCACTTAAGATGCAATATACAATATTACAAATGCATTTGTTTTAATTGAAAGTGTAAGTGCGCCCTAAATTGCACCCTAGACTAAATTATATGACTGAACTGTGATGAAATACCAATATCAATGCTGGTGTTAATATTGACAAAATTCCTATTGAAAAATTGCATTTTATTGAAAATGGCTTAATACCCCATCTTCTGTTTAAAATCATCCTGAACCTTTCAATATTTGCATACATCCAGTGGGCAATGCATCTCTGAACATGGGCATGGCTGGATGTATGGGAAGAGAAAATCCCACCTAAGCCTGTTCAATGGCACTTTATGTATTATGAATTATGTATCATTATATATTATACATGTATTTTTACCGTCCTCAATGATTTGAGCCAACTCTTATGGCACTGTGGGTTACAATAATGTAAAAGACTTTTATTTCCTTAGCAACGATTGCCATGGGTAAACAAACTAACTAATGTTACCCAGTCTATAGGAAGTAGTTAGCTAGCGACTTATAAAGATGTCTTAATAGTATAGTTATATCAATATAGCCATTGAAAATTGAAAGTGCACTGAAACACTGTATTGCGGTTATTGATATGCATTAAACTATCGCTAAATAATGTCTTGTTTTCACCGCTTTGACGGGGCCAGAAATTTACTCTAGTTAAGACTTTACCTCATAAGGTTTGCTAGTCCATGACAAGCTAATGTTGGCTAACACTAGTTTGAAGAGTAAAAGGCATTAAGCATAAAATGAAGGCAATCTTTAACCAAGTATACACAATATCGGCAATATCTTTAAGTGTCCAGTTTGCTAGGTATGGTAGTTTCTCATCAGGTGTTATATTATTGATGCAGATTATTTGTGGATGAGAAGTCCCGATGAACTGCATGGCTACGGCTTTCTTACGATTTTGTCTTCTTTTCCCCATATATCCATCCACGCCCCTTGTTCAGAGATGCATGGCCCAATGGATCTATGCAAAACATGTATGTCTTTCCCCTACCATGAAACCCCACCCCTTCCACTCCAAAACAGAGACAGCCAATGTCAGTTGACATTGAAAAGTACTGACATCGAAAAAAAAAAAAACCTGCACTGAAAAGAGCTGACATGTAGAAACAAAAAAAGATTGTCATTGAAAAAGCGCATCAGAAGAAAAAAGAGAAACATCTTCTCAATGCCCAAAATTTCAATACAAGCATTTCAATGCCAATGTTGCATTGGCCAGTGGGCAACTTTTGTATGGGGAAGTTTAGAACTTTTAAATGTTATGTGAGCATGTAAACTAGGGAATTGAGAAAATGAAAACAGAGTCAGCTGGCAAGCTGATAATAGACCAATGTAATTAGCAATGTAATAATATAGTAATAGTAGTAATAATAGTAATAATAACCAATAACCAATAATAACCTTTTAACTCAGCAGCTCTACTTCTTCTGGCCTCCCGATGATGGTATAAAGTTATGCATAGTCTGTCATACTCTACCACGGCTTCATGTCCCATTCGTTTGGTGTGAGGTGTGGGATTAGATGGACTGACAACCACAATGAAGTCAGCATGATATAGGACATTCGCTTTACAGTGACATTCATGACACCTCTGGATCTATAGCTGTATCAGTTAAATGGACTAACTGCACACACATAATAATAATGATGATGATAATAAGAATACCAGTACTACTACTCTACTACTAATAATAATATGACTTGTTTTATATGATGATCAAATAACATTTACAATTTCCCAACTGAATACAAGGCAGAAAACCATTATGGTTATATTATTATTATTAGTAGAGTAGTAGTACTGGTATTCTTATTCTTATTATCATCATTATATTATTAACAACAACAACAGCAATAATAATAATAATAATCATCATCATCAGCTCTGGTATAGATAGGTATCCAAATTCAGGTATCAGAATAGGATCGGGAAAAAGTGAAAAAAGTGGATCAGTGCATCTCTAGAATAAATGATAACATTTTATGAAAGTAGGACTCCATAAAAAATATGCCCTCTGTTACAGAGTAAGCTACTGTGTGAGATGCAGCCCCAGTTATCAGAAACGTGTGAGTGTGTGTGTGTGTGTGTGTGTGTGTGTGTGTGTGTGTGTGTGTTGCCTGCATGTGCCTGTATGCGCGTGTGTTCTAGACAGGACCGAAACCAAAGTCATTCTACAAAGCACAGTGGTCGCAGCTGGGAGCAGAACCCAATGTGACACCTTCCCCGAAGTCTGCCAAGTGAAAATGGGCATGAGATATAGGTTGGGGGACACTCCCGTTCGCCCGGCAGGCAGCAATGCGAGAGTGTGGCATTGCGGGGTGGCTGGCCAGCCGAGGTAGCGGGGTGACCGCCACGGCGACGGCTGCGCACACGGGGGTGTGCTCCATTAGGGTAACCCCATTAACGTGGCGGGGGCTGAGTTTAGAATGACTAAGGGTGGGGCTGGAGGTGGGGGCGAGCAAATGCTTCAAGCAAGGGCAGAAAGTAGGGGAGGGACACTTCACCCCCTGTAGGGGACATGGGAACTGGAGTTGTTTGGGGCCGGGGAATAAACGAGAGAGATTGGGAGATGTAGAAGAAGAGACAGAGAACAGAGAAACAGAGAACATAACGAGAGAGAGACATTTTAAGAATGAGAGAGAAAGAGAGAAATAGAGAAATGTATGTGAGAGGCAGAGAGAAAGAGAGAGAGAGGTAGCGTGCGTGCCCACTGTATTTGACCTGAAAGAACTGAAAGTGTGATCTAATTAAGTTTGCATGGACACAGGCAGTGGCTTGGATCGATAGCAAATTTTTCTCTCTGAAAAAACAGCCATATTTGCGTCCCCAGGTCACTTTCCAGGCGCACACTCGCAGCCCAGATGTCCACTGAGTGAAGCCTATTTGATTTGTCTGTCAGCAAAGCTCTTATTACAAGAGCTCTGTGTGGAGAGTTTCCACTCCTGCTGTAGGTTATCAGCTCGCTTGGCAGTGGCTCTCCCCACATACTGTATAATTTTCAAGTTGCACTCCACACACACACACACCTACACACACACACCTACACACACACACACACACACACACACACACACACACACACACACACACACACACACACACACACACACACACACACACACACACACACACACACACACACACACACACACACAAACACACACAGCTTTTAGAGAGCAAGGTGAGCTCGTTTAGGACATTAACAGCATACTGTGAGAATGAAACGACTATTATGCAACTTATTTAGACAATTACAGACAAATGTGTGAGTTAATGAGATAATACACTGGGAGGTTAAGGTAGCAACTGCAGGCAGTTCAGGTGAAGACAATGGGCTGGCTATTGAAGCATTGGCAGGAAGCTACTCAAATATTTCGAACCTCTATGGATCCAGTTTGTTTGTGTATCATTACCAAAGAAGAAGCATCCTGTTTTCCTGCTGCAGAGATGAAGCCGTGACCTGTACGTGTCATGTGAGGTTGATGGCCCAAGGGCAGGAAGTTCTGGAGGCTGTTCTTTATGATGTCCTGACACACGATAATAGGGGACTATATGCTGAGTAGACCACACTGGTGATTTTCCGCTCATTTCGGTTAAGATCACAGACAACCACTACATTGAAGTAAAGGAGGCCAAACACAGGCACCCAAGGGAATGTCTCTCGCTAGTGTTGAAGCTGACGTAAGCTACACTGCTTCATGAAGATTTCATGACGCCAGTCCGAGGGGTCTGCACCTTACACTCAGATCTAGGTGTATAGGTGGACATTTTGTCTGGTGAGTGAAATCCAAAACAATAGATGGGGTGAACAGATGAAAAGACAAACACCGCACATAGAGGCTGATGCCAAAGCGATGATCTATTGTGCTGAGCAACAAAAGTCGAAAGGGTTTAAGGACCTTAGATTGTCGAATACAAACAAGGAGACAAAAGTTGCAGGCTTAGCCCATCCTCAGTGTCCTCTGTTTGAATGAAGCTCTAATGGCTGACACTTTAGCACATGCTGAGAGGAAAAGAAAGGTCTCTCTCAGCAACTTAAATCTGAAGAGAGAAAGTAATTGATTAGGAGAATTTCCAAGAAAATCATCAATTCTTTTGTGTGCGAAATGGAAGGAAAGGAATTTGCAACGCTAGGTTCACGACATCAGACAAAACAGGTTTTCAGACAAGCACTTCTAACAGCCATGAAAAAGGGGGAGCAAAACTGTACTCTAAACAGAACAAGCTGTTAAATATATTTTGCATAATGTTACCATACAACAGGCTTTACGTTTTCAAATATAATATGTTACTATTGCACACAATCTGTTAGTGTTGTGTAGCTCGCGGAAGCTTTTGTAAGGCTGGTATCTGTAAACATTTCCTGCCAGCACTGTCTGCTAGCGTTGACCCACTACAATGGTCAGAGATACAGTCTTCCTCTCGCTCTTGCTCTTGCTCTTGCTCTTGCTCTTGCTCTTGCTCTTGCTCTTGCTCTTGCTCTTGCTCATTCTCTCTCTCTCTCTCTCTCTCTCTCTCTAACACACAAACCCTGCATTCTGTGTCCTTCATCTAGTCCTCCTAACCAGACAGGTTGTTTTATGTTATGATTTTTTTCCACTTCCCTGTGGGCTGTTATTTTTTACCTAAGGTCATTCTCATCAACTTAAAGGTGATGATAGCCGTGCGGTGCGAGAGGTCCTGTGTGTGTGCTGCTGACGAAGCCTTGACAGTTTGACAGCTCCGTAACAAGAGCGTGTCATCATCGCTTACACTGATGAAAGCTGGCAGCCTAAAGGCACTTTGCTGCCTGCCATTACACACGTGCCAGTATCGTCCCTGCCAGGTCACCAATGCCCGCTATCGCCTGCCCACGTGCTAGCCAGTGTGCTAGTCTACCCGGCCTGCTATGGGCATCTGAATGTTTAATAATTCATGGGGTTGGATAATAGATAGACTTCCATGAGCTTTCAGAATGAAACTGGATCCATCAAAGCCCAAACCAGAAAGGATTTCTCTCATCGCCTCATGTCAGAAACACTAGCTGCACAATGCCTTGTCAGATTCCTGTTGAACTCAGGTTGGTAAATTGAGATTTTTCATCCTTTTTTCTTTTTTTTTATGCTGTTGTAAGGTGTGTTCAAAGTCCCCTTTGTGATCGCTGCGGGTCTCTGAAGTTACGGGGAGAGGTGCTGCTACCCGACGTCTACTGTCACATTTCCACCTCACATTAGAGAAAGGGAACACATTTCGGCGTAGCCCAGGGTAAACCACAGAAGCCTACAGATGGAGAGGACAAGAAAAACCAGCGGCTGGTGCAGCAATGGCAGACTGAGACATCAGACGAGCACAGCAGAAAGCTCACATGACACTATCTGCACTGAGCCTGATGTCAACTGTAATCTGCCTTTTAATATAATGAGAAGAGGACATGACAAAAGAGTCCAGTGGCAACAGCCCGCTGTAAGAGATCACGCAGTTGACAGTTATTTAATAGTGAGGACCAGCTGGAGGAGAGAATCACGCACACACACACACACACACACACGCACACATACACATACACACAGAACAGTCACTTACACATACTCACAGACGCACTAAGGTTTTTTAAATTATGGCTGTCATGAGCTGGTATTATTAAGGCACATAAGGCCCATGAAGTGACATGATCATCTCTCTGGGGTGTTCGGCTCAGCTCTCATAGGAGGAATCCAGTGCTGAGGCCTATGTCTTATTTATCGAACAGCACCATGGACTGGTTTGGCAGTGCTGACTTCCATGGCAGCTTCTCAATTAAAAATACCCCACGCTCATAAAAAAGCGTGTCTAGAGCGTGTCTGGTAAGGCATTGTAGCTCTATAATTTGTCTGCAATGTTAGAGCACAGTTAGGGGCAACTAGGTCTTAATTCCAACACATTTCACCACAAACTTACACACACGCACACACACACACACTCACACACGGACACACATACAGAACCATATATATGCATAAAACCACACACACTATACACACACACGCACACATACACATACACATACACACAGACACACATCCACCCCAGACTACAAAACAACACGTACACACACACACACACACACACACACACACACACACACAGACACCACCCCTGACAGACTCGTCTTTCTAATAAAAGATCATCAGCGAGGATTGGCTCGGCAGTGATTGCTCTCCGCGGCAGGGAGGAACCCCTAAATAGATCCAGAATGGCGTCCACACGGAGAGAGATCATCTACCGACAGCGAGGGATTAGCATCTGAAGATGGGGGGTGGCCGTACGGTTTGGCTAATGCCTGGCTGAGGCTGAGGGAGAGGGAGAGGGAGAGGGAGAGGGCAAGAGGGAAATGGTAACTATGGTGGTGTGCCCCAACGGGCAACCTCTCGCCAGGCTGCTATGGGCTTCGCTCCCTAGATCAGTGCCCCTTCAAATCAGAGAGAGATTACACAGCTTCTAAAACTAGCGATGTCAGTAGCTATTTAACTAGCGGCCAACAGAATTTACTTGAGAAATAAAGTAAATGTAAAGCTGTTACTGAGCTACCTAACTAACTAACTACTCGATTTGGCAATATATTTGGCCACAAAGTGATGAAGCTGTTCTTATATTTTTTCCAGCTTGTGTGGGGATCACAAAACTTCAAACTCCATAGCCTGGATGGCTAATCTGAACCAGAGGTGTGTTTCCCTAGCCTGACGATGTCATACTCATAATTCTAGTCAGAATATGAGTCTGATATCGCTCCATTGGGCTGTGATTATGGGGCGTGTTTCAACCGAACCAGGAGAAAAAATGCCTCTTCGCTCAATTGGTTACCTACAACCAATCAGAACAATGTAGTATGTGACCAGGGCCAGCTGATAAATTAAACTTTTACCGGATCCCGTAGGAAGGAAGGCAAAAACATCTTTTCGATTGACAAATGCCTTGATCGCGTTTCTTTGTTCCTCTTTCAAAATGAATGCACTGTCAATGTCTAAATGGACTCGAATCTATACATTTCAGCTCTCCAGCGGCAGCCATGTTTGTTGTAAACAAATTCAAACCAAGCGCCTTTTTGTGACGTGGTTGGTTACGTTACTGTTGATCATCTGTCCATCATCGTATAAAGCCCGCCTTGACAATTTGATTGGTACGGCAATGTCTGTCCGCAGATAATTTCTCCTCAATGGAGTAATGCCAGACCGAACTTCCCAACCAAAACATTTGTGGGCGGGGCTAAGTTCGGTCTGGTATCCAGGCTAGTGTTTCCCTACCCTGCGGCATGAATTTGAGAATGCTATGTTATAAAAACTAGCTACTTACAAATAAATGCATTAAACACAATAAAAACCCACATAGTCTCACTATATAAATAAATACAAATGAACAGCATTGTTAAACTGTAACTATACCATTTAGTACAATGTAATACACCATTAGTTACTATGTAATAACACTTGCGTAACCCTGCCTCTGTGTTGGTATTTAAAATACTTTTTACTTTTTACTGTAACAACATTCATTAATTTAGGCAGATGAATAGTGCAAACTCCCCTAGGCTAATGCAGTAATCAGTCCCATAGTAGTGCCTCTATTACTAGAGCGAGCTTATGCAGTATTATAAGTAGTGTTATAACTGCTATTAAAACAGTCTCCTCAACCACAGGTTTGCAGAAGGAGAACTGCACTTTCTCTCTTTTTTAGTCTTTCTCTCTGTCACTCACTCACTCTCTGTCATTCAGTTTTTCTCATTTTATCACCCACTCTCTCGCTTGTAAACACCCCCCCCACACACACAAACAAACACACACTCTTGCTCTCTTCCCATCTCTCTCTCTGTACATCTCTCCATCCTTGCCTTACCTACCCTTTCTCTCCTCCAATGTGCCTCTTCATGTCCCCCTCTCTCACCTTTCCTCTCCCCTCATGTCTCCCTCCGTCCTTCTCATCCTCTCTCTCTCCCTCTCTCTCTCTCTTTCTCTCTTTCTTTCTTTCTCTCTCTCTCTCAGTCAGCGGGATCTCATTCTGCAGACTCAGGCTTGCCATTCTAATAAGGGTTCTGTGTCTGACCTCCACGCTTCATGCTCACCCTCCACAATGGCAGCGGGTCCACTAAGGCCCTTCCACACTCCAGTGCAGCCTTTCTGGTGTGTTTGCTTTTGTGTTGCACTCCTGCCGAGACGTGTCTGTCAGCGTTGCTCTCCAACTCATGAAGCTGTCAGATTACATATCGATTGTTTTGTGGAAGGTACTTGTTTTGTATTTGGCACGTTTCGGTTATTTATTTATTTTACAATCTAAAGTAGGAGAGGAGCTTTCTCTTCCTAAAGTTAGACGATTCTAAAATAAACAAAGCATTCACTGACAAAACCAGGTTCTCTTATAAATTAAAAAGAGACTTTTGCTCTTTGATGCATGAGTGACATAGTACCAACTCTGAACAGGAGGAACATTTTCACAGATGGTTGCAGATGCTATTTTCATGCCAATCATCTCTAAATTGCAAAACATTTCAGAGAGGCGAACATCATAAAGGATAAAATATGCAGCTCTCTCTGCAAAGCAAAGTGAACACTATTCTATATGCCCACTCAGACATGACAGTCATCTCAAACAGGTGCCAAAATGTGTCTGACCATCAAGCAAGAAGATCAACATTTTGAGATCAATAGAAGAGGCAGACTGAGAGAGAGAGGGAGAGGTAGAGGGACAGGGAGAGGGAGAGAGAGAGAGAGAGCGATAGAGAGAAGCAGGGGTAATAAAAGTGAGATAGAGATGAAATAGAGAGTGTGTGTGTATCACTCTCATTATCACCGGGGGCGCCTGTGTCAATCACTCTGCTGAGGTGGAGCTGAACTGAGGTGGAGCTGAACTCGACTCTACGCCTTCTCTCCGACCCCGGTCTCTCCGACCCCGGTCCTGTTCAATCACCTCGCCAGCAGACAGACACGGAGAGGCACGCCTTCTCTCCGACCCCGGTCCTGTTCAATCACCTCGCCAGCAGACAGACAGGGAGATGTCAGAGCCTCCAGCAAGTCAAGTCAATCAGTCCTCAGTGCTCCTTACTCCAAGACTCACATTCACAAGTTTAAAATGAACAACACCGCAGAATCTAACTGTGTACTTACACTAACCCCACACAGCCTAAACATCCAATTACTCACATGCAATCTCATAACATCTACAAATATGCTTGTATTAACAACCCAAAAAATCTGCCTGTTTGCTGAACTTTACCAAAAATCTACACATCCAATTACTTTAACAACTCATCAACATCTACACCTCTGCTAACACACTTACCCTTCAAAAATCTCCACGTGACTATATCTCACAACCCCCACAGCACCTACACATGCTTATATGGTATTAACAACTCCACACAATCTACACAAGCTATATTGACAAAGTTATATTGACTACACTAGCTATGTTGACAACCCCTCAGAAAGGCCACTCTTTCAAGCCTTGCTGCCCTAGGGAATACCGCATGTTCTTTGGCCCCTGTGGCCTTGGTGCCCCACATGTTGTGCCTTCATTTATCTATTTATTTTTCTGAGAAACCGAGGCAAATGCTGCTAGCAATTCTGGTTTTCATAGCATGGGCAATGCAATGTTGTCTAGCTAATGTTCTCAAGCCTCAAGCCTTGTTAATTCTAGCAATCCAATTAATAATCCTAGTGTTAATGTTATGATGAGGTGATCTGATATCTAAACATTGCAGAATTAATGCTATATATTTTACGTAAGACCGAAACACTCGCAAGAGAAAGAGAGAGTTGTCATGGTTACCATTCATTCACTTGTATGTGGCATGATATAGAATAGTGAGCTTTTACCTACATCATAGGTGTCCCTATAACCTTTTTTCTCTCCAGAAAGCATGCCAAGAAAGGATAGGAGTGAGAGGGCAATGATGCGTTTAGCCATTCAGAGAAATGTATTAGTCAAATTCAGGGAATTAACAATCATGTTTTTTAACTGACCGCCTTGATGGCCTTACATGTGGCCTTTGTGTCCTGAAAATAATACGCCCCACCAAAGGCGTTGCCCCTTGTAATAATTACCTAATTACCTATTTTATACAACAAACACGTCTACAATCTAAATTTGCCCCTACTTTACAACCCTGCATGCTGTTTCGTTGTCATGGTAAAGTTTACTTCAGGAGATAGTGTTGATGCTGGCGACTGCACAAGTTCGGAGAACATCGGAAAATGGGCTATGTTCGGTGAAAATTCACTCAAGTTACCTCAGGACAGTTGTAGATAAGTATATTTATTCAACAACAATTTGTCGAGCTCACTCACAGCGCGAAGATGAGAGTGAAGCAATTTCACTAACATCACACAGGGTTTATATACGTGAAGATACTGTAAGTAGACGATGGGTTGACTCAAAAACGATCCGCATACGGATGTAATTCTAGAATGTTGATTGGTTAAGATGAGTTACCAGGCAGGAACGGAAAACACCATTTATTTGATTGGCTAATACCAGGACCTCTACTTTTCCCGCTGAGCTGCAACGTCGTTTGCCTGACATTTAATGTGGTGTCACGTTTAACGTTGCTGTTCAACATTAATAGCAACTGAATTACACGTGTGTTAGGTTTAATCTGTAGCGTTAAATAACATAAACTGAGAGTGATTGATAAAGGATATATGTTACACATCACAAACACACATAATCGATGGGTTTTTTTGTGTGAAAGTTATTTAATTGGTTAGCTAAAATTACAGTATCTTACATAGGCTGACATGGCTACGATAGCTAACTAGATAGCTACTGTACTGTGTTTGGTTAGCTCAAGCTAGCACTCTTACAAACACACATACATACACAATCGATAGTTTTTTGTAAAAAATAGTTCATTGGCTAGCTTAAATGACAGTAATGTATGCAAGCTGACTAAGTTTGGAAGACTTGAAAACTTCAAGACCTGAAGACAAAATATCCTTTTTGAAGACAAAAGCCTCTGTTGAAGTTACCTAAACTTCATCAGCAGATTACACATCCCCATCCAGCTAAGGTAAGTTGATTTACTTGCATTACAAATAACCTCAGGTAATGTTACAAGTCGCCAACAGCGAGCCTTCCCTTTAGTAGTGCTATATGCTTAGTTACCATGCTATTAAATAGAGGACCTTCACTTTTAATTTCGTGACATTTTTCTTACAAGTAATGTTAGCCCACAGTAGCATAGCCTGCTGTCAAACGCTTCTGGTCAGTGCGCATTTGGCACGAATCAGTCACGTTAAATGCAGCGATCAGGGATTTAAATCTCCCGGTGCTATTGCAATAGTTTCGATGTTTTTGCTCTTTTTCACGATGTGTTAATGACATTGTACATTGTAGCATAGCCTGCTGTCAAACAGTTGTGGGCAGTGACTGAGGGAAAATAAAGCGCTAGGTTGCGCTGCGCGCCAAAACTTTATGGATGACATTTAGCACGTTAAATGCAGCGATCAGGGATTTAAATCTCATGTTTTTATGTACATGTACATTTACAGACTTTCTATGTGTTCATCAAACTAATGCTGTCATGTTCTCTCTCCCTCTTCTCGTTTGTGACAGTGTGCTACGTTGTGTTTTGTGTGTTTGTGAAGTGTAAGTGACATATTGTGTTATATTTAGACATCCTTGAGAGATGGAGAGTTTTGCACGTCTGGAGGCTATATTTTATTACCTTGCAAATGGTTCCCACCAACTAGGAAGTAGTAGGATACAGATGTCTTCTGTCGGTAGAGCAGCAAAGCAGTATGTGTTAGATATGGGTATGTTGTACTATGTTAATTCAGGTAAGAGACGTCTGGTTGTACGTACCCCTGAGGAGAGGGACAGGGTACTGTATGAGTGCCATGACAGTGCAGCCACTGGAGAGCACCCTGGTGTACAGAAGACTGCACAGAAGGCAGTGCAGCATTTTTATTGGCTGACTTTGAAAAAGGATGTAGAGGATTGGGTTGGTTCCTGTGAGCCATGTCAGAGGCATGACAGAATTAAGACTGTAGCACCTACGCTACACCCTATTAAGGTCCAGGGTCCCGGGCAGGTCATGGGAGTTGATTTAATTGGGCCGCTCAAAACGACATCCAAGGGTTACATCCATATCATAAGTTTTACTGATTTGTTCTCCAAGTGGGTCATGGCTAGGCCTCTGAGAGGCAAGAACGGTCCAGGGGTAGGACTTATGGTGACACAAACTGTTTTGGCACAGGGTGGTGTCAAAAAGATTATCACTGATATGGGAAGAGAGTTTGTTAATGACTGTAACAAAGCTCTTTTTAAAACCTTTGGGATAGAGCATGCTGTAACTTCAGCCTACCACCCGCAGAGCAATGGGCAAGATGAGCGCTCAAACCAGAACATTAAGCGCCATCTTGCAAAGTACTGTAATGAGGAGCAGAATGACTGGGACGTCTATCTGCAACACGCTGTTTATTCGATAAACACCTCGAAGCAGCGTTCCACAAAGGTGAGCCCATATTTTGCAATTTATCGGGTTCATCACGGCAGCAGCGCCGATCCAAAGGTAGATGACTTTGAGATCGCGAACAGTGAAGAGACGCTGCAGAGGAACGTTGGGCTGGACCGTTTAAGGTGGAGTCCATGACAGCCAAAAGAGTGTCCAGATTGGTTGACAGGTTGAATGTTCGCCATTTGAAGCCATATGTTCGTCGAACAGACACGCCCAAAGATGTCGGCATCGCTTCTGATGTCCAGGAATTGAGTGTATTGTGCGACATCTCGATGGAAGCTGTAGGTGCTGAATGTAGGTATTTCTTCATTTATACATCTCCACATATGTACTGTCATGTCAAGTTCAATGTAGAGTGTTGAATGTGTTTTATGTTCCTTTTTCCTAAAAGGTGCAGATGTTGATCACACATTGGAAGTTGTCGTGCCACGTTTCGCGACTTAGACAGTCTGGCAGGCCCAGAGTTCAACTGGCTGACCGATGATGTAAGTAAAACTTAGAAATACATTTTTATTTTACTTTTTTCCTATCATGTTGTCATCAAATTTCTTTTTCTTTCTTGTAGATTGTGAATACGTGCGTTGCAGTGATTGCTGCAGATCACAAACAACGTTCCACTGTAAGTAGTTTCTATTTTCTCTCTAGTCTGACAACTTACCAGTATCTGTTATTGTTTTGTAGAAGTTTACTCTGGGTTTTTTTGTTTTCACAGGACAAAGCCGTGTTCCACGCCCTTACCACAGACGCATACACGTTGTGGTGTCGTGACTGGACAGCACATAGTTGTGTTACGGAAAGAACTTTAAGCTGTATCAATGGCATTAAGCCAGATGGCGTGGTGCTACTGCCCCGTCTCGTTGGTCTGCGTTGAAATAAAGCTTTACAGGTTTGGTCAGCGGACACCTGGGGTTAAATGCGTTGTACTGTAGCTTTATAGGTTCGGTCAGCGGACACCTGGGGTTAAATGCGTTGTACTGTAGCTTTACAGGTTCGGTTACATAAGGTAAAGTTGTGCCCTGCTGCTGGCGTTCCCTAGTCAATGCCAGTCACTTGGAGTTAGACATGCCTTGCTTCTGTCACCGGTCACATGGGTTAGACTTTGTCTTACAGGTGTGGTTAGCGCACACCTGGGGTTAGAAAGATGTGCCTTGTTTTTACTGTCTTACAGGTGTGGTCAGCGAGCAGTGCGTGCGTTGCGCTTGTAGGAAGTCCTTTACGGTTCCCAAGTGCGGCGTGCTATCTGTCAGCGCACACCTGGGGTTAAACGTGCGTCACAGGTTGTATTTACTGTTTTTTGTAAGGGGACAGGTAAGTTTGGTTCTCTCTCCATTTTCCCCTTTAAATGTATGTTATATGTATACCATGTTCTATGTATGTCCCTGTGAAGTTTAGATGTCTGTCACATATGTCTGTTATACACATTTGTTATTTAAAAGTATCTAAGCATCCTTTTCTTTTTCATTAACCTTGTGTGGAGGCTATCCTATAAGCCTCAGTGTGGACGGCGTGTGTTCCCCGCCATCCACACCTTTCCCTAATTGAGTAATCACACCTGTAGATATACCCAATTTCCTGTGACGAGCCACACCCAGTGCAATACTCGCCCAAGTGGCTAAAATAAGTAACATTAAAATAAACCTAACTAAAAGGTGGATAGAAATGGCTCCTACACCTTGTCTTGTCTTGTCTTGTCTTGTCCTGTCTCACTAACACCCCACCCATAACCTGTACCTTGACGTGGTGAGTGGGCTTTCAACTAAACAGGTCTTGTTTTGAATGGTGTTAGTAATCATGTTTTTAAAACAAGTATATGCTTTGCAGTATATTTCCACAGGTCTACTGAATGGAACACATCAAGACTCAATTAATTTAGACTGACCACAGCATACAAGACACTGCACCTGAAGACAGGCACCTATCTCCCTGCAATCACCCGACACTGAATGTCTTGCATCAAATAAAATAAAAAACATACACTGTCATAGTTTTTTCAATGTTTGCTATTGAATTGTATTTAAATTCGTTCAGATGTTGTTTATCATGTGTGTGCATATACATCTGCACCCTAGTGTAATTACTGCACTTGGTTTGGAAAATGTATTTATTGCTAGCTCTACTGATGGCTGTAATGTGTAAGTACTCAGCTGTCAGTCAAAGTTCAGAGCAGTTATGTGACACTGTCAAGATTATGTCACTAAATAAATAGATTGGTTTCAAAGACGTTAATTGGGAACCTTTTTTAGAACCTAGTTTCTATCACCAATGTTTTCTATACCTCTGTAAAACTGTTGACTGGTTGTAACTAACATTACAAACAAATTGCGAGGAAGGTTGCTCTTTTCTTCGCAAACATATTTGTTGTTTGCCATTCTCGGAAACTGATTTCAATAACCTGTAGTATGCATAGGAGTTCAGGGGGCTTAGCATTTCTAGGTTGCTGCATTGATATGCTATATTGTCTTGGATATATTTTGCATTTGTGCATAGTGTTACATACAGTTAGTGTAGCAACTTCGTGACATGAGGAGTAGACGTTCAAGGTAAGAGACGTGTTTATTAATGAATTAAACCCGATGCGACAAAGATAGGATGTCAACAGGTTGACTACCAGGCTAAGCTAACGCATCGTTTAGCTACGTTAGCTTGCTGCTATGTATTTTCCACGGTTGAAAAGTTCGGTGAACAAGTCGGTTGTTTGTTTAGCCGTATGACTTCGTAAAAATTCGGTTAACAAAACAGTTGAGTATTAAAACTTATAACTTCACAGAATTAAAATAAAAAAATAAAACGATCGTTTAAAAGTCAGGCAAACGACGTTGTAGCTCAGCGAAAAAATAGAGGTCCTGCTAATAGCCAGTTCCTGCCTGGTAACTCATCTTAACCAATCAACATTCTAGAATTACATCCGTATGCGGATCGTTTTTGAGTCAACCCATCGTCTACTTACAGATACATCTAACACTGACGCCACAATTATATCACGTTAGCAGAAATAGACACACGTGAACTAAGGTCTCTCTGTGTCAACCCGGCTGTGCTTTCTGTCACGCATACATATCAGTTAGAGATGGCAGGACAGGTACAGTTCGACCCTTCTTATCACCTCTGAGCTCATCCACACATGAAGAGAAGCTTCCTTCTTTTACACACATATGCAGACTAAGTGGCGTCAGCACTTTATAAACTAAGTTACACACAGGAACACTGAAAAGTCATGTTCCCGCATACATAAACACATGATTCGTACAAAGGTATGAATTAATATAAAGCCATTGATTAATACTTTCTTTGATCATGAACAGTGTTTCTAAAATTATTTCTATCAGGCTACTTTCTAAAATCACAAAAAAAAAAAATGTACACAGCTCGTGCCTATGCGTCCATGCCCAATGTGCGTTGTTTTTTAGGGGTTTATTCGATCACATTTCCAATTTGACTTCTGGGAAAAGTGACATCCATTACTTGTACACGTGATTGGATTATGAGCCACAGACTGTTGCACCTACAGATGTTCACATGATCAACTCCACAGAATATATGCATGTGCTTATATCAACAGCTCCCGAAAATCTATGATTAACAGCATGAACAGCACCCATAAATGCATTTGTAACAGCATGTACACAGAGGAAGAGACTGCACTCTATATATCTAATGCAATCAGTCAAGACCGAGGGACATATGGTACATATAGTACAAGAGCAACAGAGAGAGGGAGTGGGGAAAAAAAGATTATATGAAAAGAGAGAGAGAGAGGTTGATAAATTGGGAAAGGGAAAGGGAGAGAAAGGGATTAAATGAGGAATGGAGAGGGGGGAGAGAGAGAGGTAGACAAAGTAAGAAAGAGAGGGAGAAGGGGGGAGGGAGGGAGAGAGAGATGCATGAAAGAGGATGTGAAAGGGAGAGTTTGACCGATGGACAGGGACTGCGACAGATAGGGAGACGGAGAGGGAGAGAGATGAGAGTGTTTTTAAATATGGATGAAAAACATATTCTGTGACACTGACTGAGAATACTTTAAAAACGGCCCATCCATTCACACACTCCCATTGCTGGTGTGAAGTGTAACCTGCACTGTGCCGTTCCCCTTGATCTCCCAGGCTAAATTAGGCAATCAATAAAGAACCTATCCCAAACCGGAGCAGACCAACTCTCAACCATCCAATATTAAAGCCTGCATTTGTTTGTCAATAAAAGAAGTCAGCACAGCAGAGGTACTGTATAGGGATGAGAACGCGACCTTAGTCAGTCACACGTAATGGCACTGTCTCTCACCGAAGGATCCATGTTTGGCTACTGATCGTCTCCCTTGCTGTCCAAGGTGACCTCTGCTTTACATCTCATTATCAGTCATCCCGCCTTATACCGCTATAAAACCAAAGTGCCCACATCACAGCTTTTATAAGCAATTGAGCCATAATACAATTTGGTTTGGACTAACCCCCCCCCCCCCCCCCTCCTTTTCCACATGTAAATTGGTGTCATTACCGAAAACAATGCCACTTTAATTTATGTGCAGATCCATAAATGGTTTGTCTCCTCTCCTGCTTTTCAGGATTACAGGGGCAGGCAGCCAAAAAAGGACTTATGTATTTAAAGGGCCACATTAACAGGATAAACAGTAGCCTTATCTCTAAAGTACATTGACTTTTTCAGAGCGTTTTCCCCTCTCTCATTCTCATTGTCTCTCTCCCTCTCTCCCTCCCTCCCTCCCTCCCTCTCTCAGTCCCTAGCTCTCTCACCGTAGGCCCAAATCCCATTAATGAACCCATTCTGAAACTGATTACATATTTGAAATCTTTGGACATGACCCACCCTGTGCCAAATGGTAAACAGGGGCCACAATCACACACATATCAAGATTTACTAATCCGTCATTAGAGGCTCTTGAAATTAGACCCGGTCAGAAGCCCCTGTGGCCCAATCAAATGAAGGTGGAGGGATATAAAAAACTCTGGCAGCGAATCAGTATTCAAAGTGGGCAGCAGGAGGAGAGCTGTGCCGACACCCACTATCACTGCTGGACTACTTCCAGGTCTAACCATAAGCATACAGGGTGTCCTGCATATGTTTTTAATTATGCATTTTAGTTTTTTACTCTTTCAAATCACTTCTTAATTGTTTTAATTTGACACGTTTGGTCCATTTTAACTCACAAGATTGGCCAAGACATGGTGAAATGGATGGTTGTTAAAAGTTTTACATTTTTAAGCCTTAACTGATCCAGCAGGCATCAGAATATTGTGTAGTGAAGCTTAACAGTAGGATGGTTTGATAGTGCTGATATGCAGAAATGCAGTAAGTATAATCAGTAGCATGGTTTGCTATCATATTGCTGTGATGTTGCGAGGGAAAACAGGCTTATGAGCCTGGATTGGAGCACAGCAGTGGGAGTTTGCTGTATTGTTTAATAACACTAAGCTGTAGTAATGTTATAATGGGTCCCCGAAGTATGGGTTCATGATGGTCTGCTGTATAGTGAGTGCAGGCAGTAGAACGGGTTGATATTGTTGTGATGTGGTAATACTGTTTGATAGTTTGATGCCGTTGTTCTGTAGCGCTAGGGTGAGCGCTAACATTTGTGGTTTGCTACTGTTGTGTTGTGGTAATACTGTGAGGGTTAACAGGCTTGTGAGCTCAGCAGTGGCTCCTGTAAGGGACAAACAGCATATGGTGGCCATGGGGGAGGGACGGGAGGTGTGTGACTTCCTGCCCTGACAGGTCCACAAAGGAAACACCCAGGCATGGACAAAAACACTCACACACACACACACACACACACACACACACACACGCACACACTCATACTCACACATGCACACACACACACACACACGTGTGCGCACACTCACAATCAATCTCACACATGCACACACACACACACACTCACACCTACATGCACGTAAACGAAAACTCACACTCACACAGTTAAGTTCTTTATTTGAATCTTTTCCAACATACGGGATTCAAATATTTCCAGAGATAATATCCACTCTTTGATACTTAAGGGTACAAACAATCTTGCCTGCGCTACACAGCAGAGCTACCAGCTACAGCCGAGATGGAATGAAATCTTTCCAGCTGTCTGGCCCTTTTCTTATGTAAGGCTGCCAATCAGAGGCTAGTAACTGTCAGTTCCTGAACGTGCCCAACGCTGCCAAATATCAGAATCACCAACCTACATTTATAACCTAGCACACAAATATGTGTAACTAAGGGCTGGCACTTGCTTAGTTTATCAGAGAAGGATATGCTCATATATAGGTCAAAGACACAATCTATCTCCAAGACTGTCTTTTTGGCAGTCATCTACACAAACAACATTAGGGGTCTTGGGGTGTTAGGCAATACTTGGGGATGTTTGTGCACAGACACATCTCTAGGTAACACATCCCAACATCTCAACAGCAGTGGCAGTTAAGTCAATAATACGGTGATGGCATGCAGGGTAGAGTCCCTTGTACACTTTACATCCATTCATGATATGAGCAACTGATTCTATGTGTGTGAGTCAGGGTGCATTACAGTTTTTTCCAATAATTTTCACACTTGTTTCAATACCATGTACACTTTTTCAAAATACTTAACACATTCACCATATCAGTAGACTATGTGAACTAAACAGTAGATCATTTTCCATTGGTTAGATACATAATGCATTCAATGACCACTTCTACAGAAATTCATGGATACCTGTCTCAGTCAATGTTCACCACCAGCAAAAGACTGTGCAACTACAGAAATGTTTTCAGACACTTAGATACTCTTGATAGAATCTAAATTAGCACGCCAAAGTTGAAGAAGGGACCGGAGGACGTAGTCAGGTTTCTGGAGTTTATTTCGGCGTGGAGACCCCCTCTCAGCTGGTGCTCACAGAAAGGCCTACCTGTTTGTAGACTATGAATGGTATTTATTTTAGGGGTTCACCTATGGGGGGAGGGGAGTGATAACAGGGTACAAAGGGTGATAGCAGGAAAGAGGCTATCTAGGGGGGGAGGGGTTCACATGCCATTTGTTCAGGTCTCAGTGAGACAGACAGAGTACACATCCAAGAATGAGTAACAGATACAAAATAATGCTACACTTAGTTAATGTCTTACAACAGAATAGCAATATTTCTGGTTCCATCACTCTGTTCAAAACAGTCAACTTTCAGTTCAAAACCGGACAAAATTTTGGATCACTGAAGATGGAAATATGCTGTATTTTGTAAAACAGATGAAATTATACACCTAAAATATGCAGATTATTCAGATTTGTACTGAAAATGTATTCAGTTTTCTGCTTTGTTTTGTTTGTAGCCTTGTTACCTGCTATACAAAAGTGTTGCTGTACAGGATTTGCATGTTTTGAAATGTGCACGTATGAAGGAAAAATATAGATGTAGTTGTTGCTGAAAACATTTTCCCACTATTACTGTAATAATGTATGTGTCAAGTCATATGCTATCAATGAGACAAAGTGACCCAAAAATGCAACTACAACAAACACTTCTATCCAAAGTGACTTACAAAAGCATCTTGCATTGCCACTTCCACTTCTTCTGGCCTCATGATGGTTCTGTAAGGTTATGCACACTCAGTACCACTCATACATACAGTACATAGCTTGATCTATAACTGTTATCTCATTAAAAGTTAAATTAACAATTTAAACATTATGTTATTCTTCCTTGTATTGTAAATAATTTAATTGTAAATAGTGTTTTAACATGATATTAAACTTAAGGCATATTGTTGCATCCAATTGCTTATTCAGCCATCCATCTTGCACGGATGTGTCATTTCAAAGTATAAGCTTGTTCCTAAATTCATATATAGGACTGTTGAAGGGTAATTTGAGTGAGTAGAATATCAGCGAAGTACGGCTAGAAATGGTCAACACATTTTGAAAAATATGAAATCCAATTTCATAAGTTCCAAGTACATACGATGTAGTAGATAGATCAGTAGATAATCTGTATGACGTCTCTGATTTTTTTTTGTTTTCTGGAGTTTAAATTGGGTTTAAACAAAACAAAACAAAAATGATTTTGATTGCAAACCTCAAATCCTGGAGGGACTGACATAGTGTGTGACACAGAGAGGTCAGCAAAATCAAAAGATGCAAGCGTACCCTGCATCCTCAGTCCAGCCTAGCATTGTTTTGTGTCATTCTGTGTCGCAGTGAGGAGTCCAGCCTAGCATTGTTTTGTGTCAGTCTGTGTTGCACTGAGGACTGCGCTCAGTGGTGTCGGCTTTTGGAGGGTGTGGTGTGTTCTGATAAAGCAGAGAGCAGCTTCCACAGTGATACGAGGGTCTGACCACAGCATGAGACACCTCACACACACACACACACACACACACACACACACACACACACACACACACACACACACACAAATCAATTATAAGCACAGGCATACATATACATACAATATCACGAAATCATCCATTTCCTCTGAGGAATAAGCACACACATGTGTGTCTAACACACCATTAAACACACTCCATAGGGTCACACTCAGACACTCAGCACAGACACGGGGCAGCACACATTACTACTTCATAACTTATTGATATAATTACACATGCATACATTTACAGACATGCTTTTTAAGGACAGTGGGGAGTTAGAGAGTGAGGGATGGAGGGAGGAAGGGAGGGAGAGAGAGAGAGGGAATAAAGCAGAGAGAGAGACATCAAAGCTAATTGCACCCCATGAAGAACAAGAAAAAAAATACATGAATATTATTCATGTAGTGAAAGCAGGCTACTTAGTGTGCAGTTTCATATCAACCTGATATGATCATCATTATTACTGTGGACAGAGTGCACAAACACACACATGTTCCATCAACAGACGAGACTAAAACACACTGGCACTCTGACTCACCCACTTCAGCTGTGGAACAACCATTACCACTCAGTCAAGCGCACACACACACACAAAAGACAAATACAACCAGACACTTACTTGCAAATAATTCTTTAAAGTGGGCACACACACACTGGTGCACATATATAACCAGCCCATATACACACGCACACAAACACACAGAGAGACATACACAGTTCACACATAATTGAAAAACTGATGTAAGCCAAGATGGTGTACGGACAGGCTTGTATTCATCCTGAACAAAGGTAAATAGGACAAAAGGCAAAATGCCCCTCGCACAGAGTCAGACAAACACAAGGGTACCATCACCTTCCAATACAGCTATTCTCTTGGCTCTACTGCTGGCAGGGGCAATGCTAAACACTCAATGTTTCCATTCCCAATGCTAACCTGCTCATGCCGCATCATATGGTAGAATATGCTCCTCTCGTAAAGGGCCATTGCTCCATAATGCTATGCTCCATAATGAACATTTCTTAATATGTGCCATATTCAAAATATTCAGTCTGCACTGTCAATGATCTTACTATGTGCTGAATACAATCTTGTATTGTCAAGCACAGTCTCCTTTATATGGGACAGGAATCACCTCCAATAACAACAACAAAAATCACAAATTACACCTAGCATTACAACAATGTTGAACCTCCTTCACAAGATTGGCTTAACCCTGACATCAGCCTTTCATGGAAGATGCTGTATCTTGTCATTCGACATGATAACAGTTCATGTGGCATGACATAATGGCATCTTATGATCACTCATTTCCATGACTGCGCTCATAATGTAAACAGACTACGCCACATTCTAATGAGCTCTTGTGCTCTTGTGCTCTTGTGACATGACATTGATATGTCATTTTAACTTGACTAGTCGTGAAATATCATCGTTGATAGGGTTCAAGTGAAATGTTCCCCAAAGTGTCCCCGAGTCCAGGGCACGGGAGTTGATGACACTGCTCATGTCTGCCCCTGCAGCTTGCCATTCTTCAGAGCTGGCACAGCGGGCACTGAATGTGCTGACATTTCCTCACGGGCGTCAGCGGAACACAGTCTTCACACACACACACACACACACACACACACACACACACACACACACACACACAGGGAAGCAGAGTTGAGAGCTAGGGAGATGGTTGCAGAGCCGCACTGACACCAGACACTTGAGATCAATAGACCAAAACCACGGCTGCACAGAAAGAGCTAGCGACGCTGAAGCTAGCGATGCTGTCGCTGGCCAGAGAAGCCCTCAGCCCTAGAAAACCGGAAATGGACCGGACAGAACAATTACAGATCACTCTCTCAACCTCAAGGGGGAAAGGCCCATTGCTGTGAGAAATAGGCCTGCAGACAGAGCGTATATCCTGATTTGTCCTGTCCTTCTGTGAAACCCAGCTAATTTACCACACGGGTCATTGTACTGAAACCCAGTGGCTGCGGGGGAGCTCCTCATTTAAAAGTGCGGCTCTTTCTTTCACGTTTTAAATTAACAGCCACGGTCAACCTTGTTTCAACACGGACCAAAAATATACAGCGGCCTTTATCTTGCAAATGTCAGCCCTGGCTGATTGTGTGGGGTGATTAAGCTCTGGTGCGCCAAGGCTAAGGGCAGTAAATGCTAATAAAGCTCATTGAAAGCCTTAATGATGCTGAAGGCAATTTACTACCATCAATAAAAAGAAACCTGACTATGTATTAGACTTAGTTAAGGTCCCACCTCTTCATTGGTGGTCTCAACCATCTCATACGAGGGGAGACGGTAAAGTGGTGGTTTAAAAATGACCATTTCAGGAATCGATGGTTCACAGATTAGACACTAACTGTGCGAAGGGATCTTTTTCTTCAGATATTATACTTTTCCATTAGGAACTGATTACAACCTGGAAAATTGCATTTAATCCTGCTAATGCTGTCTATTAGAGCATAAAACTCTAACCCTGAATGAAAGACACTTTGAGACCTCAATGGGTTTTTGTTCGAACTTCAATAGGGCTGACTCTAGAACTTTCTGCAGTTCCAACCTTCATCTTCAGACGTGTTTTATTAGATGAATAGGTCTCATCTGTGCATCTCTGCCTTTTTGTAAGGCATCCTTGGGCCTTTCAGGCTCCTGAATGAGACACAAATTTGCAAATGAACTTGAAGAAAAATACTAATCTTTACATTTCAGTTTGGGTCTGACTGTCTCAGAGAGAGAGAGAGAAGTAAGAGAAAAGCAGTGTGACTTTCAACAGAGCATGCTTTGAGAGAGTATGTTTCCCTGTGGTTGGATTTTCAGGAGGCACCGCTGAAGAGGGCAACATTAACTTTCCTCTAATCTAGACTGTCTCTAAGGACAGAAGCGTGGGAGGTAAATAGTAGTTATGAAGACTAAACTCTGGGCTAGGAGAAAACACTACTGGGTTTCTGTTTGTTTGTTTGTTGGTTGGTTTATGTTGCTTTTTACATACATCCTCACTGCACTGCATCTTTCAATTCAGGGATATTGAGGTCCTACTCAACACAACTGTCTCGTTAAGAATGTTCCTCTAAATAGTCACAGGAAACCACCATACCCTTCCCTTGCTTTCTCTCAAGAAAACCCCAAACCCTTATTTAACTTGCCTGCTGTGTTTTGGGTTGGGAAACAGGATGGAGAGGCTAGCACATCACGCTGTGGTGTGTGTATGTGTGTGTGTATGAATTAAATATGTATGTACTGTATGTATGTTTGTATGTATGTATGTTTGTGTATGTGTGATTGTGCGAGAGAGAGAGAGAGACAGAGACAGAGATCGAGAGAGACTCATCGGACGGTGTTGATTGGGTTGAGTTAATTAATTTCCCTGTTCAGGCAAGGCCATGCATGATTAATGGGACGAGTGGCATCTCTGTGTGGAGCAAGCCCTCTGTCAGAGGGGATAAATCTCCACCAGCGCGGCGCAGCCAGCCACCGGACACAGACCCAGCGACAAGCCATGACCCCTGCCACAGAAGGGGGGTGGGGTGGGCTGGGGGTGACTGGGGGATGTCCATACAGTGAGCATATTATATGATTAACAGTGGAGGGACTGAGTAGTGATTCTCATTTCATCAACTTCATTTATTGCCCTGTTCTGCTAGGAAAGAACAATGGTGTTAGCTTTCCTGTTGATTTTCAGCAAAGAGCAAAAACATCCATTCCACACACACACACACACACTTCATTATGTGCCAAATTATTGCATGACACACTGAAATAAGTTATGTTGGTTATTTTCAAATCAATCTCTTCACGGAAATCACATACAAAATGTACATCCTGCTTTGTCCTTGTTATGTGCACAGTTCAGATCTTTGGAGAAAAATAACGTTAGCGTTCCTATTATATTTCAGGCAAGACCGAAGTTTAAAATCACGCTTTGTGTACACTGTGTGCTGTCCTAGTTTGTTACATAGAATATCTACAATATCCACAAAACACAAAGCTGACAACATCCGTTTGAGAAGACAGAGAAGAGAGAAGGCAGCAATATTTTCTTTCAGTCACACACAATAAGTCAGGGCATATTTCATACGACAGAAATGATGGAGAAATGGCCAAAACGACACCCACCCTGGAAACGCTTGAGCTGACTGAGGGCTCATATTGGAATCTGCAGTCCTAGGGGCTGTTGGTGTCCCCACTTAAATGCCAAGCCTTGAGTTCCAATAGCCTTTCATAGCCTTTCATATCCTTGCTCAGCTTCAATTTCCAACAGAATGATGTCACCTCCAGAAACTCGCCTGCCCGTTGCAACAATGACTGATGACTAAAATATGAAGCTCAAAAACTTGGTGAATGATGCAAGATTTCACCGTAGAAAAATAAGCCTCTTGGAAATAATAATAAAAAAAACCCTTCCTTCACAAACTAAAACCTGTGCCCCCCATAATATCTGCTAGATGAAGAGCCGAAAAGCTTAGACGCTCATGTCTATGGAGCTGAATAATGAAGCCATGACCTTGCTGACCTCCAGGCGCCGGCTACCAAACCAGCTGAGTTCACACAGGGAGCAATGATGAGGTAAAAAACACTGATTACATGTGATCCCATTCCTTTCACTTTCAAATCTGATAATACAATTTATTTTCACGATATGCTGAATCCTACTTCCTGAGATGCAATGACGTAACCCTTCAGATTTAACTGACCCATGGCATGACGCATTCTCTCTCTCGCTCGCACACACACACACACACACACACACAGACACAAACAATTAAACAAGAGCCAACAGGAATTTATAATGGAAAAAAACTGTTATTGAAAGACCTCTTCAAGATCATCTCTTTACTAAGCAAACATATAAATAAATAAATAAATCTCCCCAGATTAACGCCATAATTCCTTTCGATTGTTTCTTCCAATGCATACATTGAATCAACTTGATGTGGCACTCGCTCTTAAGAAGCTTACCAACGGTATCCAAGCACTGCCTGAAAAAAACCTCTTCAAAAACACATCTTAAAAAATTGATGAAAAAAAAACAACAAAAAAAACAATAAAAACAACAATAGCACATGAACACAAGCAGGCCGGCTTCAGAGGGCAGGGAGTGCATTCTGGGAAGACGTTTACCTTGTATGTGCTCCCCTGTAGAGCATGATCTATGAGGCTGCGGCGTCAAATGCCAATCTCTGGATACCCCGCTTCCCCATGCTGGAGCAGTACTGAAGGGTTTTTTGGTTTCTTTCCTTTCTTTAAATGCCAATGCAATGTTACTTTTTAATTTCATGAACCAAAAAATCATCGCACTGAGTAAAGCAGGAGAATAATACCATGCAGCGTTGGTCAAACATCACATTTGCGCCCACGTATCAGTGTCCCCCGTGTTGGATTTAGTCCACTGTACTCTAAAAGCGAATCCACACAGATCCAGAGTCTCAGGCACGATCAAGTAACGTTGTCACAGATAAGAGGAAGAGCTGAGATTTATACCACTCCATAAACTGCAGACAGGAGCAGTGCACGAGGAGATACTTGCACACATAGGCTGAAAAGGAAGCTTTAAAACTTTTAATTGATCAGCAACGAGATTAATTGCAAGCATTCGGTTTGCGTCACTTGGCTTCTATAAGTAATGATCAGAGAACGCGAACATCGCAATGCATGTCTTTTTATCTGCATGATTAAAGTCTGATAAAGAACATCTCCTCCTTCCTCTCCTTTCAGTCCTCTCACTCGGCTTTCTGCCAGTGCAGTTTGCTTTTGATAAGTTCTTCGTGAGCCTCACCGAGGCGGAGAAACACATGCTGCTGCTGAGAATCATCGCACACAGACCTGAGGTGCCACGATATGCGTTAAAATGGCAAAATATCGAGCAACGCACCTATTGGATTCCACTGTTTGAGAAGTTTGAAGCAACTTGGGTATCGAGCGAGGTCCATACACAAACAAAACATCAGGGCTAAGACAGAACTGTTGAGGGGTATTGAGCTGCTGAGGGATCCTGCTGAGAGAGAGAGAGAAAAAAACAACCATCCTGTACTCAGAGTTGGATGCTCTGGTGAACATACTGGTGTGAGAGTGGGATTTAGGTCACAAGGTGTCGAATCGAGTGATTCTCTGTCCGTTCAGTCAGCCACAGTCAAACTGCTTCTGCTCTCCTCAGTCTACATGCAGCTCGGACCTTGCTTCACCTTATTTTTCTGAAGAAGAAATCCATCTTCATCACGCAAGGCTGGTGCATCTCCACATGTGAGCAACACTAATGCCTCCACACAGTGCAGTTCATGGGGCAAAGCTGCTGAGGAGCTAGAGGAACTTTTTTGAGTGTCTTGAGGAAGTGGCCTGTGGCCTGACAGGGACACTGACAGTGGGCGGTACAACCACTTGCAGAAAGCAGCCAGGTCTAGGCCCATATCTGGCAAAAATCCACCACCAGACCTCGGCCAGACCTGTTCCAGATTCAACTACTCTCCAGGCTCATTGAGGGCACTGCCTTCTCCACACACATTCGCCTGGTAATTTATGAGTCTGGAGCAATCGCAGCATCAGGGCAGCATAAAAAGCTATAGATTTTAGATATTAGAGCGAGGTCTTAAAAGTTAGAGTACATTTGTTTTAATAGCGCCTGCCACACATGCGAAACTCCTCCGTGGCGAGACTTTACCTGGAACATTCCGTGCCATCATGAATCACATCCAGCTTCCAAGTCTGCCCGGGAGCCAGCTGATGAATGTTTCATGGCCCTCGCTTGGCAAATAAAAAACCTGTGGGCTAATGTCATAACCCAAACACACTGCCTGTATTCATAACAAGTTATGGCTATTATATAAAAAAAAAGCAACAACCCCACACTCACCTTCAGGGAAAAAGACCTGACCGCAGGCTACGTTTCTGAATGAGTCACTACTGCCAGGCCGATTCTGGGTCTCTTGCAGCGCTTGACACACAATGGCTGGGGTTAGAGCCGTAATGGTGGAGAGACTGATCTGGAGTCAGTTAATGGAGAGAAGCGGGGAGGGGGTAGTAGGGCATGAATCAGCAGTTCCTTTGGGAACTAATGGCTTTTCCGGCCTTGAACCGGGCCTCACAGCCTGCAGCTGGAGGCAAGGGGCCTAATCACATAGCTCCGGCCTTGCAACGGAGGTGAAGTGAGAGGATGTGTGGGTTTTAGGGGTGGGAAGGAGGCGGAGGGGGGGAGGTGGTGGAGGAGGGGGTCGTTATTACATCCTCTTCAGGATTAGGAGGCAAACAGCAGGCTCAGCGGGGCCTGGCGTGTATCAGCGGTGAGCGGAACCTCCCACTCTGCCAGGATGGGTGTCGAGCATGGCGGGAAGCCGGCGCTATTGAGCGAACGCCCCCGGCGTTCCTGTTTCCCACCTGATACAGCGACAGCGTAGCGTAGCACAGCACAGCTCGTCCAACCGCAGGCAGGTGATCTTTCTGCCTCCCAGCGTGCAGCCGCTAATCCGATGCATCTCTCTCCTCAGCTTCATTACAAAAACCCTCACTGCGCTCACCAGCAGAACCAGAGGAAGGCAGGAAGTCCGCCGATGCGTTCGGAGCCGCTTGCCGTCGAGTTAAAAGCCTCTGTGCTTAACAAGACCTCCAGCGTGGAAAGGAGGAGGCGATGCTTTGTGTTGTGGTTTAAGCACCTCTGCAAGGCATGTTTTATGCTTACTGGAGGATGAAATGAAGTCTTTTGTTCACCTAATGTGAGTCAGAATGCAACTTTCATCTCAAGCAGGCATCCGTACCTTTTTTTTCCCCCTGGACTGAATGGGAGCATTTGTTGTCAGTTTTCGGTTCTCATAATACAATCCAATAATATAACTCCAACCAAGCCAAACAGCTACTTAAAATGACATTGAGAGGGATATGAAATAGATGCATTCTTGAGCTGGCCTCTTCATCACAGGGGTTGGTTATGCTGGCACCATTGTTTTCAAACCAGAAGTGTGGGGAAGTGTGAGCTCAGCTACGCCGGGTCTGCGCTGCTGTATCACATGACCGCAATAGATGAGCCCTGTCAGCCATCATTAGGGGGCCACTTTGTTTCCTCTAGCCATTAGAGTTCAGTTGCACACACACACACACACACACACATTTTTATTCGCTCCCTCCCCGAGCCCGCTTGGCGCAGCACAGACTCTCCTCTTGTTTTTCCCTCCCTCATAATAAATGGATCGCTGGACCACTTTAGCAAACACAGCCAACAGGGAGACAAATTGGAATTCAGGCATAACTGCACCTGCGGGGGAAGAGGTAACTCGGGGCGCAGCCGACTTATCAGCTGAGCCCAGGGCCGAGGGGCACGGGGGGCTGCAGGCATCAAACGACACTTTCAAATAACAAAGAGAAACACTGGCAACACTGAGGCATTATCGCATGCTGTAAAAACAGTGGAAAATTTCATTAGGTTCACACGCCGGGCCAATTTAAGAGACCTATTTCAAAGGCAAAGTGTGCTGTCTAGAGAGCGGTTCCACGTCTTGCTGCGGTTCCCTGCACACACTGACACAGCAGCACAGGAACCCAAGATCTGTCCATGGTGCTGAAATGCTGCTGAGTTGATGGGGACTTGAGGAGCTGTCCGGTGCTGAATCTGACACAAGCCATTGACCGAAGGGCATAGCTGTACAGCTCCTCCTCGATCTTTTAGACTTCTGCAGAGACGTGACAGGCATCAGATATATAGCTGCAGAATGGTTCATTTCCTTCTATTATTTCATTTTATAACACAGAGTTTTATGTGCGTCTGACTCTCAAACTGTGGCAGATGATTTACCAAATAAACATTAACAAGGCAGCTCTCAATCTGGTTGCAGTTTGTATTTTCACTGAAGAGACAGTAACAGGGTCAGGTGACCAAGAACAGATGTTCCAGGGTCTGTTTAATCCCTATTTGATCAGTAAAATAAGGCTCATTTAATAACATGCCATCTTGTCAGAGTAGCAGCTGTCTAATGAGTTGCTACATCACGGAAATAAGGCCCATGGCAGCTAGCTGATGGGCTGATCAGAACCACTGAAGTTTCAGCATCTGAAGAGGAATGAGAAGGTGGCAACATGCATTCAGACTAATAGTCTAGAACGCTCAAAACATTCAGTCTTCATTCCAATACATGCACTGATCTATACTAAGCAGATGATGGAGTAAAGCACTGCCATCCATTAATTATTACAATACAATATCTAATGGAAACAATAATAGAGGACAACCACAGAAACTGGGAGTCTTTCTTTGTGTCAATAAGTAAAACATTAAGGGCAATAAGGACTAAGTGTTTGATCATTGTGTTTTCAATTTCAACAGCATATACGTATCGGTATCACATCACGGTATTTATCACCAGAAGTTCATACTCTTAATATAATTGTATCTTTCCAGTGGCAGAAGCACCGTTATGCATTTATGCAAAAGTCTAAAAAGAGAGATTTTTTTTTTCATTAACAGGTCACTGACGGGGTATTCTCTGACTGTCTTTATTTCATATTTGTTTTAATATCCCAGTCTTGATAGTGTTGCTAACGGCAAACCGTACACGTCTATAATACCAAAACACCGCTCACCCTTAATTGAGCTCCAAACATTTTAGTTTTTTATAATATCTCCTGAGGAGAACAAGACAATATCTTAATGCAGGTATTTTTTTCTTTGACTCCAGACCCCACTAGTTCCCAGGTGGTGTGTACAGGACATGACCCTGGTGACCTGAGCCTTACAGAGCCCCCTGAAGCCTGTTAGCGCGGAGCACAGTCGAGGGAGTATGACATGTTCACGTGAAACCTTGCTCTGGCAGTCACCTCTGCGGTCACGAGGCCTACTCAATCTAAACACCACAGGCTCCCAGGGGACACAGAGTCAGGAAATCCTCACTGTGCCGCTAAGCACCTGGGTGAGGGGGTGCAGAGAGCCCTACAAGCTTCGGCAGAGACAGGAAGTGTGTGTGTGTGTGTGTGTGTGTGCGTGTGCAAGAGGGCGGGGGTGAGGGAGGAAGCTGATGGGGGGTCAATAGGAGTCATGGGTCTGTTGCTCAGTCAGCAGGCAAGAACAAACAAACACCGGAACACACGGAGCTCCACTGCCCAGCTAGCAGAAGCCACTGTCACAGTTCCGGGCCAGGTCCGGGCTAGCTCCGGGCCAGCTCTGGGCCAGATCAAACAAAGTCAGAAACAGCAGTGGTCTGGGTTCTCTTATAGCCTGAGTGGAGAAAGGCAACGGCGAGGAGAAAGAAAGAAGGAAAAAAAACAGGAAATTAAGATTTTGTCCCCAAAAGAACCCCACCCCCCTCCCCATCCCCATCCCCATCCCTGCGCGTGCAGACGTGCAGACACACACATTCCTCCCCCACAAACACACACAGAGTGCTTGGTAGGACAAATCCAGAAGCAGATTATCACTGTTTGAACAATGCACAGTGAATTGTAATTACTGTTGTTTGTGCCAACAGATTAGCGATAAATGATTTATTGCATGATTACAATAAACAAATTACTGCACATCCACAGAGGGCAAATGAGAGCTTTGAGTCTGTGTGAGTTCTCGTCAAAGTCATGGCAGATTCCTCTGGATGCGATCATATATAGCAACTGTCGGGAGACAGAAGAGAGATACAAAATGCCAAACGGTTTGATATATATTAGCTAGACAGATGCCATCTGATTAGAGCGAGTAAGAATGGTTCCTCCTTGTTCAACTTGAATCAATAGATAGAGCGGCATCAGCCCCATCCCCCATGGAACTTTCATCTTAACAGTGCTTAGTTACAGGCCACCTTCCCTCATGCTTTATGTATTTTTTATGACGAAAAATCTATGAGCCAATTTAATTGGCCGTTAGAACAAACTCACTGCATGTATAAGCCTGTGTAGGTACACGCATACACAATCACACACAGACACATAGACATAAACACACACACACACACACACACACACACACACACAGAAAATACTTCAAGCCAAAAACTATTTATATGATGAGTGCTGTCAAACAGTTGGCTCACTATCGGCTCTGCGTAATGTGGTTTGTTTAGAGTGAACACCACATTTCTGAAAAGCAGGGATGTGGGTGCAGCACTAAACGCATGAGCAAGATGAATATTTACTGTAGAGAAGACCTTGAGGCGAGACCTTGTGTGGATGCTCGGGCGTTTTATCAGTGGAAGCTGCAACCTTCAGGAGGTTATATGGCGCTTAGCCACCTGCGGGCCCCTGCAGCCTGCAGAGCTGGGATCCATGGCAATGTGTTGGGCTCTGATAATAACACATGCCAGCTCGCTGGAGACGGGCCGCGGCTAACGAGAGTTCCTGGGCGCGGCGCCTGAAGACATGCGAGATAACGGCGGACATAAGGCCAGCAGGAGCCAGGACATCAGCGCAGGACACATCACAAAGACCCACCACTGTTCCTTAATACAAAAATCACAGCAGAATTATCAGTGCTCTTTCATAACACAGAGCTAAAATAGCTCCGCTAATCTTCCTTACCCATCAGCAATGAGAAAATGTGACCCCCAACTGCTGAAAGAGAGTGTGAGCAAAGTTGCAGGGTGGGTTTTCCGAGAATATAAACACAGAGGCTGCTGGAATGTGTTCCTTCACTATGCCTTTAAAGATGGTTCACTTTAAAAATGCTGAAAAGGGCACCATTTTGCTGTAACACTGTCCCGGCTTTAAAAGAACGCAGCATGCTGTTTCACGAGTGGAATTGTTCCATTACAGGGATTGTGACTCTGGAGCCCCCACTCCAAATGTGAAGAGTTATTTTGTGAGAGATGAACAAAAAAAGAAATAATGAAAATAAAAGTAGAACGTGTTCTCTTTGCGTTACAAATTTCAAATCATCCCTGCAATGACTTTTCACACATAATCACACAGCCACACACACACACACACACACACACACACACAGACGTACACACATACACACACACGTACACCCACCAACCCACACACACAGACACAGAGCGAGATAAGGACTTCTTCTCAGCAGCTGCACAGATCACAGAATTATTATCAATATTTAATAAAGAGCTTTTGATAATCCCTTTTCTTCTTGCTCTCTTTCAAACAATGGGCAAGACATGAGAGTCTCACGCCGTCCTGGGCCAGCACTACCGTGAAGGGCTAAATCTAAAATTCCTCTCCATGAGATTAAATCTGCATAGAATGACCATGTCCTCATTTCAATGGCAGAACAGTGGGGGGAAAAAAATACAAACAAAAAATGGAGACGGAGGGCAAAAAACAAACACAAAAGAGATCCCGGCAGCTTACAGACACTCTACTGCTTGCTGCCTGCATTTGGAAAATAGATTACTGTGGACACTGTCAACTATATTTAACAAAACAAATTCCTGACCACAGCCTATTACTGTCTGAACGGATTGCCTTTAGCAGAGAGAAACACATGTACAAAACAAACCCATCACAGGCACAGGCCTGGCCGTGATCTACCTCAAATCCATCATGGTTTTAGAGTCATCTTCTAGTTGTGTATGCGTTGGTGAGGGTAGTGTATGTACTAGATACACTCTTAAAAGCCAACACCAACATCACACCACTGCACGACTGACTGCATGTTGTCTAAGTTCTCACTCCTTTTAAAAAAGGAAACGTTTAAATTCAAGCAAAGGCTGGAGGCCATTTCCAATAAGACCTGACAGTGTCCCTTGCATCTTTCCACACAGTGATGAAAATAGTACATTTCCATTATCCAGAGTCCATTCCGTGAGGTGATAAGAGACCCTATGAAGTCAGATCTGTCCGCCATGCCCAGTGTTCAACAGGCATCAAACAACAACAGCAACAATGACACACAAATGGCCTGGGGGGGTATTCCAAGTACGTCGTTTAGTGACAAACCTGGCTAAGTTAACTCAGAGGAAGTGGTAAACATCGTAATAGAAGAGCCCTTTCTTCAAGCAGCTCAAGCATCTTCTTTTACGAGGTTTATCGCTTCCTCTGAATGAACTTACCTAGGTTTGCTGCTGTGTGTCAGTGCTTGTTTGCTTTGCTCACAACAGAGCAGTGAAATAGGCAGAATACTAATTAAAAGATAAAATGTGTGTGTCGCTAATTTAATTTCAGCGCATGTTTGCATCATTGATTATGTGTTTTTAAATGACTGGCTTCCAAGACACTGCAGGGGACCAGAGAGAGAGAAATAAAAAATAGAGAGAGAGATAGAGAGAGAAAGAAAGAAAGAAAAAAAGAAAGACAGAGAGAAAGAAAGAAAGAAAGAAAGAAAGAAAGAAAGATAGATGAGGGTGGGGGTAGGGCTTCCTGTTCAACACAGCACATACAAACAAATAAAAATGCATTCATCTCTTTGGTTGGTGTTCTTTATGGTCTTCCTGGCACCTGGACATTTACTTATAACCTTTTCATTTACAGTCTCATAACACTGAAGTACTAACCAGAAAAGTGTTTGGCAAAAACAAACTACATTATGGGCATTCAGTTCAGGTCAAAGATGGTAAAAAAAAGACAGAAATATAATAAGAACCTGAATAAACCTTGAAATGACCATTAGAATATAATAGCTAGATAATTCTTCAGTACAGTACAGGCACCAGAGTAATAGGTATGTATTTTGGGGTAAATATAACTCATTACACCAACATACATGACAGGTTTAAGACATTAAGCTGGCAGTCTCAGTATATGGAAGTCAACAGTGTTACAATAAAACCATGTTTGGCATGGAAGCCCTAAGTACCATGGCAGCCTGACTAAATTACTGACATGGACTAAAACATAAGATGCCTAAAGCAGAAAAATAAACAGAAAGACAGTCAGTCATCACCATCAAGGTGAGAAAAGGTATGTATTCATATTACAGTCCTATTGACCCCCAATGACACCAATAACCATACAATGATTGATTCAGTCCATCATTATTCCTTCTGTAACACCACCCAAATGGTGGTTAAGGCCTTGAGGGGTTTTACTGATATCAATACCTCAAGTCAATGCCTATCTGGCCTTTAAAGAACCAGAAACGGTGGCTAAGGAAAGCACAATCCCCAACAGAAAACCACTAACGCTCCAGGTCAAAGGGGCTGTGCTTAGGGTTAGCAGACCTGACCCCTAAAACTAAAATTGCTACTGAGACCTACGCTATGGAACAAATTGTTCACGAGAGGGCAGATGCAGACCAGGAGAGCAGTGGTATGACAGAAGCTAAAACCAGTGTGGGGGATCGGTTATTGAAATGGCACTCTGTACCAAACAGGAAAACCAGAACAAAGAGTTAAAGGGAATTAAAAACAACAGGATCAACTTGCTCTGTGCATCAGAAACAAGATGGGTCAAGAACGGCATATGCATCAGGACACCATATTCCATACTAAAGGTGGCTTGAAGAGCATCACAGCCATGGAGTAGCAATGGCCATGGATGCATGGAAGGTTGATGGAATGGAAACCTATAAATGAAAGACTGATGTACTGTATGCAAGATTCAATTCCATTCAATATGCCAAACTGTTCATCATACCCTGCTAATTCACCAACTGAAGATTCAGAAGACAAAGAGGATAAAAATATCCGATGACAAGCTCCGAGAAACTCTGCAACATACACCCCCACATGATGTTCTGCTTGTTGGGATTTAAATGGAAAAGTAGACACAGAAGAGCGCGAGAGAATACTCAAAAGGAGACATTTTCATAGATTTGTGTACGGTAAACCATCTAGTTATCGGCGGAACTATCTTCCAACCTAAAGAAATCCATAAAAGAACAGGGAATGAGGAAGATGGAGATCTGCATGCCAATAGGATTCCAGATGTTGGAAGCGATCACAATCTAGTAATTGGAAGGATTATCTTAAACCTTAGTAAGGCAGAAACAGGAAGTCAGAGAAAGCTGCAATATGTTCTAGCAAAATCTAAAGAACCAGCAGTAAAGCACTTGTTCCAAATAGAACGTGATAGATTCAACGTACTACAAAATGAGCAGGAACTTGATATTGACAGCTTTGATCAAGCTCTAGTGCCTACTATTGGCAATGTTTAAGGTCCTCAAATAATACCTGGAAAAGAAAAATCAAAGAGAAAATCCTTCAAACAAGATCACTGAGAATAAAAGAACCACTTACAACAACACATTTCAACGTAGATAAGAGAGCATACATAGACAAACTGGTAGATGGAAACAGCTGCTGAAAAACAAGACATGGCAACACTTTATAAAATAATAAAGACACTGTCTTGTGGATACACATCCAATGTCCAACCAATATGAGATTAGACAGGCGAAATTATGTCAAAAGAAGAAGAAAAGCTGGAGAGAAAACAAATCTCATAGAGAGAAGATCCTCTGACCGAAGCTGACATTGAAGTAACAGACCCAACTTTAGATATAAATATTCAATCACCTAATGTAGAGGAAACAACAAACAAAGTCTCAAGAATGGCAAGACACCTGAGGTAGACAGCAGAGACTGCAGAGGATATGGGAGACAGAGAAAATGCCATCAGATGCCACTGCAGATCTAGCAGGCTGTAACAACTGGAGAGGAATAACACTCCTAACCATGACAGAATCCTTGACAGCATAACATCAGACATTGACAGAGTGCTTGGGAAAGAACAAGCAGGCTTTCAAAAACGTTGTTCATGTGCAGATCAGAATTTCACTTTAAGGCAAATTATCCAATAAAGCAATGAATAGAACACCACAGCATTTATGCATTTTGTTGACTTTGACAGTATGTATACACCAGCACTTTGGAAAATACTAACATATTATGGAATAGCTAAAAAATCTCCATCTCAATTATTAAAATGCTATACACAGACTTTAGAGCTCAAGTAACAACCTTGACAGACCAGTTTTCTATCATAAGTGGAGTCAAGACATGGGTGCCTCCTACCACCAATTTTCTTCTGCATATGTACAGACTGGATGATGAAAAAAGTGGCATCTATAGAAAAAAAGATGTATTAAGTGGACATTTCTAGTGTTTAGAAGACCTAGATTATGCTGACAGCATGGCATTAATCTCACAAAGATACATACGTACATCCATCCATACAAAATCGGCAGATCTGCCATAGCTGAATAACCCCGACAAGACCAAGTAAATGCTGAACAACATTGATGTTTGATAACAGACACGGGGTGTTTCTTAAAGTCAACAAAGGACTGTTCCGATGTCTAGGATCCTTTGAATTCTACCAAGGACCAAGTCCTTCATTCAGAGAATTTTAAAGGATGCAGTTGGAGTATACTCTGCATTTGAAAGTGGGACCTTTTCAATGACACACACCTGGACACTTGCTAGACTGTTCCATTGTTTGTTCTCCGAGTGCTAGGAAGGAGCCTTACCTAGCCTCTGAAGGACCCGACTTGGAGAGACTCGGAATGATCCATCCTACCAAGGAAGCATCCCTGACTTTCAAAAAACACCCAAGTAGAGGAAATAGATAAATTCAACAATCTGGATGTGACACAGACAATCAGCAAAGCAAGAGGAGCTTTTGCAGCACTAAGAAACATATGGAAGTCTCCAAACACAAGATCTTCAAGAACAATGCTCTAGGAACACTTCTTTACAGTGCAGAATCTTGGAAGGTCACAACATCCATCACTAACAAGCTGGATGTGAACATGAACTGGATGCTTAAGATGTATTCTCTGGATATTCTGGCCAAACATCATACCCAAGCAGGAGCTATATTGTCAAACCAACACCACTGCAATATCTACAGTGATCAAATGCAGGCAATGGCAATGGATTGGACATGTCCAGAGAATGGGCCAAGATGCCACAGTTACGGATAGCCATGAGATGGACTCCAGATGGACAGAGAAAAAGAGGGAGACCAAAAGAAACATGGAGATCATGTAAGAGGGAAATGCTTTTGGCTGGACCTGGAGCCAAGTACACAAATTAGCAACCGATAGACAAGAGTGGCGTTCCAGGGTGATGGCCTTATGTGCCAATAGGCACAAAGAGGAGCAAGTAAGTAAGTAGGTAAGTAAGTAAGTTAGTCAGTCAGTAAGACCCCCCTCCCTGCTATTTTTAAAATGGCGCCACCACACTCCAAACCAGAACTCTGAGATAGCCATTGCATCATCCATGGGCCACAGCCTCTCTTGACTTTCCTGTGGGCGTATCATTGTAGCCACACGAATCAATGAACTAAAAATATTTGTCATCTAAGGGATTTTGATCCTATTACTTAAGGGCCATTAGTCACTGACCGCTTGAGGTAACGCAACCTTTTTACAGTCACACAATCAATAGCACACAGATTCATCTGACTGCCTCAAATGCCTCCTGACAAACGAAATGATTGGACAGGAGAGAAGAGACAAGAGTGTAGTTCTTGACGTGAGCAGCAACAAACCCCACTGCCAGCCCGGAGGGGAGGGAGCAAGGAACACAGTGTGGGGCTCGTTATCGCTGTGAAGCGTGCGGTTAATGACACTCACAAAATCTGTGACAGGAACAAGGCTTTTCTAACTATAGATCTGCTCAACAAAGCAGCCTGGCAAATTGCACATCCTCATGGAGGGCCCTTGTCAGTTCCTCTCATGTAGCTCTGGAACACTCCGTCTGAATTAAGGATCTCAGGAAAGAGAAGACATGCAGTGGTGGTCATATGACTGATCCTGACGTTATATCAGCGAGCAGCTTCGCTTGTCTCTGTGAAGCGGTTGGTGATCTCTCCCTTCCTATTGGTCTCACACACACACACACACACACACACACACACACACACACACACACACACACACACACACACAGTTTTGTGGAAGAAGAAGAAAAACTAAATGTGCCATTGATTGAATTCCTGCAAATGAGAGAGGAGTGAGGCTGAGGAGACAAAGAGAAGATAAGACCACTTCAGATGAGTGTGTGCTAATTGTTTATTTCCTGCTTGCTGGGGTACACTGATAAGCTCAGAGAGCCCCGCTGCTTTCTTTCTTCCTGTGGATATTATGCTGTCTAAACATCTGAACCACTTCATAACAGGGTCGCTTCTGAAAACAGATATGATGTGCTTTTCAAATAAAACAAATCAAAACTTAAAAAAATAAAAAAGTAAACATGCACAAGGTAAAATAGCACCATCTTGACCTGACTTGGATCCATATCCACAATTAACCTGAGCTGCTGCTGCTAGATTTCTATTAGCATAGCCCTGCTCCATTAGCATAGCCGCTCCTCTATTAGCATGACCCTGCAGCAGTGACCTCGCTCAGTCCAGGGCTCATAATTCTGCCGCATTATGCGGCACGAACGCCCCCAGGGCTCCTGTGTTAATGAGATCCACCCCTGCGATCCTGAACAAGCCCATTTATAACATCGCCACACCCCTGTACCTGTTTCACGGCACTAATGCTAAATAATCTGATCAATAATCAGACGAGACAAACGCCCAGTCCTGCTGAGCATCCGGGGAGACAGAGGTCTTCACCACCCTCTCAAGGCTAAATAAAGAAACAAATCAGCACAGCCTATTATACATCGCACTAATTAACATATAGCTCATTTTGTTTTTTATTTTTGTTGAGATTTTGTTTGCTCGTTGTATGAAACGAAGATCTGCAAGTGTGAGTGGAGTGGGACAGACATAGAAGACACTTTAATGGATAATCTGAAAATGGGGTTTCCGGAGAACAAAGAGCATCTGAAATGTTTTGCCTCCCCCAGTGTGCTCGACACGAGGATGTCAAAACATGTCTCAGAGGGGGGGGATGAAGTCTGGGGAAAGAATCAAGAGCACGTATCCCTGTTGTCAAACCCTAGTGATTAATCTCTGCCTTTCTCTCACCACAGCACCACAAAAAAGTAACCCCACACTCTGAATAAGTGAAGCAAAATGAGCGAACAGGGCTTTTTGTAGGAAGAGGAGAAGCACTTTTCAATACACTTAGATATGAAATTGGATCATTAAGCAGCCCATGAGTAATTATTCCCCAGAACCACTGTGATGGGAGATCCTCCAGGGGGATGCTCCAGTTCCTGGGAGGGCTTCGCTTCAGCTGAGACAAATTGCAGGGATGCGGAGGAACACAGGAATCAACAACTGCAGACTGATCTGCCTCCACGCCAAGATTTCTTCTTCAGCATGCCATCCGCCCGCCCGCCTGCCTGCCTGCCTACCGCTTAATTGTCATTGAAAAATGCCTCGTTTTAAAAGGCTGAACTTGATGAACAGATTCATACCCACACTGCACAATCAGAGGGATTTGCAAGGTTTTTGTTATGCTTGTTGTTCATATATTGCAAATCAGCTGCGGGTTTAACCCTTCACAACAGCCATGTCTGACGATAATCACCCGAGAGAGCACTTTAGCAATATGCAAAAACATTACAAGAAAAAACAAATCCCCAAACCCACATTCTCCAGATTCCTCCAGTCATCTGCATACAGGAGTAGGAGTGTGGTAAATGTGCCGTTAGGAAGACAAGCTTCTAGACAAGCTCCTAGACACGTCCTCGTTTGAGCTGCAACCTGATTGAAGCTCATATGCATACTATGCCCTCACACCTAATGCCAATCAGTGGCAATTAGGGCAAATTAAGCTTGGCTAAATGAGCTTGAACACTGCAAAATAAGTTTGGTTACACTCACACTTTCAGAAAACCCACGTTCACAAAAACACACTCACAGACTTACTATTCCTGAAATAACAAAAGGCACTATGCCAGTTATGCTAGGAAAGCACAATGTCAATTAGCATCACAACAGCATGATTAGCACAGTGCTAATTCAGAGCAGATTCAAGCCAACAGTGTTGAACTGCCCACATAAGAGGGAGCACGGTCGCAAGCCAGGAAGATAACGAGGTGCAAGACATGGTATGATCCGTCATGAATCCCCTATAAATTACCGGGACTCTGACAGGGGATGCCGGCACACACACAGCCTTTTATTTTGCGCAATTTATGAAAGCGCTTTCTTCTCTCCTGACAGACACAGACACACCTCAGCTGCCAAGCTACTTAATAAACAGGCCCCAGTACCAGAAATGCCTGAATTTATTTTCCTATTAGCCGGATTTGATTCATTTTCACTGACAGCAGAGAGAGGGATGGAGGGGAAAAAAAAGTTAATCCTAAAGCAAAAGGACAGGGTGTCCAGTGTGTGTGTGTCTGCGAGCTGAGCCTCCCCCTCAAGCTCATTTGATGGAGGCAAATACAAACCCTGCTGTCAAAAAACACAGATGTTCCTAGCCTGGGGACAACAATAAATACAGACATCTGTTGGCGACTCGCAGCCAAAATCGCCAGCGGAGGCCGCTGGAGGGGGACGGGGGTGGCCAGGGATGTTGGACAAACTGGCGTTTCGGCGGGAACAGAATCAGGATATCTATATTTAATTGAGCAGCTGCTGTCGGGCCAGAACTGAGCCAAACACAGGCCTGAGGTGGGCCGTAACAGAATTATTTTGCGACGGTCGCGCTACAGAGGAGCTGTACACGTCTGTCTCGCTCCCTGCCTGACTTGTGCTTTTCTTTCATTTTTCACTCTCTTTGACTTCTGCCGGGCCAGAACTGAGCCAAACCTGGGCCAGAATCACCTGCTTTTCACATTCAATTCCTGACTCCAATCCAGTTGAAGAATTCACCACACAGTGTGCTAAGCAAGAAACAGTTTTTCTCTGTATTCTTTTTTTTTTTTTTTTTTTTTTTTTAAACACATTTCACTTCATCGCATATGCTGACTCGTCCTGTCCTGAATAAATCAAAAGATGAATTTAAAACTGTCTGGCATCGTTTCTCCCTCCTCTGCCTCACAAAACTCTAGAATCTGCTGGAATCGCCGCAGCCCTCGCTTACGCAGTGTAGGTACACTGGAATTCGTCCATTGTGGTTGACTTTAATCAGTAACTTGTCTATGGGTTCCCCCGGAAACTACGTCAGGTTTTACCTGTCATAAAAATGTAACCTGATGCTTTTCTTAACCACGCCCACCTGAGCGTGGATAATAGCCGCATCTCCCCAGATGTGACTCTCTCTCTCTGTCGGCGCCCACCTGGCTAGGACCCCTCTCTCTCCCTCCGGGCATCGTCCGCGAGGAGCAAGCCTCTTGGACCTCCAACACCGCGTGAGCACACCGTCACACGGTGAAGAACTACTCTCTTTGTTCTCACGTCTTACGGCCGACACACGCCTAAGATCTCAGTCACCGAACTGATAAGTAAGACGCAGTAAGTGCAGAGGAAAGCAGCTAACAACAGACCTGCTAGCTAACTCCACACAACGGGAACAAAAGGCAGACTGCAACGTTCTGAGCGATCAAATCCTCCGATCTAAACTGCAGGGACACAGACATCACAGCAAGGACAACTTTCTCCAGCTACGGACGGCATAATCTCTTCTGCCGTTTCAACATCGGACTCGCCAGCACGACTCTTTTCATAAAGGACTGGTAACTCTGACATTAACTGGGCATTTAGCTATCCTAGCTATTCACAACCTGGCTAAGCATAAGACTGTTTACATGCCATTGTTCATGTGTTTCATATGTTTTGTTTACTGAACGTAACTGTGATATATATGTTCATTGTTAGCTGGTAGTTGGCTTCGCCACACCATCTAAGGGTTATCGTTAGGATTGCTTCTCAGACACATCGAGTCTTGCATGCATCACTAACCATTTCCCTCTTTCCTAACACGCACGATTACACATACATTGGCCTTCACATAGCCTCACACGCGAAGAGAATACTCGAACTTCGCGCTGCATATAGGCTCGTCCTTGTTCACATCACATGTATGTTCGCGTACGTGCACACACATGCACGCGGAACTACGGTGATCAGACAAAGGAACACACACACACATTCTTTCTGGCGCGCTCCTAACAGCGCAACCCCGAGCTCACCAGCTCACACACATCCCCACATTCCTTCAATTCATTGGTTAGTTACATTTAGCTAGATTACATATTGTGTGTTATTTTCTTATCATTGTGTGAATAAATACTTTGATTTATATACGCTGGTTTATTTAATGTTACACAAGAATGGACGTTGCCAACCTCTTCTATTCAGAATTCTAATGACCTTCAACTATACTATTAGTAAGGTAACTTTGGTTGTAGTTATTAATTTAATTATTAATCAGAGTTACAAATTGATAGTATAATATATTTGATGAGACTGATATATTTAACGAGACTGATTTGTGGATTATCATTATTTTGACCACGTGGAGGACACTACACTTTGTGTGGCGCCCCCTAGGTGTTCAACTTAATTGATCTGCCTTTGTGTTGAATGGTTGATGCCTGTCCAATCGGGTGAGACTACCAACATATTGTTGCTGTTGCAAGAACAGCACCAGTGTGTCTTGGTGGCCCTCGCAAAGACGGTATCACAATTTACACACAATTTCACCCGGCTCCTGCTCACAGGGTAAGTTACCTACATAGTCTGGTACTCCCATGTGAGGCTGGTACCAATTTCACCTACAGCAGTTTGCCTTGTGCTTCGATGCCCATTCAAATCATAGCTTCCGCAGAAGCTGTTTAGAGAGCAGGAAGTTGCCTCTTAATAGCGGAGAAGAAGACACACCGCTGAGAGAGAGAGTGAGAGAGAGATAAAGAAAGAGAGAGAGGGTCTATGTTGAATTGATTAGTTCTCTGAACACTCGATCAACCCTAGGCAGGTGGGAGGTGGAATTATCAAAAATATTTAAAAATTAAGACATATTGAGTGTCTGTAGATGCATTCAGCTGAATATGCTGAAGACGTTGAGGTCTCCAACCAAAGTATATCAAGCCAATGCCAAATGGCTACATAGATGGGAGAGGACTAGGAGAGAGTAACTATGCTGAGCCGCCAAAAAAGATCAAGTTACTCAACCGACAGCCCTGTGGAAATCCTGATCCTAACAAGACCACAGGGTTTTTGTTGTGCCTTGTGATATGTGCAGGTAGAGTAACCACCGACCCTGCAGAGGCCTGGCACTGTCAGCAAAAGACCATGAAACTGCCTTTAGAGTGGGCTGAGCTAGGAAATCACTGAACTGCTGGAGTCTGGAGAAAGCAGAGTCCACTGCCTCACACAGACAAGCAGGAAGGAGCAGGATGCTGACAAAACCACCCATCACATGGTTAGATAGTGATGGCCTTTTAGCACACAGACACACACCCGTACACAGGAATGCACACACATAGACAGACATGCACACACACACACACACACACACGCACACCAAAGACACACACGCACACACACAAACACATACACACACACACAAACCAGACCTCTTTGATATGGCTTCAGCAACATTTGTGGCATGTCGAATATTTCAAAAGCACTGCCAATCACATGCATGCTTAGAAGACGGAAATTCATCTCTGTACAAATGACTTTCTTCAGAGGGCTTGCAGCTGGCAGGCTGTGGCCATCCAGAAATGTGGCTCCCCTGAACATGACAGTGAATTAGGATTAGTGCGCCGGCCCTCCCTGTCATCAGATCCTCATCCAACCCAGCATCTGGGATAAGACGGATCACGCTGCGAGGAGAGGGGTGGCGCCGCCCGCTTACTCCACACAACAGCGGGCAGCCGGGTGGTAGAGCACGGGCCAGTGGCACACAGCGAGTCGAAGACATGACAGAGAACACTGAGGAGGTTTACAGGGCGACAACATGTGTTGGGTGTATTGCAATATTTAGAGAAGTGTAGTTAGTGTGTGTGTGTGTGTGTGCACACATCAACACCCAGTTCCAGTCCATGTATTGGCAAAAGCAAATACACACTCTCAAACACACACCCCCCCCCCCCCCCCACACACACACACACACACACACACACACACACACACACACACACACACACACACACAACACCTAAAGCAAAGTACAGGGCTGGATGAAGGACGCACATATTAAATATGGATGGAGCTACATTACAAATAAACAGAGGCCTTTTTCCTTGTGGCCCTGTGCTCTTGGTCACGTGGGGACATTAAGAAGGAGTTGTAAATGGGAGACTTGGGTGAATTAGCATAGATGGTCTTGACAGCTGCTCACGGGCCACTCCAAACACACGCGGCCTCTGAGACCCTGAGCATTACGGGGCTCACGCTAACACTGCGCTGGATAATTGGAGCGGGATCAAAGTTAAGCTTCTGCTAGACAAATACCTGAGTGAAAATTCAGCAGAGGATTCAGGTGGGAGTGTATGTGCTGCATAGTAATGAGTTACAGTATGCCTGGGGAGGTTCGACTCTGTGTATGTGTGTATGTGTGTGTGTGTGTGTGTGTGTGTGTGTGTGTGTGCGTGCGTGTGTGTCTGTGAGTGAGAGACAATGAGTGTGAGTGAATGAGAGAAAGAAATAGAGAAGCAAGAACTGTAAGAATAAGAGTGTGTGTATGTGTGTGTGTGTGCATACAAATGTGTTAAATGTATGCATGTGTACATGGGCCTGGGGGAGCAAGCAAGAAAGAGAGAAACAGAGTATCTATGGTGTGTGCGTGTATGTGTGAGTGAGTGAGTGTGCGTTTGTGTGTGTGTGTGTGTATGTGTTGATGACCGTGTGTGTGTTAAGGCACAGTAGACATGGAGAATCAACAATATTCCCCTGCCTACTTTGCAAGAGTGTGTGAGTAAGCAAAAGATTACCTGGTTTCTGACATTTATCAGAAACTCATAAGCCTGGCATCAAGGTGTGAAATTGCTGCAATGGCAAATAAACAAAATAATGACACTATGTTCGGCCAGCAGGCAATTACAAAAACACAGACATACACACACACACCTAAAAAGATACAAAACAACTAAGAGCACTCTGACTAAAAGAAAAAAAAGAAAACATCTCATTTTCAGTCCCCAAATTGTTTCTCCAATGCGAGGAAACATGTTTTAAATCTGAGGAACACAAAAAAATGCACGATTATCATTTAATCAAATTTAGATTATTTCATGTTTTAGACTAATTATAATTATTGGATTATTACATTTGTGGGCTCAAGAAATACTACTGGTCCATTGATCCCAATTAAGTCTATAAAACCCCTGAGGTGATATTACGTGTGTTCAGCTTCTGAATGGCTTACGGACTGTTCTTAGATGCTTTGACTAAGTAGGCCATGTGCCAGAGTATTTGCACACGGCACAACACCTGCCCTTACATAGTATTTAGGGTGGCGTTTCCTCTGCTAATGACAATAGGCCACACCAATTCATGGTCAAGTGGGATTCATAATTCAGCACACCAGGGTAAGAGTATATGTGGATAGTTAAGAACATTTGGTGCATCTGGACTTCTCTTATTTTTTCTCTTACCAGAAATGTAAGATAATGTTGTTGCATGAGGCCACCTGAAAAACTATCAATTAAAAATCAATGGCAAACCAAAAAAAAAACAACGTGTATGGGGAGCACAGACGACAGAATATATGTGAAGTGAAGAACTTTTTCATTTCACATTACTGATGTAAGGGCCCTTCTAGGTTGCACCGAAGTTTCATCTTCACCTAGCTGAAGCTGGTAATGCCCAGGGGCGAAGCTTCCTCACTGAGAGCTTTAAAAGCCTCATCCAGGATGTCCAGTATGGTAAATAGCAGGACATCGTCCGCATTGCAGAGGTCAGAGATGTGAAAGTCGACGGCGAGGTCAGGACAGTCACCCTGTTTAGTCAACAGCAACGATGTCCTTGTTTACCTCGGCTCAAGGATAACCAACAACTGCTCATCGGACCCTGAGACAGACCACCACCACCACCAATGGGCCTGCAAACCTTTATTCTCCTAGCAAAACAAATCCATAGGGCTCTTCTATTAGTAAGTTTACCACCTACTCTGAGTTAACTCAGTTAAACCACGTAACCACGTATAGCCCCCTGTACATAGTCTGCTCTGTTTTTACTTTAAAGGAAGCACTTTTTCCTGGGTTAGGAATTTACCTTCTGGGTTAAACAGTTCGGATCGGTATGGCCTGATACAGGACAGATGAAAATCTTTTTGTTGTTGTTTTAAGGTTTGTTTGTTTGTTTGTTTTTGTTTTTTCTAGTGTAAACAAACTACTTTGTGTCAAAGCACACTCATTTGTTCCATCATTCCAAGTCAAATCTAATACCTTAGAATTCTTTTTTTGTTCTCTCCACTTCAGGCATTACCACAACAATTACTTTCATAAACGAGCAATAATTTAAGGCAGTTAACGAGTATAAGCCAGCGTAACCACAGGGCTAGTGTTTATGGTTAATGAGAGCAAGGCTACAATGGCACACATTTACAGTGCTGGCCAGATTGCCTGTGGATGACCAAAGGACTCGTGTTAATTGTGTATTGTGTATTTAAAGGCCTGATTTCATCTTTAGTGCTGATGAAGGAGCATGAACAGCTCAGGTCGCAAATTGCTTCGCAAATGTAGTTGTGTGTCTGAGTGAGATGTTGAGACTGAAATTAAGACAAATCAAAGGTCCGTTACTCTCACTCTCTCTCTCAAATCAGTCTCTTAATTGACTGAAAGCATATGTCTAAATACTGTCCTTCCCACTTATAATAATCACCCTGCTGCCTTTTGTGAAGTGCGAAGTAAACAAATGAGAATAATATACAGAAATGTGTGTTAGTAAGCATGCTTCCATGACCCTCTGAGTAAGTCTGTGCCTATTGTGGTAAGCAATTGTGTGTGTGTGTGTGTGTGTGTGTGTGTGTGTGTGTGTGTATGTGTGTTCATATTTGTGTGTGGGTTTATTTTAACCCCCTCACTCAGCAGTTTGGAGAAAGCAGTTAAAAGGAGCCGCTGGGAGGTCACCTTCAAACAACACACACACACACACACACACACACACTTCAGGGTGACCACCGACCCACTTTGACGCCCATAGCAGGACTGACTGGCTCTCTTTCATCCTCCACAGCTTCTTGTTCTACTGCTACACACACACACACACACCTAGCAGGAGAAGCTGCCGGGCCATTTTTGATGCACATGCCTGGATACATTCACTTCTAAAGCTTGAAATGCTGAATTTGAGTCAGAACTGACTCCTCTTCGGCTGTTTAGCAAGAACTTTGTTGTAGACTAGTTTGAATGTGGGGAAACTACATGCAAAGCCCTCCGTCTTCAGCAAACTAGTTTGAGTGTGGCAAAACTACATGCTAAGCACTTCTCCATTGTCTTTCTGGAAATGACTTTGGAAAGGATAAATATACAGTATATGGAGCAGGGGGGAAAAAAAGAAAGCACAAATTTGCTTGGGGCCTGAGAGCACAGGAGCCAGGTGACCCCAGCTGGAGAGGCTTCTGGAGTCCTTGACGCCAATGACTCTCCCATGGGGGACACACATCAGGCACAGAGTTGTCAGCACCTCAACAGAACAAGCTCCACGTCAGCATATATGCAGTGCAATGGGGAGGGTGCGTGTGGGGGGAGGGGAGAGGGGGTGTACTGCACTCATATTATGGGTTTCAGCGGGAAACTGTGAGGGATGGGGTAGTGTGATTTACACAAATTATACTCTAAAGGATTATAATTCTGAACACCGGAGCGAGTGAACAACCAACACAAGTCACTTCTGCACTCATACACACACACACACACACACACACACACACACACACGTAAACAACACCTGCAATGGCACAGAGAAACGGTACTTCAGCTTGCCCAAAGAGGACTGTTTTTGTAAAACCTTCAATTTTGAGCACAACCAAATTTCCCTTTGTTATTTCCTCAGAACCTGTCCAAAATATCTTGTGGAGGCACGGCATGACTGTCAAATGAATTGTGGTAATTACAGCACTGAAGGTTGGACAGACAAGAATGAAAACATGTTATTCTTCAGACTCTCTTAAATCGGTGCTTAAATAAAAAAAAAGTACATCATTTCTGTGGCATTCTGATTTGCTGGACAAGGCCGTCCTCTTTTGATGAAGGCTGTCAATATGAGCAGAGATAATGACATGGTTTCCACTGTGCGATGTGAAGCGCGCATAAAGGTGTCAAGATTGGACGAGCAGACAGTCAGGCAGTGACAGGCGTGATGGGTGTGATGTGACAGCTCCCACTGCAAGGCAGGGAGCCGAGTTCCACTGCTGGTGCCTCGATCCCAGAAGCCCCGATCCCAGAAGCCCCGATCCCAGAACTTTCCCAAAGCGATGAAAGTTCCAGAACTTTCTCGAACAAAGTCATGAAAGCTCTGGAACTTTGAGAAGAGTGATGCACTGGAGTTCTTCAAAAACACAATCACCTGACACGCTCAACCGTGTCACATTATTTCGGCAGCCAGATGCTGGCAACTCAATCTGCCGGTCTTGGAGAGTGGGAGAGTGGGAACCGGGGAGACGAGGAGGAAGAGAAAAACAATAACACCAATCAAAGGGCTATCGATGGAGCGCAGGCTGCTGAAATTAATACCACATCTGAGGTGGAGGTTCAAATTGGCGCTGTGATCAATCAAAAGCTGTCTTCAGACGCGGTCGAGTTTACATCAAAGCGCCAGCGTCCTTTCTCCACACCTACTCATGAACCAACCGACTTCTTTCTCCTCCTTCTCAGTTCTTTTGATCCCCTTTCTAACCATCAGAACTAAAATAGTCCATCCATTTTCAACAGCTCAATAATAGACCTCCAGCTCTCCAAATGAAACCCTCCGTCATGTCTGGTTCTCATAATTTGATGCACCAGTCAAAGAAAAAAAAGGCACCTGATGCAGCAGTAATAAGCTTGCTCAAAATACACCCTAATCTCTGATTTTCAGTTTCAAGTTCCTCTTATTAAGCACTTCCTTTCTTTTCTCCACTTCCTTTCCACCGTTTCTATTTGAGAAGTGAATCTATTACACAGTCGCCATTGTTGGATGGCTGTTAACCAGCTACGAAGGAGGACGTACACAGACTCAGGGCCTAAAAACAAGCAAGCGTCAGGGCATTACTTTAATAAATCAGTGCCGTGTTAATATGCTCCCATGCTCGCGGTCCCTTAAGTTAACTTTCCAAATGAAAAGTTCCTTAATCCGCAGAGGAAACAGAATGGCAGCCGGAGCCGCTTGCTTTCCAGAGGCATCCAGAAGAGGCGATAAGGATGAGTCAGGGCCAGCTCTCTAATCCTTAGCTGTAAATTGAAGTCGTGATAAAGACAATTCTACAAAACACGGAGCTGAGGGCGAGACAGCTACTGTCGGGGAGGCGCAATGCATTATACAATAAGCCACAACTAACAATACCCTATAGAAATCCATCAAAGCCACACTGACTGTCAGATTGCGGACCCATCGAGGCAGAGTGGGAAAAACAACAATAGCTACCACAAAACAAAAAAAAAAGGCTGGGTTTGCTTTCATTTTGCTGTTGATGTGGAGATAAGAGAGCGGCCAGATCCTCTAGAGTCAAGCACTATCTGGGTAGGGCCCACGGGTTTCAATTTACACTAAAATAAGCTGATGGAGGTCTGGGGAAGGGAGACCTGACTCAGACTACCTAGGGTTGTCAAACAGAGAAATAAAAGAGTGCCTCTCTGTGTGCTAGCCCTGCTACCTTCCCGCTGTCTGCTGCAAATGGACGTAAATGACACTTGATTACACTGATGCTCACACACATAATTGCAGAGCTGTGTAGCTGAGGCTATGTGCTTCAGGCCTTACTCAACAGTGCACATGTGTTCTCAGATGATGGCCCAGAGGTCAGTACTCTCTCCATCTGAACCAGCTATGATTTCCAGAACCTGGGTCTGACCTGTTCTGTGCTCAGCTGCAGTCTGAGGAGCACGAGAGAGCCTGTGTATCATTAGGAGAGGATCGTCTTTGCTGCAGCATGTCTCAAGCATGGCCACGCAGAACTGGGCTGGACTTCTATAGAAGCAGCTGGACTGCTGACCACTGGCATGGCCACTCAGATCGGGGAGGATATCTAAGGATACTGTAAGTGAGTTTTGTAATGCAAAACCATTTTTTAATTTAAGACTACACAGTAGATTCTCACCATGTTATGTGGATTCTGAAGCAGTACCAATTTGTCTTTTCTTTCACTTCAGCGAAATGTGACAGTTTCACTAAGGGGTTCACACCTGGTACTATAACCGGTTTATACGTGTTGCCGCGAAGAACAGTCTGGATCTAACATAAGTGCAATCACGCAATGTTTACTCTTGATACACAATAGATTATCACATCTCTGAGGTTTTCTTCTGATACACATAAAAAGTCTCTAAACGTAAGCAAGGAACTTTCTTTTACAAGAGTAGGCACCATGGAGGCAGAAACTGGCAGTGTATGTCAGACAAAGAACAAAGTCCCTACCTATGCACATCCAGAGGATTTGATGCTGCTTTCTGCATTGCTTTGTCCAGTAATTTAGTTGTGACTGAGGATGAAAACTGGCACACTGCAAAAGCCCTGAGCTTAGAATGTCAGAAATACGGCAACAGATTTTTTTTCGTTTTTTTCTTTCCAAAGGGTAATCACAGATGAACAAAAAGATAAAAGTAACTCTTCCTACTCTTTTTCCCCGACCAAAGGAATATTTTAAGCTATTTTAGGATCACAAAATGCGATGCCTTAAGACCCCTCAGAAAAAGCGATGGAAAAAAAGACAAAGCCCTACTTTCAGCACTGCTGCAGATCTGAACATTCAAAAACAGCACTTCAATCTGAGAATAACAGGTTGAGAATAATATTACCTGAATTCTAGTCAGTGCATGGATGCATCTTCTGCCACTAATTTATTTACTCCCCAATCATGGCATGATTGAATACACCCTCATTGGTGTCCCTATGGATTAATTCACATCCTCTTCCAGGTTTGACACGCTACACAGCTTCAATGGTAATGGGGCAGACTCCATTATTCCCTATGAGCAGTGAGGTCGAAGAATAATAATGAAACCAGTTCTCTCTGAGGCTCAAACCAAGGGCCTCTATCCCCAAAGCTAAGACCCCATGACTGCGTAAAGATAGACTCAGTGATTCTGGCAAAACGTTGTTGATATTTGAGCTCCACAAATAAAATTACACCTCTCCGTTCCATGCTCCTGAGCCAATGTGTTGATTGGCTGGAATTGTTTATGGCTTGATCCGAGACACTATGTTTGTTTCCCGTTTACAGACCCAGGACTGTACATATATATTTTATTTGAGTGCACATACTGAATGGACAACTAGAGGACCGTAAAGAACAATTTCCTGGATTTGACAAAAAGTGTACTGGATTATAATCGTGGACTGCGCCTTTAAGTCTGTCACTACCATGTTTCATCGGTAGAAACTGGTGAGTCAAGCACACACGACAGAGCACCTGAACACTGCAATAGCAACTTGCTGAAATCAGGATGTATTTTTCCATTATAAGTACAATCAAAACAAATGCTTTAGAAATAACTGCACAAAGCTTTGATGTAGCCTGCAAACCCAGTTCATAATAACTGCTAGAGTCATCTGAGTTCAGGCCCATTAAAATGTATGGAGGCCCAGGCGATCATTGGCAGGGTGCTTGAGGTGACGGGAGACAGCTGAAAGGCCTGATGGAGAACACAGCCCTACCGCCGCAGTGAGGCGTGACCTCGCATGACCTTTGCCCTTTTCACACCGCTCCCCATAAACAGAACAGCAAAAGATCTGACGGGTGATTGAAATGTACAGCAGTGCTTGGCAGAGAGGATGGTGAGACTGTGCTTGTATGCGTGCACACACATACACACACTCTCTCTCGCTCGCTCACACACACACACTCTTGCCTGTGGACATGACTAGGTTTTTACTTTTTATTTACTTATTTTTATGCATTTATTCATATGTATTTGTACTTACTGTCCCCTTCACCTTTCGCAACACCAGCTGACCAAACACTGTATGTGTATGTGTGTATCTATGTGTGTGTGCATGAGTGTGTGCTTTTGAGCCTTTGTGTGTATGTGTGTGTGTGTGTGTGTGTGTGTGTGTTTGTGTGTGAGACTGAGACAGTGGAGTTCAAACGGTCAGCCCCAGACTGATAAGTTGCTGTAGGAAACGTGTGTGCTGTGGAGATGTGCAATGCTTCTGTAATGCCCTGACTGGAAGGTCAAACATGATTGACAGGCACATATAACCTCTTACAGACAGATGGAAGCCAATCTTATCAAGGTGAGTGTAACCAAATCAATCACTTTTACATTTCATTAGGAGAATCCTTCATGAGACACACAGAACATACAGCAAATAAAGGAGAGAACAAAATATGCCTTTCAGCCCATACATGAGTACAGGCATCGAGACCTTAAGGCAAGTGATACAATCCTTTCCGAGAAAATATGTCCATTTGTAGAGATAAATCAGACTAAGCTCCCTAGCAGGTACTTGCTGTGGGCACGTCCCCTGAGCCAGCGGTACTTGAGGAGTTAAGGCTGGTTGTGGCCCTGTGCCGCACATAAACAGATAGAGGGAGGCCATCATGCAAAACGAGCTCAACTTGTGCAGCAGTCCTGCAGGGCTCTCGCTGGCCTCTCTGCTCTCCACACATCTCTGGCCATAAATCATGTCTGAGACTACAGACTGGGGCCGTGTGGTTAAGCAGTGGTCAGTTAAATGCTCTCTCTCTCTCTCTGTGCGTGTGTGCACACCTCTCTTCCATCTTCTCTCTCTTCCATCCTCTCTCTCTTCCTCTCCCTCCCTGCATTCTTCCATCTATCCATCCATCCATGTCTATCTCTCTCTGTGCGTGCACGCATCTCTCTTCCACCACCCTCCTTTTTCCTTCCCTCCCTCGACCCATCCATCCATCCATCTATCCATTTCTCTTTCTCTCTCTCTTTTCCTCTGGGGCTACTCTCTGAAACTAATATACAGCGTGGTCTGCAGGGCTGGCATTTTATTCTCATCTGCTTTTACGCGAGAGAGCACACTGTGTGGTGCGAGCCAGCCGCAGCAATCACACCTCCTGGGGTGTCAGTGCCGAGCTGTTTTCCCCCTCTAAAAGCCAGCGGAGAGGGAAAACGCGGCCTCTCCTGTTGTGCTTCTGAGCACAGAGGGCTGAATCCGCAGCCCTTGGGGAGAACAAACACGACCGAAAGATGATGGAGGGAGGAGAGAAAAAAAAGAGAGAACACAGGAACCGCGTGCTTCAAGTGTTTTTTAAAACGCTTCTCTCACAGATTGTAGTTAGAAAACCTCTATCGGGCTGGAGTGCATACAAAACCCTTTTAACATTCCCTTTGACACCCTGCGTCATGAAACACTCTTTGCTCCGTTACGATGGGGCTCCCTCAACCCGATCTTCCAGTCAGAGGAAGGCAGGCAGGCGGGGAGGCAGGCAGCTAAATACTTCATGGAGTGTGTGGGCCTCTGACTGGGTCACTCTGGCACACTCTAACCACCATGCTGATTACACATTCAGGTGGCCCATGTGACAGCAGACTGGGGACCTGCCGGGAGAAGTAGGGCCACTGTACAGCCGGGATTACACCCCCACTCTGCCACTCATAAACCTGGGTTCACTAAAGCCAGAAGGAAAACACACAAATACACACACAGGCAGGCAATCGCATGCACACACACACACACACACACACACACACACACACACACACACACACACACACACACACACACCAAATGACTGTGACTGAAGTACGTGTTGTCATTTGGAGGGACTATGACTGAACTGAGACTGGATGCCCGGTCGATGTACCACACCTCCACTGAAGGACAGCAAACAAATGGACACGGACAGTTCAGGTTGAATGTATCTTTCTCTCTCTCTGTCTCTGTCTCTCTCTCTCTCTCATAACAGCTTCAAAAGGCCTTTAAGCCCTGGCTGTGTCTTATCCCTCCCCTCTGCAGTAAATTATCTGAGGCGCTGCTAACCCTCCGTCGTGCCATGGCGACAAAAGCGATCCTCCCTGACAAAGGTGGAGAGTAATGGGGAAGAGTGCAGAAGATGTGCTGGATGGCTGGACAGCAGGACGGAGACAGCCATGACTCAAACTCAGACACGTGTCTTTAATGAGAAAGAGAAAGTGATTTACAAGCATATGGCCTGAGCTTCGACTAGCCTGCAGTCTGTCAGCCGTTGAGGCAGAGAAATATGAAACAGCAGATTCGGGCCTTCATCTAGTCCATGGCAAAAAGCAATGCTAGGGCACAGTGGCTGACATCAGTGAAGCCACCAGCTTCGCTTTGCATCACATGAAAGAGAAAGATCCCGTAATCTTGCTGGCGATTTAATTAAGCTAAAATTTAAGAGGCACCGAGTTTAATCTTCAATCGGTTTTTGAAGATTAAAGGACTGTAAAGTTGAATGATGTCTTTGATAGGCCTGAAGGCTGATGGGGTACCACTGCTGAAGTAGGTCTTACTCCCCAGAAGCCAGCCACAGTGTTTAATGGTCCACAGGTTTATGGCTCTGTTGCTGTTTACAAAGTGAGTGAAACCGCTTCGGGCTCTGGAAATACAAAAGCATATATTATTCATAAGTGGCTATATCAGGGCAACTATAGAACATTAATTTCATTCTCTGACAGCTACCTCTCAAAAACCACAGTGCTTGCCTGCCAGACGGCCAGCCTTTTAACCCTCAATATTTACAGTTCACAATACTGAAACTATGGCCATAGCTGTGACTGGGGGGCACTTAGTATGCCGAAAGTGTGGAGTCGAGTGCTTGATAAACTGGGTACAAACCAAGCTCATTTTATTTGATGCGAGTTGTATGTATTTATGAGACATGCATGCTTATAATCAGTAGGAACCCATAGGCCTTCTGTTATATATACATACAGTTCACAAACTCACTTACGATTTTCTATGAAAAATCTATTAGGAAATAAAGATTTCTTAATAAACATGTCCTGATAATAAATGATGTGTGTCGATGAAATTTTTACACATTAGAGGGCGGGGGAAAACTGACCGATTCGGGGTTAGTGCCTCTAAAATGCCCAAAACATAACCTCTGCTCAGAGAACCGACCCTGAAATCGGGACTTCTGACACAGCCAACCAAAGCACTCGTTTACATTCGTAGCATATCAGCTGAACTCAAAGGGCCTTCGATTGGATGCTTTTCGGTTTGGAATACGCACAGCAGAAGTTGTTCAGATCAAACACGCCAAGATGAATTAATTAAAAGCAGTAAGTAATTGTACTAATCCAGTAACGTTAGTCTCATCTCTCTAAAAGCCCGTCTCACACGTGTACACGTACAACTTAAATGTTTGGTCTCTTCGTCGAATGTAATGCTGTTTGCCAATGCTGGTGTTTTATCATTAAATCAGAACACTCGTGGTGTGTTCTCTCCTGCTGCCGTGAAACAAAATGATACGAAGTGGCTGAAATGTTTCCTTCAAAATCCCGCGAAATGTATGCGGACATTACCACACACTTTAGTTAGGACTAGCTTTCCACATATGAAGATTAATTAAATTCTGACATTAGTGACAACAACAAATATCAAAACTAAAAATATCACACTGACGAAAAGCACCAGCTATCTCTGCAGTTCTCTTGACAGTCTGGTAAAAACTGACATTGTTGTCGCGTGCATGTGGAGGGTCAGTTGAAAGAAAGCCGTGGGCACGGGGTAATGACATCTTACCTAACGTGAAATACGGGAGCGCAGTGTTGTCCAGATCATCCAGTACAGATATTCTTCCCGGTAGGTCAGTCCGAACAAACAACAGTAGTCGGGATTCCCCTCCGGCCACGTTTCCCGAGCCACCACCGGTGAAACTGAACTCGTTCTCCCTGAGCACAGGCAGGGTAGATACGGTCACGGTTTTAACTTCGCACGGGCTTTCCGTGTCGGTCTCCTTCTCCCGGTCCTCATCATGCACGGGTCCCGCTCGGTTTCCTCCAGCCGCCACGGTCCCCGACAAAAACAGCCCCAGAAGGAGGAACAGTTTGGGTATTCGCGTTGCCATCCCTTTCTCCACTCGCAGCTCTTGTGCATTGAGTGTGGGGCTCATAAGATGCTGGCTCGTTTATAGCACCGTCTTCTGCACCGGGGACACGGCCGTCCAGGAGGCGGCAGTACAGGTGAAGGCGGTTGATAGTTCTAATATTCCCCCTTCTGTTTCAGAATAGTAGGAATTTTGCCTGAATGCGAATGAGCGTTATAAAAAATAAATTAAAAACTAGGAGTGTTGTCACTGTAGTTTTTAATTACTTTCATTTCAACATCGTATTGATGTATTCAGAGATTTAATGAGCTTTTGGCATCTATATCTCACGCTCTGTGTAGGCTACTGTCATTAGTTTACTTACAGTGGAATTCATGAAGACCTATACATGCAAAGGGGAATAATACATATAATTATACAGCCCACAGGTACTCATTACATTCTCCACAGTCAATATCGACTGCCACTGGAACAGTTCTTTTTATCACTGGCTTATTTATGTGTCACCATGTATACAAGCTTTAATAGTCCTTGGGAAAAAGGGCGACTTAAAATTCAGCCCGTAGGCTGTTTGTGGTTTGGACTAAATGTTACATTAGACTTACTCGCATCCTCATCAATCACTGTGCCCTTGAACTGAATTTCAGTCCTGTCTGAAGCTGCCATCTGCTTGTCAATACACCTCAAATATTGGTCAAAACAGATGCTCCCTCTGTCAAGCTCTCTCCCACTGGGTCCATCCACTCAGACTGCAGCCACCAGTCTGCATGTTGCCTCTGAGTAGCCTCTTAATTTGCACACATTTCTACATATATCCACAGGACTTTTTCATGTCAAGTGTGTATGTGGGAAATTAGATTGAAATGAAGACTAACACCAAGAGCACATAGCCATTTGTATCATTCCTGGATCCAATTAGCAAGGCATTGATGATAGACAGGATTATGATTCTTTTTATTTAGTCATAGCAAATAGTACCCTGTGCTGCTGCACCTTTTAGTGTGTGAACCTGACAAAACACCATATTCCTCTCACAGGTAGTCTAAGTGGTGGTGACGGCTAAGTAGGAAACAATGTGAGGGGAGAGACCAACAAAGATGTTAGGGAGAACTTTGCACTGTTCACAGCTAATGGGAAGCTTTTAAACAGTGTCCCTTGTTGGTTATATGAGATTTATTGCCAATGAAATTGCTTTGACCCTCATGCCAAGGCGGGCCTCTGATTCCTCCAAATTGAATTTGACTGACAACAAGGCATTGGCCGTCGGTCTAGACGGAGACGGTTAAGCAGGTTTCCGCTGTGTAATGAGGAAGCCCTGGCCCTCCCCTGAGCTCGCGGCAAAGGGGAGACAAACCTTGCCTCACCCCACCTCGCCTGTTTGCTGATGCCCAACAAATGAGTGAGCCAGCTGTCCCTTCCCACCATTACCTGCTCTTTGTGGCCTGGTCCAGTAACACATGCTGAAAAGGCTGGAAATCAGGAGAGAAGGGATTTATTGCCTTTTGAATTGGGCTATACAGTGTGTACTCAAGGTTGTTTACATCTCCAAAATGTCCTTTATAAGTCAGCCATGCTTGATTTTGGTAAGGGTATAACTAATTCTGTCTGTTTTAACAAATGTGTTTTTTACATTTATCTAAACATTTCTTGCAAAATAAGACCTACAAAGCCTGTTGTTCTTGTGTGATCGATGGCATTCTTAATGCATGTATTTGCTGAAACATTCACTAATATAGAAATAATTTTGACATAATGCTTTGGTCTTGGTTGAATTCAAAGACAGGCTATCTAATTAAGCTTAGTTGGAAAGCCTGGGGATAGACACATGGATAGCAGTCAACCTCACAGTGTGAAATACCACTAATTTTATGATAATACTCTAACTTTCATCCTGAAACCAAAGTGCATTTGGTAATTTGGACTGTAGCGTGATGCTTCTCACTGTAAATGATCTACCATCCATTTTACGCAAGATCATCTTCCTTCTGTAGGCCTTCTTCAAATTTCAGGCTAAATATACTGATTGTGAAACGGATGTCACCTTGTTCATATTAAGGTTTCAAGGTCTTTTGAGGGGAAAATAAACAACGTGGTCTTCCATGTAAGTTTGCCTTAATGGACATATGAAGACACACACATAAAGCCCAATAAAAAAATATCACTCGGGGACTAGTTTTTGCTGCTCTGTGTAAATACTGACAAAAAGGTTTTCCTGAATGTGCATTCCTGTGTACTCTACACATGAAGGGCTGTGTTTGCTTTATGTCCACCCTGCATGAATTCATTACTTTAATGCCTGCAAGAGATTTCAGAGTATGCACTGGCTGCACATATAAATTCTGAACGTCAATATGACATATACCCAGGATGAACAGAGGCTATAAAAAAAACATCCATGCTTCTGCATGTGTCGAAGAGATTTTTTTAATGGTGCTTATTTGGTTGTGAAGATCATTTATTATACAGTCCCTTGCCTCTGTCCTTTCGTTTCGCCTAAGCTTTCTATTATGAGCTGCTTGTTAATCATGCCGTCCTCAGAGTTCAGCTACAGAGGTGGAGGACCAGTTTTTTTTCTGTACTATTGTAAGCACAGCAGAAGTTCAGAGCACCAAGGATGTGGCAGAGTCTTTGAACATGTCTGACACACACACACACACACACACACTTTATTCTCATGCCATATAGGGACCTCCAAAGACTCATTTGCAAGTTGTAAGCCGGAACAGAAATACTGACACATCTCAACGCCTTTTTTCCCCCCTAAGAGTGTATTTGCTGACAAACACACACAAACTAAAATCAATGTTGCTTGCTTCCAGAGTCTTTGGCTGCATGATATAATTTAGATTGTAGTTGTTTGTCATTCATGCCTTGAATTGACAAGAGGTGAGGATTGATGGTTAAAATATAGACACCAAATCCTGCCCTATGACAGCCGTACACGTTGATAAATACAAATAAATATTTACTGTAAAATGTGAACTTATAGAAAAGCATAATAGAGCAAATAGAAAAGTGAAAATATCTCATTTTGTTGACTGTGGTTATTTGATTGCACTTTGTTATTATTCCATTATGTTTTTATATCACAGTATTATTTCAACAGTTGTGCTTTGTGAGAATTAAATACTTTTGTAAACAGACTTTTACTTTGGTATGGAAACATGATTTCTAAATGCACAATTGTTTAGGCAAAGACACACTCACGCACGCACACACACACAAACACAATGTAGTTTGCGTCAAAATCCTTTGGTGTGTAAAATAATGATGAGAGCACAGTGTACGTACTTCCATGTAAAAGGCTGCAGATGAGAAGAAGTGAAGTTTGAAACTATGGAAACTGAGGAACAAATGTTGAACAGTGACAACAGTCTCATAACAACAGTGTGCACAGAGAAGATTCCGTATAAGAGGGTAGCACCTAAAGGCGACATCGATCAAACCTTTCAGTATTAGACGTCAAGATTCTGAAAGATGGTCCTTTGCAGCCTATTCACACCCCTTTTATATCCCACAATGCCGCTGGAGAAGGCAGGGATTCTGAATAGAGGTACTATTAAAGCATTTCATCAGCAGAGCACTGCGGAGTCTTTATAGAAAAAAATTGCTTTGATCATTTTTATTATTACACTGGAATAAAAGATAAATCTGAGAATGATTCATTAAATAATAAGTGCAATTATAGTGATGGGATATTTCCTACCCTTCAAAATGTATTTAAATGTGTAAAATAAAGCATTCAGATGAACTTCCACACATAGTGTATTATTAGCCCAGTGCTTTGAATCCATGCTCCGTGAATGGTGTCTTTTGTCATGTCTTAGGGGGAAAAAAAGCTTTTCTCCACAGAAATACAGTTCAAGTACATCATAGAATCCACCTGAGATGGAATGGTTCTTGAGTTCCTGATAGTTCACCTGTGGGGTTTGGAAAGAGGTTCACCAAGCCTCCACTATGGCTACCAAGACCACAAGATTAGACCACATCTACACCCTCTCTGAGAAGGAGAAAGAAACCAAAATAATTAACTCTCACTTTGTGGAGACTAGTCTTAAGCAAGATAAGGCACATTTACAAAAACAAATGTTGGCCAAAGTACTGTGCAGTTAGTCATGACACTTTGAGCTTTAAATGCTACTTTCAGTCAAAGTAAAGAACTTGTATTGGCCGGCCAGCAAATGGCCAGTCCCGGCTGACACAGACATGCGGGACAAAAATAAATATTCCAGCCAGCATTAAATACAAAAAAATCCTTCCGCAATACATTTGCAGCATATGTGTGTGGGCAGTATCAAGTGTTCAGTGACTAAACTAAACTCAACTAAACACATGAGCTGAGGCAGACAGAAATACCAGCTGTCTCTAGTCCAGGTCCGTTCTGCAATCTGGGAAAGGATAATTACATTTTTAACATACAGTATATATAGATTGTTTGTTTTGTATTAAAACAAATATTTGTTACTCAATTCAACCCCATATTCAGCAAAGCACAAGATAAAACATTCTAAAATACCAACAGCCCTCTGAAGATCAAACATTTTATCCAACCTGTGTGCATACGCACACTGTGAAATCTGTATCTCTGAAATTTACAGTTACTGGCAGCTATTGGCCAGTAGGTGCCACAGTGTAGTTTTTTTCTAGTATTTCATTGGTATACTGTTCACTGTAACAAGAAGCCTGCTGCAAAAAGGTTTTACATTATTACATATAGTAAATTACCTGAAGAAAGTCAGTCAACAGTCAGTCACTGTAATACTATTTTCAGTACTTTCAGTACTGTTTTTGATTCTACATTAGGAATAAGCCTATTGTAAAAAAAACAAAAAACAAACAGCATTATCTTACTGTTGATGGTAATTAGTTTTATACCATATATTGAAGATTCAGTCTTAGGTTTGATCAGTCAGGATTCAGGTTTATTCTTGAAGAATGGCGGCCGGCCATTTGTGAGACAGAGACTTTCAGATCCATCCTCCCTCACAGAACTTCACCTCAGTATATCTGATTTGTTCCTTGGGGAACAGTCTGTTAAATACACTATATCTAAGGGGTGTCACCGTCTATTCAAATGGGCCATGCATGCAGGGTTCTTTGTCTCGACCTGGGGGGGGGGAGGTGAGAGTCTAGTCTCACACCTCACTACCCAGGTCAGCCCAAAGTATATTCACTAAGGAGAGTGCACTCATGGCTAGTTAAATCCAAATAAAAGTAATGATATTATAACTAGGTATAATATCATTGACTTATTGACTATGGCATATTCTTATGACCTATGCTGGTCCCTTCACTGTGCAGCTATTGGCCGGTACATTATTGTAATGTTGTTTTATGGTGATCTGCTGTTTAACATATTAAGGTACCACTTATATAAAATTAAATATAATACAATGATAGCATTAACCCTCCCAGTGGTTGTTTCTCAGTGCACTTACCTCAGGGACATGGCAGCTGTGGGGCAGAGCTTACCAATCACAGGTTTTGGGTTTACACACAACTTATTGGTTAAGTTTGGAATGTGTTTTCACTGTTCAACAAATGCCTCAAGCAAATCTTGTCATTGTGCAAAGACACTGTCACTGTTGTTAGATTCCAGTGATATTTCTTATGTCCCTATAGCTTGTGTATGGCCCTCGTTTTGTCTTAGGCCCGGAGGCCCAAATTCCTGTAAGGTTAGCAAGTTACTCCTAATGGAGGGAGGCCATATGCTGTGGCACACGGAGACATCTCCGCTGTGGTATGTGTATATGTTGTGCAGAACCGATCCTGGCGCCTGGCTGAAGGACATTGATGGACTGTCATGGTCATGTATGTGTACGTGTGTATGTTAGTGATTGTTATGCATTTCAATCCGTTTACGTAATACGTAATACCCCCAGTTAAATTAGGCTGTGCCCGTGGCTCGAGGTTCAGAGCAGCTTGCAGAGGAAGGACGACCATCTCCTGAAGACCCCGACACCGGCAACTTTCAGAACTCTGCCACTTAGAAATACTTAGACTCAGAAAGTACTTAGTGATATTCCTTGTCTGACAATAAATATCTCTGGCTCTGATCCGAACCGCTCCAGCTTCCTTGATTGAGACAACCAACTAAACCACCCTTTAGAATTAAGTGTAATAGCCTAAATATAGAAAAGAATCCAATACTGTGCAGAACTGCTTTGGAGTCTGCCATCCTAACCATTCAACTAGACAGCTCACACTTTTGGAGCTTTTTCATGTGCTGGTAAACTTTAAAAATATCCACATCCATCACAATTCTTCAAGTAAATACTTTGGTACATCATGGATGTGGCCTGTCTCCAATTTATGTTGCGGCTCACGAGCCAGGCCATAACATCCATGATGTACCAAAGTATTAATTGAAGAATTGCGATGGGCCACAGAAAAAAACTAAAATAGGGGTTTATTTCAATAAATAAATACCTTGACATGAAATGTAGGGGATAAATATGTACAAGTATTTAAAAAAAAAATAAAAAGTGAGCACCACGCTAAAAAGCATAGTGAGAATGCAAGTCCCCTTCTGAAGGCAAACAGGTGTGGACAATCAAGCAAATTATGCCCATGCACCACCTTAAGGCTGTTGCACTGCCACTGCAAGGCCAGCGGGGGCGCAGAAGGGTGTAACAATGCAATATTTCATCTTTATACATTCATCAGGTAACTTTTCTTTACACTGTCTTGTTAAAGTAAAAAATATATCCTGTGATCATTATATTCTTTTATGATCTGTGATAGTACTGTAGTACTGTCATGCAGGGAATTGCTGTAAATCCCAATTGTATTATGGGTAAAGAATTCAATGGGAACCTTAGGAATTGCACCAATATGGAAATCAATGTAAATTGATCCATTTAGAAAGTCAGGCCTTTTTTGTGTGAGTAGCTTATGAGCTATAATGACGTTGTTGAAAATGACTACTTGTGGACTTGTGTAAGAAGTCATACTGTGAATGATTATTTAAAGCCCTAGCAGCTGCTTTATCCTTAATGTGCATTTTCATTAGCAAACACTTCCTGGGTATCGATCCCACGGCCTTGATTTTATTGTCCTTGTGCACTACCAACTGAGCTACAGGAATTCACACAGGTGTCATACAACGATTCATCCAAGTTTAGTAACACTCTAAAATGAATTCTGTAACTAAAAAAGATTAACTTCGGAAATATACTGTTAGAAAAGCACTGTTAGCCGATATTTGAGTAAACAACACTTTTTTTTCATTATTTGTAAATGTCAAAGTATTTTAAAGTAACACTATGCAACCATTTTTGAAGCTTTTCTTGTGTTTTTTTTTTGTTAACATCTTAAGTGTGAAGACTTTTTTTTATTTTGTATTCCAAATTCATGGGAAGATATTGTTCTGTAGATCAACATGTAGAACAGCTGCTGAAGCAGTGTGTTAACAACACCGAGGTCATGAGTTTGATTCCTGAGAGATTCATGATGATAAGGTCTGTATTCTACTTATACTTTCACTCTGTTAAATAAAAAGGACTGCCAAGTTCAAGCACATTCTCATGATCATGCATTCTCGGAAATATAAGAAGGTTGCTCACTAGAACTAGGTCTAACCCTTGAATAGAAAGGTACCAAAATGTGTTTTCAAAAGTTATTGGACCCCATTCTCGAACGCCGTTAAGAAAATGTTCAGAAGAAATTTCTTCTTAACTCCACTTACGCAGTTCCCGGGACAATTCTGGCATTCGTGGACGTTTTCTAATCTGGGAATAGTTCTGATCTTAGAACAGAATTTAAGAACGCTAAATAGCCGTCGTAAATCGGCCAGATTGTTGTTCTTAAGGGCTGAATTTGTGAGAAATCGTTGGTGATTGCGTTCACATCAATTCTACAGACATCCTCAGATTTAAATAATTATGATAATAATAAATACGAGAATATTTGTATCATTAACAATTACGTTTCACATTTATAGTCATGATTCCGAGGCCGATGCATCGTGATGTCCTAAAATAAATAAAAGCACTACACGAACACTGTAAATGACAGTGAATAAATAAATAAGCACTAAACTCAATTGCGTGGATATATAGCTTAATAGTCATTATTGCTCTTTTTCTGATTTAATTTTCTAATTTCAAATCAATTGCATTCATTGACATAGCACCATTAATAATTGATATTGTCCCAAGGCAGTTTACAGTGGCCTGAATCCCTAGATCAAGGTTTTCACAGTAAAAGGTAAGAAACTGTTCCATTTGCATACAATCTTCCACAATGCAATTGTGATTTACAGTAATGCCCTACAGAGCAGTTCTATAATAATATACTTTACAAATCAATAAAAAAGTGCAGATTTCATTACAAATTGCTAACAGTGTATTATTGACCAGGGAGAGTCCAAGCCCTCATCATGAATGTGAAATGATCGGAGCTGTGCTGTGAGTAACCTGTGGCATGCCCTATTAAGGTGTTCTTTGTGGTTGCATCAGATGCCAGACTCATTCTTTGGGTATAAGGGCGAAGAAAGTGGGGCAGAGTGGCCAGGCCTTTGGATGTGAGAGCCGCTAATAGAACAAGGAAATTAGCGTCTCATCATGTGGCAGGTGAAGCATCATTCCTGAAGCTGGGTGCTGGACCTTTCCTAAACTGACATAGCCACTGTCCACTAAAGAGTAAAGCTGAAAGCAGAAAGAGTCATCATTTGACTGTCTCATCCAATTACTCTGGCAGATCGGTGCCAAAGCTGCAAGCCCAAAACTCAAAGCTGTGTGCCCACAATGCAAAGTTATGAGCCCCCAAAATGCCCTGCAGCTTTCCTCCTCACATGGTGATAAGGGCACACTTGCTCTGCAGTCACAAAAGACTCAGTGGCCTTGCCACCAGTAAGAGCAATGGGAAAGAACAACCAGGCATCAGTGTCTGTCTCCGCCTTTGACAATTACAAGCAACTCTGGGCAAATCCGTCTGTCACTTTCTGTTTAATTGAATTGAACTGGACTGATTGTTTATATCGCACAAAGCTCAGTCAAGCATGGGGCTGACCTCATTATCAGGGGGAATTGTACAGCAGGCAATAGTTGCTGTCTTTTATTGAATTGGTAATAATAAAAAGGAAAATTAGCTAATACAAGCTGAAAATAACTGCTCACAGCATTGGTGTTTCAGGACCATGGTCAGCAACTACATACACTCAACACTGCCATAATTGCATCCATAAGCTGCTTGGTCGGAGTTTGAGGACGAGTGGGGGGGGGCAGCACATGTCAAGTCAGTCCCTTCACACAGCACTATGACAAGAGAGACAGATGCAGACAGAAACAGCAGGGACCAGCTCTGCTCTACTGAGTGGGTGGATTAACCAGCGACCATAATAAAAGGCAGTACATAAAAGCCAGCTTTAATTGAATTGACCTCTGTGGTCACAGGGAGAAAAACTATCATGAACTTTACCTGAATGCATGGTTGAGTCCTAACTAAATTGCCTGCGTATCTCCGTAATCAAATCTGTTCAGGTAAGTGGTCATATCCCTGAATGTCTGCAAGAGACTTAATTGGACAGAGATGTGGTACAATTAAATGGAAAATCTGAAAATGTTTTCGTTGTATTGAGGATGAGGCCTTGAAAGCGAGATTTGGAAGAAGAGACGGTTGCCATCTTTAGCTCTAGGAGTGAGGCTTACATGGCTGTCTCCCCTGAAGGTGGCTCTATTCGGCTGAGTTATATTGTGGGAGGGTAACGAATGAAGCTTTATCGCAAAAATGGAGCCCGGGACCTTGAGCCATTATGCATTACCCTGACAGCTTATATGGTTGTCATTTATAAAACAAATTGGTCCTTTATCATTGATGGAGTCTTGTCTCGTCTTTTCTTTTTCTGTTCTTCTTCTTCGCTTTCTTCTCGTCTTCCCTATTAATTTATGGAGGGGTAACAGCCATGTCTGCTTGGCCACGCTTGGGACTGTTCTCTGCTGGACAAGTCAAGCGTTTTCCTCCCCTCCCTCTGGGAGTCGCTCCCTCTCAAATCCTCTCATTCCCTCAGCTACACAGATGTTCGGATTCTCTCTCGCTCGCAAATTGGTCAGATATAAATAACGGTTGTCAGAGTGTGAAAAGGATTTTCGAAGAAACAAATGCACAGTCTTGACATCCTCATCTCATAGCCTAGAGCTGAATGTTACTCATTAGCTATGTTAATAAGTACAGAAAATATGTCACATTTTGCTCCATAACCTATTTCATGTGAAATGTCACGGTTAAGACCGGTATTAAACATTTTCAGTGTAATGTACAGCCCATGTATTATGCATGAATCATAAGCAGCAGGAATGTGACAGATGGAGATGAGTATTAATTAGCTTTAAATGTTATGGTATGGAACAGCTATTAGTTCTATAATTAGCTCTATGCAAATCAAATTTATGCTTGATGTTGAAGGACTATAGATGATATACCCTGTTAATAATTGCCTTTAGCAATGAATAAGCATAAATTATTCCCCATAAAGAGTAAATAAATAATACAAAAAGAGAGATTACGAGTCGCACATTACAAATGATAATTTTGTGTACAGTGCGGTTGTTATTCATGTGATCTGATCCCAGGTGTTCTAATGAAGGGGCGGACAGGCTGTAGGTAATCTATATTTCATGATGCCACATGACAACCTCAAACAAAATGGCAGACATGTGTGCACATTTCAGTTTACAAAGCTTTCCTGCCTACCGCAGTGATGATGCCTGCCTTGCAGTGGTGATGCACTCAGTGCTCAACTCAACTCATTATTTCTGTCGGTTTATGCAGGTTTCACTGAGTCCTTCAACAGGTTTGCTGATATACTGCCACTCTGTGAACCGCCTCCTTAGATAAAATTCCCCTCAGTTTGACTTTTAAAAGAAAAGTAAGTGATTGCAGGTTTTTAGACCCTCTGTAATTTAATCACATATACATCTGCTGACTGTACTGTTCATAGACAGTCTGACACTGTTTATAGACAGTCAAAAAAGATATGAGTACAGAGTAACATGAACTCTGTAAAACCCCGGCAAGTCTCGGGTTGTTGTATTTTACTGTCAGTGAGAAGGCTTCTGCTGTTATTTTCTCCCTTTACATTCATTTCTTTCAGTAATGACGTAATGACTAAACTTCAATCCATTAACCAAGAGCTACCAGCAGCCTGGGGTTGGTATGCAATTTAATTCCATTTTATTACAGAAAGTGTTTTTAATGAAACAGTTCAAAGATAGGCCTGAATACCCTAAAAGCAAAAAGTCAGTGACAGTGAAAAGAAATAATTCCTTTATTACTTTGTACTATTTACTCAGAGAATTGTCCTGTTTTTTCCTGTTTCACTCTGGCTAAAAAGCTTTTTGGGAAGATTGAAAAGCCACTTAGGTTATTACTGGGAAGAGAGACCCAGCCATTTATTGGTCTTAATGTATCACCTGGAGAAAGTGTTATTGTCTCAATTGCACAAACATCTTGCAGTAGAAAAAGGAGAAGAGATTGAAGGGAGAGGACAGTGGTGGTGGGAGAGGTGGTGGTCAGTTTGGCTTATATAGATTGCATCTATTGAGCATCTATTGAGCTCATCACTCATTGTTTCTGCCATTTTCATTTCATTTTCAATACAAATAAAATAAAAACTGAGCCAACAGCGGCTTACAATTAAACTTTGATAGTTAATTATGAGTTTCTCTTTTTCTTTAAATCCAGACACAGCAAGCATGAGCAGGTTTGAAAGTGGCAGCAGTCATGCCAGAGGTAAAGACGTGGGGGAAACAAACAAACAAACACAAAAATAAATGTATATGTAAACAAGCTCATTATGTCCCTGAGGGTGCGTTTCTAAGAATGACGAATGATTAGAGACCTGGAGGGAAGATGTCGCCTCCTTACTGAATGGGAACCCAACCTTCAAGCCCTCTGTTCATCATGCCAGCTGGTCAGCAGGGCATGCTTCGTAACATGTGAGTTTTCACTTCTCTCCCCACATAAATCAATTGAAGCTTATGTAACAGCCATTACCAGTAGTGCAGAACCGGCTAAGTTTGTTTTCTGTTGGGGTGACCCTGTTAGCTGGGCTTCTGGCGTCGTCACCTTTATTTGTGAAGGCTTTTACCCCCTCGCACAGATGGCTGGCTTCCTGCATGCATCAGGGGAATCAAACGCACCTAAGCCCATGCTCCACAAGTTCACAGGAATGGATAACAGGGGCCTGGCGCACTGCACGCGTTTGCGTCGGCTGCCAACATCCGTGCCCCATGACGACGCTGCCTCCAGGAAATGCCAGAGCCACCTTGAAAGGATAAACAAGATGGTGGCTACAGATACGTCCTTCTTCCTCGTGTTCCTCGAGGATGTGAGATGAGACACAGTCACAGTGTAGAGAAGGGCTGTGACATGATCTCTCATGGTTTAAAGCTAATCAGGGATCAAGTGGCTGTTTCAGCGCTTGTCATTTTCCAAGCTATTTCTCTGATGACTGCGACTCTCCCATGGCGCTTTGTGACGCCTCTCGGCTCACCGACTCGGGGGTGAGAAAGAGGACTGATGAGGTCATATAACTCAGTCCAAACCCTCAGAGACATGAGCAGTCAGAGAAGCGTTTGTGATTGTGGCATCATGAGCCTAGAGACACTCTAGACCACACAGAAACCATAATTATGTTCTATTTTTCATGTAGCTAGGAGGATTTACAGCACACTGCAGTTAATAAAAAATGCTTTGTTCAGAAGGGAGCTGTCTTTACTGAGACTTTGCAGTGAAATAAAACACAGAGAAGCACCTTTGTCCCACCGTGTCCCAAGTCTTCGTCTTTCGCTGTGTCAAGTTAATCCGATATGAGCATGGCCTAAAAAAACATATACGGTTTCAGCAGCAACACTCACAGTGAACTGAAGGAAAAGATAATTACAGGAAATAAGGGCCGATAGCTACTCTCAAACTGATACGTTTTTGGAGGGTTGTTTACAGAGACATGCATTGATATTTAATGCATGTACACGTGAGTATGACTATATGGAAATATACAGAACCACTGCAGCTTTATGTGTATTTTAAGTAGATCCATATCAGTCTGGAACTGTGTGCACATATAAATACAAATATTTCAATCCCACATGCTAGTGGCATACAACAGCGGTGATACAGTAGGTCTACCAACTAGAACTCTGTTCTACCTTTGGCTTCACTGTACCCTCCTGAAACACTAGAAAACTTGCACATCAAAGCTGACCCCGTCTGCCTATCCCAGTGCAGGTGTAGTGATTGCACAAAGAAGTAATGCCTAATGTATGGACACAGATGCTCAGATCTCTCCTCTATCCTTCTTTATAGTCTCACAACAAAGCGAAAAGTCCAAAAGACGCACGGCAGAGTACAATTTATGCTGAATAATACATAAAAGGGCATAAAGACTCCTGTGTGTGTTTGCGGATGCATAAATCATGGACAACAGTGGCGTCCTCTCTGTTGTGGGTGAGGCTTTGGCTTTGAGGCTGGTGCCACTACCTCACTGCCTCATCATCGTCATTCCAATTCCCAGCTAAAGCTGCCCCACCGACCACATGTGACGGTGAATAGTCTTAGACGGTGAATAGTATGACTTCAGTCTGGTCATAGTAGATAAGATCAAGTCTAGGCCTTCATTTTTACCTGGACAGTCAAATAACAGTGTGTGTAAATCACATAGGTACACCACTGTATGGGGAAAAAAAACAATTACACAGTTATTTTTGTCTGTTTTCTGATCACTATATCAGAAACACCAAGACATGTAGAGGCAAATTACCATTCTCTTGGAAAAACAATTAGCATAGCATCAGCTCCCCTCTGAAGCTGTATTTCCCCCATGGCCTACCCCAGTGCTGCGTGGACCCATGTCTGCTGGACTTAGCTGGCTGCATACCCACCCTCCTCCAGCAGTGGTTCATTTGATTCCCCCAGCTTGTTAGGATTTGCAGGGTAGGCTGTCAAGATTAATTGGGAACTCTAGACCCAGCTACTTGCATTCTTTCATATGGTGGTAGCACTCAGGGGTGTACAGAGACATCATTAACTGTATCTGCATCTTCAATGAAAATAATGATCGTCTATGTATCTGCATTTGGACAGAAGACAGGACGTGGGCGTGGTTTATACCGGTTAATACCATAAGTCACGTTGTGAAGTCAGATAGCCCCATTTCTGTTTTCCACAGATGAATATAGCGAATTATCAGATGGTTCATCAACACTACAGAGTCAAACAATGAAACCATCTCAATTACCACCTAGACATTATTTGACGACTATGTCACAGGTTAATACAACTGACCAAAAATCTCTAGAGGAAACAGTTTGACATTTTAACAGGAACTTTCCCAAAGTCACTTAAAACAGCTTCCATTAAGGCACTCTTAAAAAAAGATCACTCTGGATGCCTCTGTGTTAAACAACTACAGGCCTGACTTAAATATTTTCATTGCTAAGATCATTGAAAAAGTTGTTTACAATCAACTCAGCATTTTTTTTTTTTGCTCAAGCGGTCATTTTGATACATTTCAATCAGGTCTCCAACCTCACCATAGTACTGAAATGGCTCTTAAAAAGTGTTAAATTATATATAGCAGAATACTGATTCAGGTAAAATATCAGTTCTGGTCTTACTAGATCTCAGTGCTGCATTTTACACATTAGATAATCGAATACTACTGGACAGGTCGGAAAAATGGGTAGGACTTTTTGGGGCAGCAAAATTAAATAAGGACGAAACAGAGGTTAACACGTTTGGCAACAAAGAGAAGAGAATTCACATAAGCAAACACCTCAACTCCTGAACTCCAAGTCTGAAATCTAATAGACTCAGGCAGGGATGGATTACTGAACGGGCCTACCGGGCCCAGGCCCAGGGGCCCCTGAGCTCAGGGGGACCCTAAGCCAGAGCCTCTGCGTGAAGTCGCTGTTATTAACTATTAAGTGTACCTGCGCTGTGTTAGGAAAGGTGTATGTGCGCTGTAAATCCTGTTGAGGTACAGGTGAATTTAGTTATTGTGTTGTTGAAAAAAAATGTCATTACATTTTAGTAATGTTTTGCGAGCACGCAAAGGGGGAAGGGGGCCCTTTTACACGTCCAGGCCCAGGGGCCCATGGTTTCATAATCCGTCCTTGGACTCAGGTCACACTTTCACCAACCATATCAAAGCAATCACCATAACAGCCTTCTATCATCTCAGACATATAGCCAAAATCAAGGGTTTGGTGTCACAAAAACACCAAGAGAAGTTCTTTCATGCTTTTATTTCCAGTAAGGTGGACTACTATAATCGTCTCTTAACTGGTCTTCTCAAAAAGACCATTAAACAGATGCAAATCCTTCCCAATTCTGCTGCTAGAATTTTATCCAGGAGCAAGAAAACAGTTCTCCAGTTCTAAAATATTTGCACAGGCTTCCAATTAGTAACAGATTTTAAAGTGCTGCTACTAGTGTATAATTCACGGAATGGTTTGAACCCAGAATACATCTCTGATATGTTTAAAGAATATCAACCGAGTAGGGCTCTTAGATCCATGGACTCAGGTCAGATGGTAGAGCCCAAGAGTTCAAACCAAACATGGTGAAGCAGTATAATCACTGTGTAAAGTAAGTAAGTAAGTAAGTAAGTAAGTAAGACTTCATTTATATAGCCCATTTTATACAAGAGTTGCAGTTCAAAGTGCTTTACATAAAATCAATAAAGCACATTGAACTGTCTCTGTGTATGAAATGTGCTTAATAGATAACCTTGCCTAAATTGCTAAAATGTTGTATTCATTGGAAATGCAATTGTTGTGCCTTCAGAACATCAAATTGATTTCACATGTTCATACAATTAATTATTACATTTATTTCAACAACATCACACTTTTTTAAATTTATAACTAAACTTTGTTTCATGAACTGACAAGGAATCATGAATTAGTACTTTACAAAAGTACAGTCTATTGCTAGATTCACTTGTTGCTATCACTTGAACCTGTCGATGTCTGTTTAAAAACCATGAAATACTAACTCAGAATTTCCATGATACCTATGGCTGATACATTCAGCATGTTACATCTTAAACAGATGAATGTTGACTGATATCTTGTGGCTGTCTACAATGACATGAATGGACCTGAAGAAACATAATGGCTGATTTTTTTACGCCCCGAATAATAACAAATACTTTCGGGTAGAAGAAATGTCTGTTCCCATCGCATTATTCCTGCTCTCCCGTATTAGTTTTATACGTGTACGGATTTGGGTGCATTCCTAGTGAGGCCTGGGGACAGGTGAAGGGGCCAAGCCAGCCCACGGTTAGCGCTGGGGAGAGCAATTACACCACGGCGGCTTTCTGCCGCTGGCACCATTCTCTGTGTCCACTTTAACTCACTCTGAAGCCCCCCAACTCGTCCGCTAAGCCCTAACGCTCATTTGCAATTCCTGACACCATCCTCCCACGCCGTGGCCTTAGCTGAAAATCAGAGCTTTAAAGCTAATTAAATGGACACAAGATGCAATTACAGGGGATCCTAATTAATTGCATGCTCTTTTCACCCACCAGTAAGTTTTTCTTTTATTATTTTATTAAATTTTTTCTTTTTTACTTTTGATATTTTACATTTGAAAACACCCAAACTGGCCTCTTTGAACCAATAAATCGTCAAGAACCCATGTGTTATTTATTCATATCTATACATATCCATCCTCACAATTATCGTTGTGGTAAACACAGACACACAAACACAATTACAAATAAGTAGAGAAAAAAAGCACATTCATTATCTTTACTTGGCATATTCCTTAACCCCAAGTGAGGTGCATGGTGTCATGGAGGGAAGGCATCAGGAGGTGAATTTTCATTTTCTTCTGTAGAAGGTCACGTGTGCCTGGCGTGCAATGCGAAGCCACAGTACAATCACATTTCCATACTAATGGGCTCCGAGTCATGAGAGAAACATAATAAAGAGGCTCCGTCAGCCACATAGAATGTGACAATCATGTGCAGATGAATAGGGAACTGGGATCAAATGGACGGAGATCAGACAAAGCACAGCGTTAACAGGAGATGCTTATACCATGATTAAAGTTGATGTGAAATCAATTAGCGCAGAGGAACTGTCTCAGAGCTGCTTTCATTACCCTGGTCAGTTCTATTTGGCTACTAATAGTGTTTGATAGCCTCATTGAGCAACGCCTCTTTGGCATAATATAAACGCACATACCACTTCCTGGAGTGCATGTTGCCTCTTCACTTGTCTGTTCTAATAGCACAGAGGTATTCATACACGGATGACAACCATGCAGAAATATTGTGATGGAATATTCAAAAGTAACCTTGTGAACGTTGACCTTGAGATATGAACCCATGAACAATATGATGGTAACAACAATGACTGCTGTATGATATAGACGCATTGTGTGTAGTGTCACCCCTGAAAAACACTACTGAATGGGGAAGGTCCAAAAGGCAATTGTTTCATCTCTTTTCCTGATAGATTGATAGATAGATTGTTCTTAGAACTAGATTGAACTAGAAAACAAATAATCATCCCCTTGGGAAACTGAGTGGAGAATGGACTGGTTTGGGGTGTTCATGACCTGACATGTAATGTGTAATCTCAAAGTAAGTACACAGAGGCAGACATGAAGAGAGAAACAAATAAAGTCAAGAAAGAAGGAAAGAAAGAACTAAAGGAAAACACTTGTGGGGTCGGTTGACTTACTCTTGGCTCTTTTTTTTGTGTGATTGCATCCCTTGTTCGCTCACTCTGAAAATCTACGCACCTTGTCAACCTGAGGCCATATCTTTTCTGTGTGTAGTTGTGGTGAGTGCTTTTCTAACAGATGCAGACAGACAGAAAGGCAGACACTTCATCAGTCCCAGAGGAACTCTCAAAATGATTTAATAATAATGACAAGGCTCATTGATAAAGATGCCCTAAATAACTGTAGGCAAGATGATGTGATCCAATATCTCACTCACTAACCTTACTGTTCTCTTGACACAATGTAAGTACCATATTAAGCACCACTCTTTTGTACAGTCTAAAATACTGAGTAGCTATGAAATGCAGGGTGAGTACACATGCACTAGGGTTAGGGTTAGACATAATGTTCTATAGGTAGAGGAACGTATAAGGATTTCCATTTTACTCGCCTTTAGTGAAATCTCTGATAGTGATAGAGTCACTAATACATTTTGTTTGGCAGACTTCAAGGACTGGTCATAATTGCAAAAAAAGTAATAAACCTAATCTATGGGTGGACTTGCATCAGGGAATCTATGAAGATGAATTGTATAAATAACCAACCACATCTGTCTGTGACAGACTGTCAGACAGACGAGACTGCTATTAAAAAGTACCATAAATCATGTAATGTATGAACTTAGTTTGGACACCTTTTGGAGAAGGGCTAAAATGCTGAGGCAGTGATTTTCATCATGGCTGGTTTTAAGTGAATCACATGATGAAGATTAAGCGCTGGGCAGATTAGAGGACACTTCATGTTTCCCTCTCCTCCTCCCGACCCCTCCTCTCTTACACAAACGTGTCTTAACACAGCCTGCACTGTTCTTATAGAGACAGCAGGAGCTACACTTGAAACTTGTCAAGAAACACCTGCTTCTCATGGGATTATCAGAAATATGCTAACGACCCCCCCTCCCCCCCTACACACACACACACACACACACACACACACACACACACACACACACACATACACACACAGCAGAATTTGAAAAAACAAAGAAACTGGTACCATAGGCATGAAAGAGAGAGAGAGAGAGAGAGAGAGAGAGAGAAAGAGAGAGAGAGAGAGGGAGAGTGGGGGGGGGACATTAGTCAGTAATGTGATGCAGTCAGGCTGTGCATGAGTATAATTACTTTGTACAGATTGCCATGGCAGAGTGAAACCTCTGTTTGTGTCGGGCCTTGTATTTATGCTGCAGGTGAAAACGGCAATGAACATTAGCTAAGGAACTAGTAGTGTGTATGATTTGCAATTTGCTTGTCAATGCACTACAAGTTTATTTTTTATAGGGTGAAGGTTTCTAGGTATTTGCCTTTCTGTGCTATGAAATACAACATTTGATTAAAGGAAATAATCTTTTGTTGTTAATGCAATATTATTGCCTGTTACGTAGGCTGATCTGTGATCATTCCTTCTTGATACCTACAACTTGTTCTGATGAATACCTCTCTTCCTCTTTATTAATCTGGTTTATTCCAGGGATGGTGTCACTCAGGATATCTCCGTGGTTCTATTTTATTCATATTCCACGGACCCAATCGGCTACTAGACTGGTGTATGAAGCAGAGGCATGTAGTACTTCCACGGACTGCTTCAGTCCCAGCTTGTCCTAACTGGTGCAGGGACTGAGTGGCAGGAGTGTCGGTCCAGCACATTGGCTGGAAGGCAATCCACCGCTGTATAACACAATGTGACAGTTCTGCTGCAGCTTGTCCAACTCTGGTGATTAGCCAGGTACCTGGAGACTTACATGTCTTTGCTTTTTGGTTTTGAAACTAATCCTAGTCATGCATTGCAGTAACACCATTACCTAGTAATATGACTCTTGTTAATTATTTCAATTGAGGGAAAAGTGGATCAGAACCTCACTAGTTACTTGTCAGGTGCAAGTTACTAAATCAGTTACACATTCAAGCTAATCTAAAGTGAATAATCTAAAATTACAAGTACCCTAAGATAAAAAGTCCATCAGTGTTTTAAGATCCAAAGGTTATCCTGTGGCCCGAAACTTGATACTGGCTACAGTTGGAGCACCTTTGATGAAATCATGAAATTGGTTCCAGAGCTGAGTAGCATAGCAGCTAAAAGCTGTTTCACCATATTTAGTTCTGAAAGTCGGTATTACCAACATATTTCTTTCCTGTGATCTGAGAGGTCTAGCAGGTGTGCAATAAATGTGAGAGGTAATTTGGTCCTGTCCCATTTAGTGATTTATATGAACAAGCAGCAGTGCTTAAAAGTCAATTCTATGACATACTGGGAGGTAAGGATTTAAGTAATTTGGTCAGTAGCAGTTGCATTTTGTACAAGCTGAAGCTGTTTGATGGTCTTTTTAGGAAAACCTCTAAAAAGACAATTGTAGTGGTCAATCCTTCTGGAAAAAAAGCTCATGAATGAGTTTCTTCTCCTTCTGGAAAAAATATTGTGACATAAGTTTGGCTATGTTTTTGAGAAGATAAAAAGCTAATTTCGTTATTGCCTTCACATGGATTTTTAAAACTGAGAAACCCCCCCCCCCGTCAACCATTTTTAGAGAAAATACAGAGGAAGGTATGCAGATTGTTCTTGTTTATATTCATTCTCACGGACATTGAAATGTTTCGCCGAATGTGGGCGTCTTCATTAATACTAAACTATGCCAGACCACAATGCTCAGTGGAAGCAATTAGTTTCAGGCAAGAGTGTGAACAGAATGCGATTGCACAACTTTAGACTAATAAGACCTTCTTTATTTGTCGATGCTATTTGTTTTGCCTGTGCAGAAACAGACTTTAGGAGTTTCATTTGGAGTTTTAGAAGGACACGGATTCACTTTGCTTGTACATGTCTGGACAAACAAATTTGATAATGAATTATTATGCACTGATGTTTATATTATCAACTCAACTTAGACCCTCTGGCACCAGGACTAATGAATCCTATTTGTAAATATTGCTTCACCTGCTGCTGTCTCAGTAATGCCACCAGTAATATTACTACTAATACTACTACAACTGCAACAACACAACTACTACTGTTACTGCTATTACTACTACTACTACTCCTAATACTGCTACTATTACTACTGCTACTACTACTACTGCTACTATTACCACCACTACTACTACTGCTACTATTACAGCTACTGCTACTACTACTACTACTACTGCTACAGCTACTATTACTACTACTACTGCTGCTTCTAATGTTGCTACTACTACTGCTACTACTACTACTACTGCTACAGCTCCTATTACTACTACTACTACTACTACTGCTACTACTGCTACTGCTACTACTACTATTACTACTACTGCTAGTACTACTACAGCTACTACTACTACTACAACTGCTACAGCTACTATTACTACTACTACTGCTACCGTTTTGTCAAGTACCCGTATAATAAGCGAGATAATGTATAGTCTGGCGGTCATTATCGTAAAATAAATCCCTTCAGGACGAAACAAGACCTGTTCGTCCCGTCGGGATTTATTATACTGCTACTGAAATAGTGTTTCTTTTGTAGCACGGTGTGCTTGTAGGTAATTGTGATTATGTTGGTTTGGGGTCACTGATTTTGACATAATGTTCCGCCAGTCAATCCTATTATGGTTGTAATGCAGCAGCCTTTCACTCAGTATACTTGTGACTGTTTGCCTAGTGTATGACAGTATGACAGCCAATCTCTCTGTCTGCAGTCAGAGTGAGCCACGCAGAGAAAAGCTGCTGGGTACTGTCCTGACATAATGAATCTCTGCCAACAGATGGACATCTTCATCACACACACACACACACACACACACTTTCTCTCTCTGTCACTCTCTCTCACCCTCTCACTCACACACACACACACACACACACACACACACACACACACACACACACACACACACACACACACACACACACACACACACACACACACACACACACCACACACACCCTGACTGTGGCCAGCCTATCTGTCTGGACCTGTGTCTGCGTTTTGATCGGAGGGGTCATAACCACAGTCATTCACAGTTGGAAGTGAGTTCATTGCCTCAGATAAGACATCTATCTTCTGCTGGCAGCATTGATCCCATATTACTGCCCATATCTATCCATCATAAGGGAAAACTGCCTGCGAGCACATCAATGTGACCTGTGTGGCTTCATCTGCATGGATGCACCCGGCTTTCTGCCCCTTTTTAAGATAAATGGCTTTGCTGAAAGACTAATTGGGGCCTGTGAAGAACTTTTTGATGAATGGCTACTGTCATAGTCGGTTCTGACAGGACATTAGTTCAGCGCTGCCTTCTAAATACAGTTTTTGACACAGAAAAAGTCCCCCTGCTCCCTACTCCCACCCAACGAAGAATAATACGTATGTGTTTGTCTCTCACTCAGTTCAGAACTTGCTGAGAACTGAACTTTTTTCCGGATGTATCCTGAAGAGGGATATGAGTGTAAACTCTGTGTAGATTGTAACTGTGGGCGTCTACTTGAGGCAACTTTACTTTGACCTTTATGCTGGCAGTGGCATCGGTAGTATTGACCTTTCCCCCTCAGTGCCGTTGGATCGAAATAAAGTGCTTGGGTGTACTCAAGAGCTGTTCAGAGAAATTAGTGATACAGGCACCATACAGGCTGAATATTTGTACCCCTATGAAATCAGTGATGATTTGTAGTGGTGGTGGTTTGCAGGTTGTGTGTATAGATCGGCATGCAGTCTGGGAGTCTCACCTCGTCTTGCATAATTACCACTGCTGAGGAGGTTATGTTTTCGGTTCGGTTTATTTGTCTGTCTCTCTATTTGTTTGTTTGTCAGCAGGATTATGCAAGAACTTCCGAACCGAGATTTTGTGGAGGGGTGTATCATTGGGCCCAGGAAGGGAAGAACCCATTACATTTTGGAGCGGATCAAAGGCTGGATGCACAAATAATTGTTCACTTTCATTAACATTGCGAGATAGGGCATTTGGCCTTGGCGGATTTGCTCTGCAAATGCCGTTTTAGTTTCCATTGTACATTTGTCTGATGCTTTAGATGAAAGGAATGAATGAATGCATACATCAAGTCATGCATGTAGGGCAGATGGCAGATGCATTAAAACATGCATCTGCCAAGGAAAGAAGCCCAGGTTAATGCAACTCTCTAATGAATTAATCCCTTACGGTGTGTGTGTGTGTGTGTGTGTGTGTGTGTGTGTGTGTGTGTGTGTGTGTGTGTCTATACAAAAGTATACTGAATGTAAATGTTCAGCCTTGGTCTACTCTCTCATTCTGCATTCATGTATTTGAAATGAGCTGGTTACTGTGGATAGCTATCACTTGCTGTGTGGTAGCTGGGCAGAATGGACAACTACCTCAACACTCAGGGCACTGTCATAGAAAACCCAGAGGTTGGTGCACTTAGAATGTGGAGAGGTTTCCGTGGCAACTGAGCCAAGCTCCTGATCCTCTTGGTTCAAGAGGCTCCCACTGGAACCCGTGTTCTCGTAAGGCATATGATAAAGAACTGCACAGCATCTGTCTGTAATGGTTCTGCAATGGTTCCGCTGCAGATCAGGAACGGGCCCGCCCCAGTGTCAGCTTACCTTCTGCAGTGCCTCTGTTGTCTTTTTCGATCCTGAAACGGTCACTTGTATCTTCATCTCTGTCAAATTCTCCATTTTTTTCTTCATTTGGTACATGAGCACAAACAGCTTAGAAGGGTACACTGGTTCTAAGAGCATTTGTGATGGGGGTGTGAGTTTCATTAGATGTGGGCATGCGTGGCAGGGGTGTCAGTTAACCAAAATTATTCCTCTACCCTGCTCCCTCCCGCTGTGTGGAGAAGCGCTAGCTCAAGGTGCTAAGACAATGTTTTTCTCAAGCCATCTGTTTCAATCACCCAAACACTCACCATCTAATCAGGAACATTACACCTGGAGAAGAGGCGGTAAAATGGAGGCGCAGGTATCACAAACATGCATTTGTTCTGTCTCTCCATGGATGGTTTTTTCTGTGCAGTAAATGGACGGAAGCTTCTAGATCATAAAAACAAGTGAATGTAAGTTTAGGAGTATGATTTCTATTTTGTCTTATATTTTCGTGTAATGTGAAGTTATAAATGCTCTAAACAACCATAATCATGTGCGCTGCCAGATTCTGAACCATAAAATGTAGGGCTAATGTAGGCCTATTATATTAGGAAGTATATCTGACCATATCATTTTCTGTTATTTTTGGAATGAGGTAGAAAGTAAATATGTGATTGGATTTTTCAGGAAATTGTAGGGTGTTAAAAGTGAAATGGTAAACTTAGCCCATGGGATTTGACAAGACCATTAAGGAAACATGAGACTGGATGTAAGTATTGGCCATTGTGTGACCTTAATTACATGTGTATGACACAGATGCTTATTGCCAGAGAGAATTCTCCCAAGCTCTTAATAACCGTTCCCCAGATTCACCCTGTTCAGCAGATGAGGACTTGTTATTCTTGGTGTGTTTTTCAGGCTTTTTCAGGCTCTCAAGGACCATGCGATTAGGAACTAAAGAAATGAAAAGATAAACTCCACATATCCTCAGATGTACACTGAAAAAAAAAAACATTTAATTGATTTATTTAATTGTAATGTGGACATCGGCTTCACATTAATGAAATGTGTTAAATCAACACAGCATTTATCTTTCAGTTTACAAATTATGTTTAGGTCCCTTATAAAACATCAAATGGGTTTAAACAATTTCTTTATTTCATCATGCAACTTCAGCATTATATTGTTAAGCACTCACATACTGAGTGCAATCTGATATTACAATGTCTCTGCAAAAACATCTATATATTCCAATACCACTTCTTTTAGAAATGATGCATTCTGAATGAGTCAAGCACCAACATTCAGAAACACTCAGTAGTTGAAGGTGGCAGGACAATGGAACCACTGAGACCTTGAATAAACTGTAAGGAACCGCTTTTCAGACCAACGGCGGAACTGAGTGTGGGCGAAGGTTTCTGCGTGTTCATATCTCTGTGCTTTGCTGAAATACCATATTTTATTAAAGGACTCTGTCTTGGTAAACTTAATTAATCTGACTTCACTCAATTTAAGAACAGCCCTAGTCACTGTTCTTTTAATGCTATATTGCTACCCATTAGGTAGGCTGACCTAGGGTCATTTATTTTAGATGCCTACAATCTCAGTGCAGAGGCTGGACAGCAATCCAGTATATACATGTATAATACACTCTAACAGTTCTGCTGCAGTGTATCCAACCCAGACGCTTAGCCACGTACCTCAAGTCTTACATCACAGCTTTTTGGTCGTTGCAGAAACACCGTTACCTAGTAATACACCGTTACCTAGTAATACCTAGTCATTTCTTGAGAAGCCACAGTGGATCAGAGCATCACAATTTATTTGTCAGGTGCAAGTTACTAATTCAGTTACACATTCAAACTAGGCTAAAGTGAATAATCTCAAGTTGCAAATACATACAGTAAGAGAAGACATGTGAAACATCCAAACAGACCTGGCTGCTCAGAGGATGATGGCTACACACATAGAGTGGGTGAGTCTCTGGCTACAGAATACTCAAAGTCCTTTGACTATGTTCCCAATAAATACCCAGTTACTTTATTCCTACATCTGGTATAATTTATCACATGGAATTTGGTGTTTACACTGATAGGGATCACACAGTCACACAGACAAATGAAGAGATTTCTCACCTCCAGATGGGGGTTACCTGCAGCCCACAAAGACCAGAATTCCCATGTTTCTGAGATCTATATTAAAACAAATCTATTCAGCTGTAGGACTTAGGCCACTGTACCATTTAGGCTGAGACCATTCAAATGAGCCCAAACATGCAATCATACAATTCAATACAACACTTAGTACCCTTAATTCCTTTTTCCTGCCTTTAGTTTAACCCTTGTGTGGAAAAGCACAGGTAGAGAACCAGTCACAGAGGGTAAAGATAAGAACATCAGCAGGAATGTGAGAAAAGTCAACCTAATGGAACAATGCAGTTCGGGGCTGTTTTTAGAGACATAATCTGTAAACAACTGACCCACACCTAATGAGTAATTGTAACTAGAAGGCCATCTTTGTTTTACAATCCAAATTGTCTCTGCCTGCAATTTAGAGCCTTACAAAACTATGGAATATTTCAAAGCAAAACATGCAGACACAGACCATGTCCTAAATTGCATTGGTATCTGAGAACAAAGTAAACACTAATGTGTAAACACTAATATCCAAGCTCGATTATTTCAACAGTCTTGCAAAGGCTGATGCGAAATTAACAAGGAAGAGGTGGCAGCAATGTTCTCCAGACACCCCATGTGATCATTTACGTTCCCTGTTGTGAACTTACTGCATTGCTTTATGGATATCTTATATGAAGAAATTGGAAAAGGTGAAAACTGTGTCCGAATTAGTTGGTACAACACAATAATATCATGTTTTAAAGAGAAATTAGACTAATTTGTGTAATTTGATGTGGTCTAGTAAATTTGACCACCCATGTTTTCCTTTTTTTTCAATGAAAAAGTAAAGTCATAATGTCTTACATCAGTAAAGTTTATGTTTTGAGTGATTTATATGTCCATTTAGCTTCAAACATTCAATGAACTTCCCCTTATATGCTTTGCATTCATATTTCAGTATTAGATGTAATACAGGTGTAACATAAATATGACACAGATGTGAGTGGAAATGACAGGAGATGATTATCATTCTCACTAAAGACTTTATAAACAAAAAAACAAAAATAAAAAAACATAAATTGGTTATCACAGCAACATCTGTTGAACATAGATATGCTGATCTCTAAAAATACTGTGTAACACACCCTAAAAGGGAGGTTGAGGCTCAGACGCAAAGCTCAGAATACGTGCAAGAGAAATCAGAACACCGTGCTTAATAATAAAAGAGATTTATTTAGCGACTCCAGGGAATTGATAATAAATATAAAACATTAAAAATGCGCTTCCTAAAAGTAGTGCCAGCACTCAAAGTTCAAATGTCTGTCTGGGTGTCCAGGTAGGTTCGTATGGTTTCAGCACCGTGCGCGTCAGTCTCGTTCTCCCGGGACACGGCCAAGCCAGACGCTCTTCTGGTTCTCTGATTCTCATTCACACACACGACACAGCTTGGACAGGGTCAATGGCCGGCAGTCCGCAAGCAACTCTCCTCTGGTCCAACCTTAATACATGGACACAGCTTCAGACAATACTCAATTACAATTACATGAAACCCAGAGAAAGTATAGAGCCCACACCAAAGAATATCGCGATCACCAACCTTAATACATGGACACAGCGTCAGACAATACTGTCATTAGCTTGTGGACACGGGTATAAATAGGAACATTGTGATGGGAAACACCTAAGGAGGGGAGTGGCATAATGCTAGGCACCTGTGCTTAATTAGTGATCATGCTACACACGTGCGGTAGAAAAGGTTCGTGCTCAGTGCTCATTTAAAGTGTGCCAATCACCACTACACTCATGTGAAACACTACACACCACTCAGAACACACCGTGAATCACTGCAAACAACCCTCAGGCCCAAAACACCATGTTACAACTGTATGCTGCCTACTTGCAAATATTGAGAATACAATTTGTCAATTCAATTCAGTTCAGTTCAATAATATTTTATTGGATTCAGTGACATTCATTCAATGAAACGTATTCAGTTTAACTGATAAGCTTGAACCAATTCAGTCTCATTTTGTTCAATTCCCTTTGGATCATGCACCTGAGTGGAGTGTGTGAAGTGACATGAGTCATTAAGCACTGACAGTATCAGTATGACATTGTAGAGGGAGGGAGTGTATGTGTGTGTTTGGTAGGGTGTGTCTGTTTATGGGAGGGGGTTATGGGCTATGTGGGAAGGAATGTGGAGGTGTTTGTCTGTGTTTGGGAGGTGGTGCGCGTGTGTGTGGGGCTGTGTCTGTATGTGTGCGCATGTGTGTGTGTGTGTTGGGCTGTGTCTGTATGTGTGCGTGTTTGTGTGTGTGTCTGTGTGCGTGTTTGTGTGTGTATGCAGGAGGGAGCAAAGGGGTGGTGCTACTAATTAGACAGGTTCAGGGCCAGTTTGGAGCAGAATTCTGCCGATATGACACACCTGTTCCCTTTCCCGGAGACAGAGCCCCAAACTGGGGCCCCTGGAGAGGGGGAAGCTTATTAACACCATGACCACTGTCAAAGCCCAGCGGCCCGCAGGCTTCCACTGCTGCCAACCCCCAAAGAACACGTCCCACAGCGGGCCCCTAAAAATTCAATTATCACTCGCAATGACTTCTCCAAAGCAGCGCACGGGAAGGGAGCTTTGGTCTAAATTCTGAGAACTTCAAAGGAAAAAATACCTCCATCCTCAGAGCGTCTTCTAATTCTCCTGGCTGGCTGACATCAGCTAGTGAGTGACATGTCATGCCGTTGTTACCATGGTGTGCTTGACAAACATTCCAGCCCATTTAGAGGACTCTACATTTGCCGAGGACTCTACATTTCCAAAGTGTTTTGTCATCTGTAAATGGAGGCTTATCCCATATGTTTTTGCTTCCTTTACCTCCTGAAAAGCAAATACAGCCACTATCCTCTTCTAATGACTATGTCTGTATGTCATATACTTCTGTACTGTTCAGATGCTGAGGACAACGATAAGATAATGCTCGAATCACTGAGACATCTTTACTTGCATTAGTACAACTTTACTTGAGCCCTCCTTCAACAGATTGACATAACCGTAATGTAAACATATCAGAGAAGACGCTGTGTTCACTCTTCCTAGTGTCGAGCGAAATAGCAGAATCGTGTTACCGGTAATTGTTCTGACAGCTCTCATAAAACTAGATGCCATCAAACAGATTACGTGAATTACTAAGATACCATCGTGGCAGATACCAATCATGGCAACATGACACTGTTGCATCAACTGACATAACTTGTCATGATGAGATATGAGTATATGCTATCTTTCATTATGTGTTCATGTGTTACAATGGAGTACCGAGGTACAGTATTTATATAGAGCCCAAAATCTACAGTAGGTGGGTGGTCCTACTGTAGATTTGTGACTGTAGTGCAGCATTTTTTAAAAGGGCAACGAGGGCACTTTGTAATTAAATGTCAAAAGTGCGACCCGAGCGTGTACACGGAGAGCGGGGAGCATGTTCCAAGGCTCTGTGCAGATGGCAGGCTGGCTGGATTCGACACGCGTGTCCCACACGCCTGCAGGTCTGTGCGTGCTTAATGAGCTTTTTTCACTCCTCCATGTGTGTGCATACTTACACACACACACGTGCGTGCACACAAACACGCACCCGCACACACAGAGACACATATGCGCGCATGCACACACACACAAAATCAAACCAGACCTAATTCACATGATTCTTCAGAGAGAGCAGCCGTTGTTAGTAGACGTGCATCCACACCACCCAAGCTGTCCTCATTGTACCTGAATTGGGCAGTTTTGCTCAAATGTCATTTTGGCATCACAAGGTGAATTGGTGGATCAATGAGCTAAGCAGCTTTGTTCAATGAGAAAAAACACACAATACCAGGGGGAAGGAGTTAAGCTATCTTGGCCTTATTCTTCGGCGGTGTATTTTCTACCGTTTTGTGCCAATCTTCAGTTACAGAGATCATCCCCATCTGCCGGAGGAGGCGAAGTCTGAAAGTGACTGAGGGGTGGCGTTTTGGGGAGACGTGGCGGGCTCACCCAGAGCACCAGTGCTACTGTAGTTTTTGCTCACTCTTCTTTCTCCACTCAACCTTGACATGTCCCCACTGACAGAAAGAAAAAAACACCAAAAGAAAGCCCACTGTTCTCAAGCACACTCTTGTAGAGCTGACTCTCTATTTAGGTTATGCTGCCCTTGTTGTCAACATGAATTCGGGGTTGTTATAGAAATGTTAACATTTTTTCGATTATTCCAAATGTGGCTGAATAATGCAAATATATGTCCATTTTATGCACCATGTAAGTGGGATGCCAGAGGGGTGACATGCTGTCACAGGCTGTCAAAGGATTTCTTCTCTCAATGGTTTATTCAGGTTCCCAATCATTGTGCTCTTCAGTCCTATCACAATGGAGACCTTTTGTAGCTCTCATGTTTGAGGCTTTCATCTGAGATATTTCATGTCAACAGCAACAACGACACAAACAGTGTTTTATTTCACATCAATCACTTAGTCTTAATTCCTACAAACTGTGATTGCAGTACCTTTGAATCACAAAAACTTACACAGAAGTGAAATTAAGAGTAAACTGAAATTAAATCTCAACATGATTACTCCAGCTGTTGTAAACACAGTGGAAAACCAAATCAAACCATCAAAAACACACAAAGCATAAAGGCACAAAACCTTCCCTGCCCAGAGAAGAAAGAAAAGGTTACTTCACCCTCTCTTGTAGTACAAAGACATGGGAGAACCAGATAGAACTGGAACTATGATTAAAGTCATGGCACTATGATTACATTTATTTTTAAACCATGTTGTTTACATGTAAGGATCACTTTGATATGCTGCAAAGAGACAGCATGTTGCTTTCTCTAGTCCTTCACAGAAGAAATGCGTTGCCTCCGTGACAGTTAACATGATACACTTTGCAACAGATGGTGCCTGTACTGTATTGTCATGTTTCACATACCTTACATTAATGGCATTGACTTTCACGGAAGGCAAAGGTAAAATGTGAATGGCCAACAGGGGGCACTGTTGTCTCAGATTTGAACTGCAATGTGGCTATAGGCTCTCTCCCTCTGATACAGCTTTGCTTTCTCCATCCTGTACTGCTTTCTGCACAGCCAGCAGCCTAGTTATCAGAAGAACACAAGTAGCTCAGCAAATGACAGAGACTGCAGGAGAGAGAGAGAGAGAGAGAGAGAGAGAGAGAGAGAGAGAGAAAAAGCTATTTTAAACAGCGTTAAATCAGATTGTGTATTAGATTTCACAAATAATTACACAATAATGGCAGGCTAGCCGATATGTATTTGTTTCATTTGTTTTCTTTTAGACTTCACAATATTTTCACATATCCTCACTAATCTACATTACAGTACTTTAATAGTTTGGCAGACTGGTCAGGTCTGTTCTCTCAGCAACATCATTTAGAATCAGTTATGAGGACATTCATTGATTTATTACTCAATTGCAAATAGAAAATTATTTTTTTAAACTACATACTGTAGAGGTAGAAACACCAACCTGGATATAAGCTGGCAGTGGAATAAGCCCTTGCCCGTCTCTGGGGCAGTCTGAGGCAGATCAGGGCCAGACACATTCATAAAAGTCAACGACACTCTGGAAAGACATCGCATGACAGACATCTCATTCTCAGAGAGAAGATGTAAGCAGGGATATACTGACTTTGACATGCCCTCCTGACACACGTCCAACAGTGTTCTTCAAAGTGCTCTTTATATTCAGTGACCATTTGAAATATTTGATCATCATTTAAATGTTATTAGCAAATGCCAGTGACTCATTCAGGTTAAGCACATTTTATGATATCATCCACCCATACAAACTGACACATTTGACATTTGTGTTTAAACAACCGCAACAGTTGTTTATTTTCCACATTTTGCCGGTATATGCCCTTTACTTACGCAATGGTCACATATTTGTTCCATCACACACTGAATGAACCCCATGGCCCAGGAAGTGGATTTAAGATAGATTAAAGCAGAGCAAATGCACTGTGCACACGGGGCATAGCGTACCTAGACAGTAGATCAATCTGGAAAGGATTCAGACAGGACCCGGTGCCCCCCGCACACATATTCTGCCTATAACACTTAAAACTGTGACATTTTTTCGCTGAATATGGGTATACATCTGTATTTTTGGCAATGCGACGAGGCTATTCAGCCTATTTAGATTGACATAAATATGTCTATGGGCTTCGGCTACGGACCCCCTAGACCCACGAGCCCAGGTGCGACCGCACCTGCTGCACTCCCTATAGTTACGCTCCTGAATTACACCACGTCTTACCAAAACACTAAACCCTGACCCCTTCACTGATTTCATCAAATTATAGCCATAGCAAAATGTAAATATTATATATATGGGCCATTCTACCGAATTGGTGCAAAGTGTGGTCCCACTACAAGAAAAACTATTTACAAAACAATTAAGTATTCAGACATAGATATTTACTAAGAATATGTTATGGTCTATTTAAACCCAAGACATTAAATGAGATAGGGATAAGCTACATATTTACAAAATCATCATTTATAGGGTACTTTCTATTGGGAAGTAGCTGTCCCTAACCCTGGCATCTAAATTCCAATGTCTGTAAATAACACTTTTTACATTTTTTAGATTTTTTTCAATGATCTAATTTCAAAGATCTTTATGATTAAGTTTAAACAGAACTTGGAAGATTTAGATTTATTGTGGGTTTAATTTAAAAAAAATAAATAAACTATACTCAAAAAATCATGTCCATAGTTTTCATGTCACTACCAAAACACAGGAGTTTTAGTCCATTGGCTGAGCTTGTTTTTTAGCCACACCCCTGCATTTATAACCAGGCAGTGATACTGCATCACTGTCCCGCATGGCTGAATGGTAAGTAGCTAGATCCCATACTTTTGATATAAATGTGTTCCAAAGTCTGAAAATCAGTCTGTAACCTTAAGAATTGTCACTACCGAACACCTTTTTTTCTTCAATTAAGTAAACTTTTTGGGGTTTAATGCAAAGTATTATGTTTGTTTGTGTGTACACCTGTTCAAAGATTTGTTTGCTAGCCATGTGCTTGCTAGAATTATTTATTAATGCTCAAATTTAGCTAGAATTTTCACTACCGAAACAGTCACTACCGAAACAGTTACTACCAAAACATATGGTAAAGTTTCGGTAGTGACATGATCGTTTCGGTAGTGACAAAATGGAATGGTAAGTAGTTCAATCCCATCATTTTGAAATAAATGTGTTATGTGGACTAAATGGTAAAGATGTAGATAATGCTGATTTATATCTGAAATTGTTCAGGAGAGAAAGAATCATAAGACACCAAAATGCCAAAAGGAAAAAGTGGAGCAGAGAGGCTGAGAGAATACCGACAAAGAGTGAGGGGTGACCCAGTGAAACACCAAGAATATTTAAGGAAGGAAAGAGAAAGAAATAAGAAACGAAAGGAAGAAGGAAAGTTGAAATGTATCAGTGATTTATCCAACAGGGAGCAAAAAAAGGGCAGAAAATCATGGAGGAAAAGACAGCAAAAGCACAAAACATTTTTGTTTTTAATATTCCCAACCTAAAGCATGGTATGAGTTAAGATTAAGCAATAAGGTTGAGGAAATATGATACAACCTCGCAAACAAAATACTGTGGTCACTACCGAAACAGTGCTGTCACTAAAATGTTATGATACTGATTGGTTTAATGTATGTTCAATTTCATCAATCATCAACTCTGGAATCAATATGATCAGTATTTTGTGTTTTACAAAGAAATATTGCACTTAGATTTTGATGAATTGCATAAATTGAACTTTGAAATTTGGTAAAAATTACATTTTTATTGATTTCATTGTCAAAACCTTCAAGAAATATTTGTAAAAATACTCTTCAGAGAAGGGAAGGAAACACAATCTGAACAGGTTAATAATAATACGTTTTTACTATAGTTTATTACTATGTTTTGGTAGTGACAATTTTTGGGAGAGGAAAAACATTCCAACACATTCTGAAAAAACAATATAAAAATTGACGGTTCATTTACTAGATATGTGTACTTTAGATATGGTAAAATATATATAGGGACAAAGTTTTGGGAATAAAACATACAAATTTTCAAAATATTTCCAACCTGACTTTGCACCAATTCGGTAGAATGGCCCATATATGTATGTGTGTGTGTGTGTGTGTGTGTGTATATATATACGGTATATGTGTGTGTGTCTATATATCATTGTGAGTTTTATGACATTGTGACATTCAAAGCAGACATTTGACTTTCTTGTAGGGATATATTGGACAGGGGTCATAGAATGGCTGACCTTTTACACTCTGGACAGTTTGGGACAACTCGCCAAGAGTGCCTTTAGATTCAGGACACATCGAGCTTTGAGTGCAAAAACCCAAGGAGAAAGGTACACCTCATTTATAAAGCCCGTCCGCAAAACCGCAACAATGACACCCCCTTATCTGGAAAAGGCCTGCGTATGAATAAAACATCCGGCAATATGAACCACAACTTTCAGCTTTGTTTCCCCTCTTTCCCACTTAAGTCACTTTCCACAACCGCCACCCCTCCCACCACCACCACCACTGCCACCACAACTCAAACCTGTCCAGAATAGTTAACGTGTGAGAGAGCTGGGAGACCAGACCCAGGAGACAGAGTTTCCTTCTGAAGTGAAATCTCTCTGGTCTATTGAAAAACGCTTTAAAAGAAAGAAAGAGTGAAACAAATGAAAGACAGAAAGAGAAAAAAACCCACACTGGACCACAATACTGGCATCCCCAGTGGAATCTGCACTGACAGTGTCTACATTGTTTATTTATCTATTTATTTGAGTCAATGGGATGCAGCTCACACTTATTTCGACCTGGAGAAAGTGACTTAAGATCATAAGCAGACTAGACCAGGCACTATGATGTGATATGGAGTTGTTTGTTGTAGGCTACTGCGCCCCTCTGACAGACTGGGTCTGGGGTGAAAATGGATTCCTGTTCAGCCCAGAGAGGCCAAGCACCTGCTGACACAGAGAAGTAGTATTTGGTCTGTGATTTTGAGTTGCCCAAAGCAAGCCCTGGCTGGTGTGCAGAGGTATATAAGAGTTCAAAAGAAGACTGGTGTAGGGATAAAAGAGGATGGATAAATGAGCCGGTCACACTGTATCATTCAACTATTGTAACATTTTAACTATTACATAATATATTACATTATTATACGGCTCTTCAGAAAGCTGCAGAATGTTCCATTGATTTTAATGGGCCACCCCATTGTTTGGAGGTCCGATATTTCTTTATAATGACGGCTGCAGAAAAAACAAAACAAACAAACAAATAAACAAACAGTTTTGTCCTTCCAATTCACATCTAATATATCATTCCGTAAGTTGTCCGTTGACTTTTCGTAACGAAAATGTATTGTTAAGTCAGCAAGTAATACATTTCTACACAACACCTGAAACTTTAATTTGCATGAAGAACTGCCACACAATGGCATCAAAATCCCTTAGCTCAAATATTTTGAAGGAATGTCAATAAGCGTTTTGCCAAATAACTGTATAATAAGTAGGATAATGTATAGGCTACTGGTCATTATTGAAAAATAAATCCCTTGAGGACAATACAAGACCCCTCAGTGTCTGGGTCCTGTTCGTCCTGTCAGATTTATTTATTTCGATAATGACCGGCGGACTATACATTATCCCTTTCATATTAGCAAGGTCTGGAACAGAGGTTCTGTAATATGTGTGTAAAGTGTGGCTTTATTAGCTTGCAAGATAAACACTGTCTCTGAAACAGATCTGGATTAGATTAGCAAGATCTTGTGTCACAAACTAGCCAGCACCACTTCTTTTTTACCGCCTGGTCAGAAAAAATAAATCTCCAGATTATCTCTTAGATGTTAATGCTTGACTTCTACCTAATGAGACACATAGTCAATGAAAAATCACTTTAAAACATCTATAATTAGAGAGAAACTGAATCAAAGGGAGAGAGGACAGTTGTAGAAAAAGAAATGCACTCAAAGGAAGGGCTGCAGCATGGACTAAAAGCACGGATATGAAAGAGGATGTTGCTTCAAGATGTTGTCCACGGATGAAGCACAGGCGAGATTGATGACAGTTGGGGGTTATTGAAAACTGAGAGGGGCCTTCCCTTCCCTTTAGATTGTGTGCCATTGCCAGAGACTTCCTGGCTGGTAGGATTTTCTGGTTGTTGTTATTGAAGCCACAGCCACAAGGCAAGAGGACAGCCAGCTCATGGACATGACGAGATTTGACCAGTCTTTTCATTTAAAACACAATCCCCTTTTCAAAACTATCCCATGGTGTCTCTTTTTACAACTAGAGGAATTACATCTATTAATACGGTTCACAGTTGGTCTGGTTATATTTTTATTTTACCAAACTATTCCACACATAGACATTATTAGTACTTGACTAAAAATACAGGCATTAAGGACACTGCACGTGTTACATGTTAAACATTGAGCTCAGCACAACAGAGCAATTAGTCCAGTCAACAACAGACATTCTGTTCTTAATTAATGTATGAAAATCAGCTCTTACCATTAAGAGTAAAGCATTAATTAGGATTCACACACTCTGTTTACAAGAATCCCAGGGGATGCCTAATGTCTGGAATAATTGAGAATCCTAAACCAAAAGGATATCCGTTTAAAGTTGAGATGCATTTCTGCAAGACAATGTGATGTGTGATTGCTCACCAGTAGTAGAGGGTCACTAACAGTAAACACACAACTCAGACATGGGAATACAAGTAGTGCACAGGAAATTGTGACAGAATTGTGTTGAACAAACTAAAAAAGTTTGTTTTGGGAAGACTTTGGTTGGAAAATTAAATCAATGATCCACTAAGTCAGTCAATTATATTATAATATAATAATAATTGTAATAATTATGTTATTATTTTATTAGGTCTCTGTAACCTAATATTGCTGTCTCCAGATTTGTTTTCCTAGCCTTGGGGCTTGGCCAAGGGTGCAGGGCTATTAGTCTGAGTAAATGTAATGCTGATGCTAGTAGCTTGGCAGCACTGTCACTTGCTATATGACCATTTATGGGCTGTCTGTAGGTTGCCAATCAAAACGATAGTAACAATCATGTTTAAGTTCATAACTGACCTGTGCTGTAGTGGGTAAACGGCAATGTATGAGCAGATATGTCGACACAACCTAACGTTAGTGGGTTAAGTTAGCTAACGTCTGCTGTTGGAGCTAGTTGAGTAGCTAACGTTAGTTATTGTTGTCACTTTGAATTAACACGAACAAAACATCAGCTGAACTATAGACTGTTATTAATCTGCATTGGTGGTGGTATCTTCATTTATTTGAAAATGACAGCAGATGAGCAGTATATGTTTGGATGGCTCAATTTCCTGCTGACCCCGAAGCATAAACATTCTCAAACAGTCACATTAAAAAGGTTAAGGTCAGCTATTTAGCAGATGCTTTTGTCCAAAGTGACTTAGAAAATCATCCTGCTTTGGCATAAAATTTAACCCAGGCCTGTTACCCTGAGGACAGCAATGTGCGTACTGGTGCACCACCACTACCATGTCACTATGATGGATATGTCACATACTGAACAATCTCTAATAACAGCCAGATATTTGAACTTGATGACAAAACTTGAGCGTTTCACGCTTTATAATATTTGTTCACCAGCTTTGGCAGTTACCTTTGGTCTACCTGCTGTAGTCTACTGCTGGCCGAGTGAGTAACGAAACAATAGGTGAACATTCCACCATTTATTTCAATAGGAAATAAAGGGATGAAAAACCTAAAAAAAACCAAAGAACAACAGGGGGCACTGCAACCATTTTTACAAGATCACTACATGGGATTAGGACAGACATGTCAGAGTTGGAGCGGTGTCAAATTGTCAAAAGCACTTGGAGCAGAAGCAGTGAAAAAGGAAAAGTGTAGAGTGATATAACCATATCAGAGGCACTGTTAAAAAGACTAACCCTGTGTTGAATGGACTTGGCCCTTATCTGGCTCAAGGTCTCCAGTTCATTGGGAAAGAGTTCACCTCTACTGGAATCTTGGTCCAGGAGTGTCTGATGATGAGTATACCTCATTGCACAAGACCTTAGGAGATGTACTAACGACTGACAGCAGTACGCATATGCTTTAGCCTCCTTACTTGCTAGCCCACCTCCTGTACACAAAGTCACTGGTTGACTGTGCTTTTCCATGATACACAGCACATGATACACTAACACACAAAGGTGGTTTACCTCTTAGGGGGAGAAATGACATCTTCAGCATATCCAGAAACAAAAGCCAAACCAAAGAAATAGTTGGTATTTATCAGTAAGGTTTATCCTTGCATAGCCTCATATCAGTATGGCTGACATAATTTGTTCAAGGGCTACTTGAAAAGGAAACTCACAAGACAAAAGCACAATCAAGCCAGTTTGATTTATTACAGATGGTGTGAATTTTCATCAAAGAAACAAAAAATTCTAATTGATGGAGCATGCCAGTGTTGAACAGAACATTAGAGTGAAGTTCATACTGCATCTTCATAAGAGCTGATGCACACAGCTGAGGAGGTGCTAATTAGCTGCAGGTGAAAATTGATAAACTACCATAGAGTGACTTTTTTACCAGTATTCAGCAGTACCAAAGCACACCAGAGAAAAGGACACATGATTGCCACTACTGTAAATTATGATGATGATGATGATGATGATGATAATGATCAGGCAACCATTCAGACCTACACTAAATCCAGTGTTGGACGCACATGTTGAGCTTACCTAAAAATGTAAGCCAATGAGTCCTCAGTATTCTCTGAGCACTTAATGAACACTTAAAAAACCATAAACTCTGAATCTGGCGTTACGACCACAGTAATGCAGCCTTAGTCATGTTCACCCTCACAGTCCAGCTGAAGTAGTGACCCCACAGTAGTGAAAGAGAGACCTGCCAAAGGCGCACCACAACATTAATTTGCTGCATAAATTCACTCCAGATAAGCAGGAACTACATTATTCTACATGTCTTTACTCAAAGCCCTAGAGATATATTTGCAGCTGAGTTCCACGCTTTCATGTATCCTTAGAAATTATGTACTTATAACTTAATAAATCAATAAGTGCAACAGACTTATTGAGAAGGACGCAGTATCTTTTAGCATATATGTAAGGGAAGTGTAATAAGGACTCTTGCTCCTCACGGTCCTCCAGCTGTCCGTTCTGTGTGCGTTAAAAAACCCATAAAACTCCTAAATGTAAAACTACTAAACAGTTTTGGTTCTGTAAATGGGAAACAAAGTGGCTCGGACTGGGCCAGACAATATTCCAGCCAATCAACATGTTGCCAGAAGTATGGAAGGGAGGGCTGCCATTTTTTTGGCTGTTGTGCTTGCTTCAGGGGGGTTTAGGCTCTGGGCTATGTAAAGCGCCTTGAGACAATTTAATTGTTTTGGCGCTATGTAAATAAAACTGAATTGAATTGAATTTAACTCAAATATCAACAACAATTCGCCAGAATCATGGACTGCACCTTTAAATATTTAATGTCCTGTTTACTTCCTCCTGTGGTGAGAGGTGTGTACATTATTGCTCATGTAACACAGTGGAGGGTTGCACTCCTGAGCCTGTTGTAGCTGGAGAGGAGGACTTCAGATGGCAGCATTTAGTGTCAGCTGTTTATGGGTAAGGTCTGGTGTGCAGCCATCTTGCTGCCCTTGCGTTTTTTCCTGGAGGAAAGTGCTGATGCGAGCTCCCCTGGCTGGAGGCTCTGGATTAACAACCAGATCTGCAATTCAAATGCAATTACGTGCAATTTCTTTCTGCGCTGGGCCGGGCTGTACCGTACCGAAATGCAATGCCATAAACATATGTAACAATCTTTTATAGGAGTGCTTGAAACAGCAGGCTTTCTAAAATATATTATTATGAAAATAATTTCATAATTCAAATAGGAGGTCATCACTTGCAAAGTCCATGTTTACAGATGTATCATATTTACCGAACTTAATCACAGCAGTTTTCTGGAAAATAATAGATTACAGCACTTAATGTTTTCAATTAAATCATAAGCAACACAATTAAATTTGCTACTGATACTGGATCATGGGTTCTGTCAAAAATCTCTGTGCCCTTCTCATTGAAAAAGTAAAATGTGATACAGTCCATTTAACAGTTTTTTTCTCCTGATTTAATCAGTTAGGTAGCCTCTATGCTGTCAAATAAATAAGCTAACAAGTCAAATCTAAGCACTTATAAATAGATAGCATATCCCAAATAGCGACTGATTCTGACATCTGACATCAGTTGAAACTGTAATATTGTGTTCATTCGTTACCCACAAGAAGATGAGACAAGTGTCCATGGAAGCAAATCCTCTGCTGGACGCCAGTGGTGTTCGGCTCTGTCCTGTGTCGTGGGATTGTACTGTAAGTGAGAGCAATCTGTGGCTGACCAGACAGGTAATGCCCCATTAGTGAGGAAAATGGTTCAAGGTGTGCCACAGGGCAGCTTCCATGAGCTGAGGTGAGCCTGTGCAGCCTTTGTGAGGTGCTTTGCTTGACAGACAGGGAAGTGCTACAGGGACCAGTCAGTCTGAAGGGGGAAGCTGTCACAGGAGACTTGCATCTTCTGAAAAGTTTCCTGTAAAAGTATCAAGGTAAAGCTTATGGCTTGGCTAATGTGCGTTTTACCTCATAGTAGTGCTGTCATTAGGGTCAGACTTTTTTATTAATATGTATCATTGGATTCTTGATTGGATGTATCAAGTGAACTTCTTGCTTTAAAATATGACCTTTTAACATACTAGCTTAGCTGATTTGAAATGAACAATATGATGTCAATAAAGGAATTATAAACATTCTTTATTAACTCAGCCATGCCTTCCAGTGCTGGCTCACAGTACATTTACACATGGGTCATTGTGTTACTCTCTGTAATATGCCCCCTGCCAGCTGTGGGCGCCCTCTGGCCTTGCTGAACCACAGGCCACTGGGGGCAGTGCAACTTAGGCCGCACGACTAAATACTCCAACCTCATTGTACCCCTACTGAGGAACAGTGAGGACAACAAGCGCCATTTTTATAGGGCTCCTTGCTCTCTGTCAGAAGTCTTGATGACTCAAGTGAGTTGTGATTCGACTGTCCCGAAACCCCATTAACCGCAGAGATCGGAGAACAAGTCCCAGTCAAGCAGGAGCGAGAGCTATCGACTGGGGTTCGGCAGCCTGGGAGACCCATTGATCTGGCTCAGGTCTTCTGTCATTGATCACCGTCAGGACAGGCGCGTGTGACAGGGGCGTTAGTGCCACGTCACTTCATTAGTCCAACTCACAGCCGACTCTAAAGCTCCTGTAAGGTCTTAAGGCACGTCGTTGAAGACAGGAGCCCTGCTGGATGTCTGCGCTGTGGAAGCGGATTGCATTGTCTGCCTTTTTGTCGCTCTGCAGAGTTAGAGGGTTTGGATACCTCTGCAGCTGTTGATAAGCTCCTCACTTCACAAGCTGTTCTCTCTCTCCCACCTTTATTCTTTCTAGTCTGTCTCTCACTGTTTCTCATTGCTTTGCCAATTCCCCTAGTCCAAAGTCTGAGTTCACTTACAAGACTTTAACAAGCCGAGACATCCAGGCACCTGTGTCTGCGGCAGAAAACTTTCTTGTTAAAGGGTCAGTTCTGCAGTGGTAAGACTTCAGTCAATTGATCAGTTTATGCTATTAAACTGTTTGTCGCCATTAATTGTGTTAACACTGCCTGCCCATGGAGGTGGTCTGTCTCTATACTTATCCTTTAGAAGGCTACATTCAGGTAGCACCAGTAATTGGCATAACCAGGTTTACATTTGACCTTATTATTAGTATTTGTCTTTGGTTGATAATGACCTGGACCCAGGAACACAGACACCAATGACAATTAAATACTTTATTTTCCACCACCAATGAATCTACAATAGCCTCACTGGCTAGTAGAAATAATATAAAATGTTGGGTTACGTGTGTATCCATATTTCGCTGAAGGAGAACTCAAGATGTCACCTCATGAGATACGCCCTTTTTCAGCGTGCATTCCTGAAAAACTACAACCAATGCCTGAATGGCTTAGTGTGCTGTCTGTCACAGAGCACCAAAGAAGCAGAATAGCCTTGATCAAAAAACGTCAAAATCGCTTCAATAGAACATGTAAATGGGTCCTGGTTCTGTGTAGCACACTGCTTCATGAACACCCGCCACTTAAGCAAATAGAGGGGCAGTGTTGACCAGGATAAACCTTTAATAAACCCCGTTCAGCTTCCAGTTCTCAGGGGCTGGATACCAGAATATTCCGCCTGCTTGAGTCAACAGGTCTCTGCATATCAGCAGATCCCACAGATCCCCATTTACCAGCGATATTAAGTCGGCAAACCATGTCTGTCGGGGCTGACGTGTGGCGACGAGAACCACCATATGTTTTTCTTTGCAAACTTTGTCCACCAATGACTGGAGAAGTATGAGAGGAGGAAAGACATACAGCATGCAAGCCACTGATCGCATCGCAAACGCATCGGTCCCTAATGGGGGGTTGTTGTTCGTAATCGAAAAAGCAAAGCTGGCAATGGGAAATGTTCCTCAACGCAAACCTTTCCACCTGCCCTGTCCCAAAATGACTCCAGAGCTGTCGCAGTCTGTGGCGCTCATATGCCCTCAGGAGAAGAGATGCGTTGCCAATTCACCAGGCAGATGGACTGCCCGAGGTAAAACTAAGTGCTCCTGCGCCTGTAACAGAATTGTCTGAGCACACCAATAACATAATTGTCTGAGCCAACCAATATATTTGGTCGAGCACGGTCCCCCCCCAACGGTTTATATTGGCTACTGTGGTCATATTGTCTGTTCTGACTAGTATGTGAGAACTTTTTAGCTATAGAAGTAGATGAAATCACTCCATGTCTGTCGGAAAAGGGGCCGCCCCCGTCACTCTCTGTAGTAGTCAGGCTGGTGGAAGACACACTGTTTCATCAGCACATAAAGATAAGCAAACACTCTACAGCAAGGATTACTTTCCTGTAGTGCTGGACCAGAGGGCACTTCACACAATTCCCCTCACTGGCCAGCATTGTCAGACAATCTGGCTGCCCTTCTTGCTGTTCCTGTCTGCTTTCGTCATGTTTCCCTCCCTCATCATTCTGACTGGAGTGGCACTTAAAATGGCTCACCCCTGATGGGCCTCCCATCATCTATCTATTACTCACAGCTGCGAGCTGATTAGAAGCCACTCCACATAGTTAACATTCACACTGGTCATAAATAAATGTTGAATGAAAATCTCTTCACCCCGATACAACAAAGTAAGGGAATACCCTTACACCTTATGGGTCGTTCCATAATCTTAACCGCATGTTAACCTTTAACCTTTTCAATTTGATACCTGAATATCATACCTTTTCTCCCTAAGCCATTGCATCATGACTTCCCAAAATCAGTGGCTTGTTATGAAGACTCATCATCACGAGCACTGAAGGTCAGTGAACTATAGCAGTGAAGGTGTGTGAATAACAGGAGACACACCTAATACACTTACAAATGAGGCAGCCATTTCCTGTTCACTCACATCTGTTGACTTTGACTAGAGAGACTTTGTAGACTAGACTTTGTTAGACAGCCCATGTAGACAGGCGCTCTAGTGAAGACTCACCATGGTTTAGAAAATGAAACCTTTTCTCTGTTTGCCGCTGCTTAGTTCGAAAAAGAATATGTGTCCCATCGCTGGTGTTTGCCACGTTTAACTAAGGAGGAGTGATAATCAGCTCAGATTCAGACTAATTTGGACATTATTAGTGTTCTTGCAGCCGTGTGTGCACATGAGTTATGGTGTCTGTGACTCTGGGTGGCGTCGGGCCAGCCTGGCCCACATTTTACAAGGCAGGAGAGAAAAAGCATATTAGTCACCATTACATTAGGAGCAAAATGGGTTGAGGCTGCATGTGGCTTTGGGTTTGAGTGTGTAATTTAGTTTAATTTGTACATGTTGCATTAGCATCTTTGATTCACAGGATGCACAAACTAAAATATTAATTTGTGCTAAATGCATTATATACTTCAGTCATGTCATGTTATCAAATCAATGCATTTCAAATGTATCCTCATTGATGAAAAAAAAAACAGGTCAATAATGTGTACTACAAACGATCAGTCTGTGTCACACATATATCACACATGCATATAAGCATGTTGTACATGCAATGGTAATATCTTGCAGAGTGCTTATGCTAGGCAGAAGATAAGGCAAGTGGATTACATTGCAAAGAAGAAAAAAAACACTAAACATATTTAAAGGGTATTGCAATACTCGTGAAAAAAGTATGCGGTAAATGCTTAATAAAGCAGGAAATTCAGAGCTGAAAATCAATCCGTTGCTGACCAAAATTACCCTGACCTCATCTTGCCCATTACAATCGTCCATAAATCAGATGGCTGATGTTTCTTTATTACCATTCAGGCTGGTCATAAAATATACAGTAGATGAATTATAGGATCTGAATTCATGCCAGCAGCTAGCCCAGAGAATAATGTTTTATGAATGTTGGCTTTCCAGTGTTTGATGAACTAGCGGGTCACTGTTTGATCTTTGGCTTGGACTGTTTCTCCTCTTCAACTCAGTCCTCAGCCTCCAAGAAAACATATAGTCTCTGTTGCGTACTACAAATTATACCATGTGCTAGCAGGACTGTGTCCAAAACGTGACTGCCAAATGACTTTCAAACTTATCATGTGTTTGATTATAGTATTAGTCAGTGCAACATTCACTGCACAAAAACTATGAGTCATATCATGTCGGAAAGGCAGCCAGTTGCATTTGAAATGACAGCTTGGTGATCAACCTCACATCATGGGGTTTCACATGACAACTAACAAGGTGTTTAGCAGATGCTTTTATGCAAAGCCAAATAATATACAAAATATGTCAAATTGCAGCAACATTCATTTATTCCTTTATTAATACATTCATCCATTCGCTTGTTTATTCCACTTTATTATTTGCTCTCTGTAATGAAACTGGAACAAACTACATGTTCAAGTGCCACTGTTACACTAAAAGTACACTGCAGTCATTTTTGTTATACAAAGGAAAAAGTCCTTGTGCTCTTGGTTTGGGGACTTCCCACAGCGGCCAAACCTTTCATTGTCACATGCAAGTACTCATACCCAGCAACCTAGCCTAAGTATTATTACACAGCAGGGTGCACCATTATAGACTTAATGATACAAGAACAAAGCTGCCTTTGTGAGCCTTTCATTGGGGTTGTCAGGTGGGCACTTTCCTTCATCAGGGTTTTGTTGAATTAGGCCCACATCACTTCCAGAAGACTCAACAGTGGTGTCTAAATCAGGATTATGTCTTCAAATGTAGCGACCCTGGGTCAGGCAGAATTGGGAGGTCATAACAGGCTCCAACAATTAGCGTAATGCTGTTAGCATCATAGTCCACAATTCTCTCCAGTTGATTATCCTCTTCTCAACATTATGACATTTCATCCATTGCCCTAGCTTTGTTCGAGAAGCTGCTGCTGCTCGCTATTTTTCCTGTTCTTGCTCGCAAACAAAGCTGGTTTCCATCTTCCTGCTCTCTGTCAATGTAGCCTTACCCCATGCTGTCACTAACTCAAACCCTGCTCTTCTTCACTGTACTTGTCCAACGATATTTCTATGCTGTAATGCACCTTGTGAATGTTGAACTGCTTCTTGTGGATTCCTCTTCTTCCCTGTTTTCACAGTCAGAGCAGTGTTCTTGACTGCTGGATCCGCAGGCTGTGACAAAGTCAACTCCAGGCTTGTCTTAGCACATTTGAACTCCTCCACCCAGCGGGTCAAAGGTAACTCTAAAATATTTGTTCCATACAATGCCACAGTACTTAGACAACGTGCCACCCCGAGCCATTTCCTACCTGCCTTATTCATGATCCTCTCAAATGTCTCCACTTCTGACATACCAACTTCATACACAGTCAAAGACCACTGTATGCATGACAGAAGTCCAAACTTCAAGCGCCTTAATGTCGATTCATCAGGCAAGAAGGTCTTATCGATGTTATTGTGATAAATGTGCGTTTTACCCTTACTTAGTAGGAAAACTCTTTTTTATTTTTTTATTTCATAAAAAGGTGGATAGTGTTACCAACAGCTAGGGGACAACCAGTCACACCAGGATTAACCAGGCTTCTATTAAGTTGAAACCCATTACACACAGGGCCAAACTCCATCTTAAGGCACCCGACCCGAACACAGCACGCTTACACTCTATGAACAGGAGGCACTGCAAATCATTACTCAAAGAAACACTGAATAAGCACTACATTCCCCAGGGGAATGCTTTGCTGGACCGTGTGGCAGGATTTAGTTAGGTGTTGTGTCTCACCCCACACCCGGAAGCAACACACAGGTAGCAGTAGCAACTACTGCACTCACCTATAATCTTAGCCCTGACTGTCTACAGGAGGCAACAACCATCCCCGCCTAACACAGGAACAGCTAACCTCCCTACAATCTCTGTCTTCGCCGCTGGCAGTCCTAAGCAGCTGTGAACGCCACCCTCCCTCCCCAGAAGAGTGTTGAGCCGCAGAAGTGAGGCGTCCGCCCAGTCGTTTGTCTCCTCAGAGACTCTCTCTCGCGACTCCAATCAGTCACACACGTATCCAATTCAATTCACCCCCCCATCCACACCACAGTATTGATAGCCTTAACAATTCATTCTCTAAGCTCTGTGACCTGTCCTCAGTCACTCAACATGGAATTGTACCACCTGCCTAAGCCATTCACTGGTATCTCTACAATAGAAGGAATCACCTCGTCATCAATATAAAAGCTCTCTTCCACCAGTTTACACTTAGCTAACTGTCGACTATTTACTTACCTCCTTGCTACCACATTAACAAAACTGATAGGTCAAAAGTGGCCTGTGGTCACAGCTTTATTCTCCTTCAGAATGAAAATTCCACCTGCCGGACGCCACATCCTCAGAATTGTTTCCTTTTTCCATACAATCACCATAAGTTGCCATAGACATCAGGTGCTCCTTTACTAGGGTCAGGAGCTGATGCCCCCCTTGCACAACACACAGCCCTTTGCACCTCTCTCCACCTGGTCATCGTCCATTGGTGAACCTATCTGTCCAACTGGAGAAATGTCTGCCTGTAACACAAGATCCACATGCAAGGTCACACAGAGTTATGGCTAGCTGAATGAAATACATCACACTGGGGTTAGAGTTAGAGTTTGGTTAGGTAAAGGCAGAGTATGAGTCACACTAATAACCCCTTTTACACTACATTTAATGTTCCGGTGGCAATGTAATGCGGTCTATGTTATATAAAGTGTGAAAATTCACAAAATGAAAAGTCAGTGATGTGTATGAATCCTCTGTATTCTTTACTCCTCCCCTAGCACGGGGCATCAGGAATCGCAGGAGAGGAGTCTGCAGGCTCCCAGGTCACCGCCGCAGAGGGTAAGTAATTGCATCTGTGGTGCCCGAACTCCTTTCCTCTTGATCTGCTGCAGCATGGTGCCAGATTCCCACTGCGCCGCCCTCCTCTGGCTGCTTCCGCTGCGCTCCTCCTTCACGAGGCAGGAGCCCGCTTCACACACACAACCTTTTGTTTCTTTGGGAACCAGCACCGCGCTGAATCTTCACCAATGAGTGCAAATGGGCAGAGTTGTGCTGATGCTGCATTCAGGAGCTGTGGCTCCCGTCAGTCCAGTGATGGAATAAAGTTTCATTGTCCTTAAAATTAAAAAAATAAAAACAATACACACCAAAACATCTCTTCCAATAGTTCCACTTCAAGCAAGGCTGACTTCCGTCAGTTTTATTGTTGCACAATGACACACAGCAACGCACACGTGCATATATTAGGTTCCTCTAGGACCCCAGGAGCAGTGGGCAGCTTTTAAGCGCCCGGGGACCAAGTGAAGTGAACCGTCCATCCTGGTCAGGGACGGACAGGAGACTGTTCTGTTCTTTTGCATGTTCTTCTGTTTGACTGTTTGACTTATGACTAGTGTAATTATCATTTGCTGTTATCACCCTTGTTATATGAGTGGACGTCTGTGGCAGAGATGTAATGTAGTTCCGGGGGGGGGGGGGTCGGGGTGGATGGGGGGTTGGGGGTAGCGGGTATGCTGATACTCCATCCGACACTTGTGTCCTCTGTGTCAGTTTCCTGGCACCGCACCAACATTATTACCCCCGTACTCACACAGCAGCAGGAGATTCTACCCCCTCTCCTTCCATCTGCGGTCAGCGTGGTGACTCTGGGATTGAGTTCCTTAGTGTGGGTTATGGATGCTGGGGGCTACACATGGCAATCACTCCGCTGAGTTTGAAGGCTGGAGGCTGGAAGGGGGTGTCAGGTGAGGCAGGGGAGTGCATGAGTTAGATTATCACCCCTCTTGCTCTTCTTGTCGACATCGCTGGCTTTAGGCAATCCTATTACCAAAAAAAAAACTCCCTTACCTGACTTCAGAAGTTTTATCTCCGAACGCAGCTGTTCCAGTGGTGGGGGCAGAGGCTTTCTTTGAGTAGTCTGAGCTGGCTCTCCAGCTAGCTGATAAAGCCCCCGCATATTTGTATGGCTGTACTTCAGAGACGTAAATATCTCTCTCTTCCTCTTTTTCTCTGAATGTTTGTTCTGCTGGTGTACACAACGGCTGAAAATACACCTCTTAGAATCGATTGCCATCTGGTAAACAAACAAAAATCAGGAGTTTCCAAAGACTTTTTTTTTTAACATGAATTCAGTTTATTGATCACAAATGTCCCGTTCATAACCTCTCCATTCATATGTGCATGTACACATGTGTTCACTGATTTCTGTTGAGACTACCTACGAAACTAACACAGTCTAAGACATTAAGTGAATGTGAAGGTTCTTTATCTAAGAATAATACATTCAGTGTTTATTCTGTATAAGCTTGCAGACTTTCCTACACAGTGTAGACCTTCACTTCATTTTCTGCACTGTAGCTTCCTTTGAAAGAAGCTTTCAGGGCTTTTCACAGGTACGCTTTTTTTGGACAAGCACTTGCTAGCTCTTCATCACTTCATTTCTTTTACATTTTTTCACTTTATTTCCCACAAAAAACCCTCCTACAAAGAACTCTCCTTGGGTAGAGAATGGAGGTGCATTCATATTGTGCTAGGTCTTATGGGAAAGAAACAGCAGTCATTACTGAGATTTCTTTCCCTCTATGCATTGGCAGACAACCTTCTCATTTGTTTCTAATGATTCTTTGCAGCGGTCTGAATCCACGTAAGCATTACAGCATCGAAAACCCCAATTTGAAACCAGCCTACACAGTCTCATCAAATTCTGATACTGCAAAGTGCACAACAAATTATTTTAGCGTAGTTGTATGTGTTTGAAACACCAAATAAAAGGATGACATTTTCATCTTTGGGTTGTAACAAACAATAATAAATACAATATAACAAAAACTCACAAAAGAACCGAAAAGTGAAAGACTATTGTATTGTGTTACAAAAATCCGAATGGAATCCAATTCTCAAAAGAGGGGAAGATGTATTAAGGAATGGAAGGGATGTATGGTGACCTACAGATGTAGAGTGTGGCCTATTCTTGGACAGGTAATGTTGCTCGGAGATCTGCCCAGAAAGCTTGTTTCAAATGAATTTAACTGAGAACCTTTTTGCCTAATGGCCGTCTGAGGCTGCATGACCCAGCATGATGGAATGGCTGCATTCGAGTCTGTTTTGTGGTTTGTGTATTCTATGTGTACATATGTAAATACATACATATGTGTTATTGTAGTCAGTGAAGCATTCCTTCATTGGGTATGTTGAGAGGCAGACGTCTTGTGGTAACTGTCCTTTAGGGGGCAGCAGAGATCCATGTATATTCCCAGCCATGCCTAGACTGTCCATCTTTCCATCACACATACACACACTGCACCATTTCCAAAGTGAGTGTTTGTTGGGGACTGGCTTTGAAACCCACAGACTCCATACAGTCCACACATTGGATAGAGTGGAGACTGAAGCTTTGTTGCTGGCTTGTGGTATCTTCAGCTGCACACACACACACACACAGAGATACACTATATGACACACACACACACACACACACACACACACACACACACACACACACACACACACACACACACACACACACACACACACACACACACACACACACACACACACACACACACACACACACACACACACACACACACACCCCCCCCCCACACACACACAGCCAGTTCTGGACTGCCACCCCCCTTTGCTAAGCCTGCTTTGTTTAATTTTCATGAAAAGAAACAGATCAGTGTGTGGACAAGATTTTCTATCTCAGTTAAACAGCCAGATATTTGGTCGGATAGCCAATGAGAGACAATGTGGAGAGCTGAGTCCAATCCAATGCTGCCTTCTTAAAGGATGGATTGTCCACAGAGTGTGTGCAAAGTGAGGTATTCCACCAATGTCCACCTTTTAAAAATAGTCCCTACCCTGCTGGCCAGAAATCATTAAACAAATGACTCTTTAAGGCAGGGCTGACTTTGAAAAACATAGTTCATGCTGATGTACTCTAAAGGCTTTGTGCCAAGAACATGGTCACATGTACCCACAGTAACCTTTATACATTGTTCACTTTGAACTATTTAAATGTTTTTGGGTTGTTCTTTAGGGGTACTTTTGCCACGAGTGGTGTGCATTTATTTCCCTTGTAGCCCGAGTGAGTGCAACAGAAACCTGGCCAAAGGCCCAGTAATTATTTTCATGAGGTTTTTCTGGCCAATTTCGTATTGATTTTCAAAACAACATTTACTGCAGAAAGAGCATTGAAAGTGTCAGCACCTTGTCGCCATTACTTTTTCTAATGAGAGTACTGCCATGTTTCATTTCATTCATAGGTTTTGGATACCTTCTTCAGTAAAAATGACAACCACACAGAGAAAAAGCAGTGGCACAACACCAGATAACAAATAGACTGGAGTACAAAATGACAAAATAACAAAATGATTGGAGTAAATGTTAGCTAATCCAGAGCTCTGGATATGACCTGGTCCAGTATTTTATCCTAGATCTGGTGCAGAAATGAGAAAATGGCCTTAGATGTAGCCCAGAGTTGTTCTGTAGTCTGCCTCCATTAAGAGATGCAAGTTGTTGTGAATATTTCCTCAGAAATACTGACATTATCTGCTTGCTTGTGTGCTGAACTATGTGATCCTATTTACAAATCCGTGTTTACAGTTTGTAGCCATGTTCCATGTAAATGGTTTATCAAATCCCGAATGACAGACTTTCAACAATAACATATTTGGAGAAATGTGTTTGAACATAAATGGCTCTGAGAAATACCACTGGCTTGACGGAAGCGAGATAGTTCTGCAGTGAGAGTAGAAACCAGACATTTTTTCTTCTCCCTCATATGCTCCGTGTGCATGTCAGACTAGATTTAATTCTTGTTTCATCTCGGAAATATCAGTGTTTCCTCGAAAATTAGGGAAATGGCAGAACAAAAAACAGCAGCGTTTACTTCCTGGTGCATTTCAAAGAGTTTAGCATGACAGCAGGCATTTCATGGTGCCAACAGAACTGAGCCCGAGTGCCAGACAGCATTAACACAAATAGGCCATGGTGGCTTTTAGAGGGCCAGAGTGCCCCTTTTCCCTCCATACGCAGAGTCAACGTGCTCCCATCTCCACTCCCATCTCCAGCCCCCTTCCACTCAGACGCTGAGAGGCAAAATGGAAGGCAGTTAATAGTCAACAGCAGCATAAACTGTTTGCTAAAGCATGTGACATTACACGCCACTCTTGTGTTTGCTCTTGCGCTGCATCACTTACTGACCACATGGGCTTTTTTCATGGGCTTTCAGTTATAGCTCTGTATTGAAGTATTCGCCACCATGCGCACCAACAAAAAAAAAACAGTCTGCAAAGGTAGCCAGATTGAACAAACTATGACCGTCAAATAGTGATTTTCTCAGAGGCAAAGCATCCACAACTACGTGCTTATCAGGGTACGTCCCACTTACTTGAGAGCCTTCATGCTGGCATTTATGTCAGTCAAGCTGTGGCCAACTGGCCAAAAATGAGAAGAATGACAGCGAGCAGGTGATGATGCCTACGTGTTGCGAGTGTAGAACACCAGCACAGATTTTGCGCTTGGTTGGATCTCGTCTGAGCGAGGCAATCCTGTCTTTGATATCTGCTGTCGTCTACTCATGTCTGTGAGGAGCGGCGTATAAATGTGTGGCCGTCCTGGGGCGGATCAAACGAGCACTGCATTTTAATGTACACTGGAGGTTTTGATGAAACAAAATACATTTGTCAAAAATCTACATTAAATAGTAGTTAATCAAGTGCTCGTCCTGGAGGCAATGGTGTGTGGACTCAAACCCTGGTCTCTGTGGTGATGGGCTGTTAGGGAGTCAAACCCTGGCCCCCCATGGTGACTGTCAGGTGATGTTCCACCAAGAACCGTCACAGAAGGGCAGAGAGCATGCGCTCCGGCATACACCCAATCTCTGAATCAGTTGTGTCTAACAGATGGAGATATCCATGCCTCTGCATGTGAAGAATTGCACCCAATACTTTTTTTTCCCACCTTCATGATTCTCTGTCCTCCTGCTCGCATGGGGCCGGGCGATAATGCAAACTTCACGTGCCCCGCGGCTCTCATTATTCTGCTGGTTCAGAGAAGTTCCGCTGAACACAAAGCAGAGCAAATCGTGGGCAAACGCGTGACCGAAGCAGATAGAATCAATTACAGCCCGTGTGAAGCACATCAAAAGAAAGAGGACTCTACCTTGATATAAAATAGTCATGAGGGGTGACAAGCTTCATTCTTGGAACCCACACAGCAAGGTGTTTATTAATCCTGCTGTAGCTTTTTTTTTGGTCATGGTATCTGCACAGAGCACAATGAAGGTTCAAAGAATCATTTCAAGGTAAAAAAGGCCATCAGGATTAAGGGAGGGAAGAGAAGAAGATGGATGAAGTATGAAGATGGAAGATGGAAGATGGGTTGGCCTGCTTGATTAAAATCACTTCATACATCCATCAGACAGGATCTCAGAGCACCAAGACATCCAAAATTATTTCCTCAGATAATTCAATCCGTATCTGTATGTCAACAGACCAGTTATGCTACCCCTAATTATGCTATTAGACCCTTGAGTGTATGGGCTACTTTATATTACAGTTATTGTAGTTAAACGACGATGACTTGATGTTAGCTGAGTGTCTGTATATGCATGAGTTAACCCATACTTTTATCTATGAGTTACATCAAGTTGTTGTAAATTAATCCTGGGTTACCTGGAATAATTGAGTGAAAATGGTTCAATTTAATGGCTTATTCATTTAGACTGTAAATAATACAGTATGGTGTGTCCTGTGAGTTTACAGTCTGATCTGGAAACAGTGTAAATTTAGTAATGATAACATGAGAGTGGTTTCATATGGGAAATGCTTCACATAAAACAATCTCCATGTTTCAATACTTGGCTATGGACAGCATTTGAGATCAATAAAGGTTGAGGAAAATGTAATGATCTTTTTTAGGTGCTTTAGTACATTTAGTCACATTGCATAAACTGTTTTCTCATTGATGATTTTAGTGGTGAGGAACAAGTTAACTGGACAAACACCACACATTGTATTATCCTGGTTTCCTTCTATTGGAAATGTATCTTTATGAGATGTACTGTACTTTTTAAGCACACAAAATATCTATGTAATGCACAACTGGAGTATATCTCTGTGAGGTGTAATACCTCACCATGCCAATCAACTGCATGCACTGAATGGTGTGCGAGAAGAGAAACGTTAAACCGTTTACGTGTACAAACAGCCATTTTCTACAGTTATTGAGGTAAACACACACAGGTGTATCTCTGTAATGGGCTTTCCATGTTGTCAGACCCTTATAGTAACATTTATAGTAACAAGGCTGTTTCCCTCCCCCCCTTCAGTCTCATGGCCATCCACATACTGTGGGGCTAAAACGGGGTTGTTCCCTTTAGGCAATCTTACAAAACAAGTCAAAGCCTATCAATATTTTATTTGTTCTATTGGCTGCCTTCAATCCCATGCCTTTCTTGTAGTGTGTGCTCTGAGTGTTGTTAGCTCTTGTGGCTGTGGCTGTGTCTGTGTGTGCTGCTGAACTTTTGCACTTTCAAGGCCTTGTTTTGTGATGGGAGTGTCTGCTTTCCATATCTTTAAGTGGACAACCGCAGATGGAGTGGCTTGACAGTGCTTCTGATTCATAGCAGGATGGAGAAAATTGGCACTGCGCTCCAGGGATTGAGTCTCTGTCATAGTCCCCCGTTCTGCGTGCTGCATCCACACTCACTGGTAGGATAAAATGTGAAGTGACAGGGCAGTGGCATCTATAGCCGGCTGTTAATATAATCCATTGCTGCTCCTGTCACATCATTCAGTGACATCCCCTTCTATTGTCTGGAAGATAAGATAGCTTTGGTGAGATGTGAAAGGAAGAGAGAAAAATCAAACCAAGCCCTAAAGCCGTGAACAACCACAGCATCTCCCTCTCTCTTTTCTCCCAGACGAGTGTTTAAGTGGAGGCCTGCTGTGTTGGCAGTCAGTCCCTCAATCCTTCCAAGCAGTTGATTCAAATCAAATAAGGCCGTGTTCCAATTATCTGCTGACTTGAGGAGAGATATTAGCACCTATTCTTTTAGGACTTTTCTCTGAAGGGGAGCGATGGGATTGCAGTGTTCCGGGGTTTTCATGGGCTAATCTAAAAGCTCCACGCAGCGGCCAACTGCTGGCAACCTCAGATGTGTAACTTAGCCCAAATTAGGAGAAAAACATCATTTTCAGCACAGCAGTTATTTCCCAGCTGTGTGACACTAAAAAAGCAACTTCATTTGCACATCTTTTTTTTTCCCCTGCGAGATGAATCCTGCTTAGATACTGCCGACACGCCCACTAAATCCATAAAGTACATTCTACCATTCTGAATGAACACTAAAGGCTAGATCAGAGGCGTGCAACAGGGAGCTGCACTTCTCCCTTCTTCAAGTAAATAAAATCAATTTCTCTCCAAGAGCTGAAGCTGGACATGAGCTCTAGCCTGTCAGAAAGGCATTGCTTTATTCACCATTGCTATTGAGGTCTTAATTAACTCATTACTTCTGAGGGACGGTGTAATAGGGGACAAACACAGAAAGGAGACATGTGGCCATTAGACTGTAAAGAAAAAGTTTGAAGGGTGGAAAAATATCAATGGCTGTTTTTTTTTACCGCCTCTGCAGCTGAGGCCATTTTCACCAGCCATGGTCTCCCGGATCCTCCTGTGCGTCAGTTGCAACACCAGTAATACTGAGCCAGAGCCTTGACTGATTGACAGTGGATTTCACTGAAAGCAAATGAATAGGCCGTGATTTTGACAATCAATTTCAGCCTTTCATTCTCAGAAGAATCTCATTTTGACACTGGTGACAGCCCTCACAGTTAACTTGTGTAATCACTGTCAGTCACGCTGATTGAATTACAATCAGATCAAATGCAATCAGAATAACTGCTATGTTGCTGTTTTGTCCGTGCAGTCTCTTGGTGAAGATTGGCCATTAAAATGTTATCTCGCCTGATTCGTACATGTGCTTCGGTGGTTAGGTGTTATATAGATTAATGGTAGCGTTGCACGTCTGTATGTATAGACAGTTTTCAATCAGCGAAATGTCAGTCTGACATGCCACACATCTGCTTAACCATGAATGGAAGTTGTGCTTCTGTATCTCTTGTGTTGGGCTTGTGTCACACAGGTGTGGGCAATACAGGTATATTTTCCCGATGTGCATCAGTAACACAGCTTGCTTACTATGCTGTATGTGCTCTACCCACCATGATGAAAACCAATCCATCCCCCAAATGTTAGACACCTTAGTATCAGAAATGCATTCAAATTCAGCAATCAGAGGCCAGCGTTTTCTTTGAACTTTTAAATTTGAACAATTTGTGTAAACATTCCAAATTATTTATTTAAACGGTAAGCCTTATTCAAGCGTCCATGTTTGTTAACCGAGAAGTATGTCCTTAGACTGTTTGTGTGTGGTTGAAAACATTCGTAGTGAACTCAAAGCAAACAACAAACTGTTTGAAAACCTGCCTTCGTGTTTTTTTTTTTTTAATTCAGCAGCCACTGTTTATGAGGATGGAGTGAGTAGGAGTCAGGCCTTCTCTCTGACTGCCGAGCATAATTTTAATGTAATCTCTTTGTCACCACGGAAACCAAGGCAAAGTAAGGAAAAAGTTACAGCATACTTTCTGAGTTCTAATTACACATTAAAAAGTACATCTCAAAGAAAAACTTTCCGGCTGTGAGATACTTGACTCCTGAGGCAACAGGCGGGGCTCGTCGCTGTGACAACATGAATAGATCTGAACCACAGTCAGGCTTCCGGTGGCATCACATGTAATGCTGTATTGAGATAGTGAGTCCATTATTGTAGTATGTATGTAGTATAATATGTATGTTTTAAGACACTGCTATTGTATATACTACATAAAACAATGTTATTAAGGAATTGCACAGACTTTGTCAATATGTAAATAATTACAGACACCCTATTCTTATGCTGAAAAAGCAGGGTCAAACATTATCTAATTTTTCTCATCACTGGCTGTGACTTAATGTGTCTCTGTTTACTTAATATGCCAGACAGAAAGCCATAGAAGACCATCTCTAGATGCACCATACAGTTAATGTCTCACAGTGCTGGAAAACAAATACGATTACAGAACACCCAAGGTGTTTGTACCATAGTTCAAGCTTCCATCCCTCCAAAGAGGTTATGCTTCCTCATCCCATGTGCTTTGAGCAGCTGTAATCTTCACCTAATGGGACTACAGACATTTTTATATGTTTTCTTTGGCACTTTCTGTTATCTGTCATCTCCTGAGAGCAATACACTTAATAGCCTCCCCCTATAAAGCTCAGTCTGAATATGCACCTTATAAGGGGCTGATATTTGATGGTGGAGAGGAGAGGAGAGGAGAGGAGAGGAGAGGAGAACCAGCTGTTTCATCAGTGGGAGCAGCACGACTGCCTCCTCCATCGTCGGCACACTCCCACCAACCAAACAGAATTAGCACTCCAAACATCTGCTCCATGATACTGTGCCTGCTAGCGCTGATATTGAACCAGGCATTATTGGGTCAGGGGAATACGAAGGAAGTGTTTTTTTTTTTTTTCTTTGTCTCTCTCTTCTCTATTCAGCACTCTCTTCACAAGCTCCGAAAGAGCACAATGGCTGCTAGGTAATAAAACAAAGAAAAGAGAAACCACAAAAAAACTAAAACATACAGAAGCATTGGGAAGAGAATTGTAAATTACAGGTCCCGTTTGCCTGCAACTTGGAGGTGAATTGTGGGGTCACTGTGGGCCAAAATTGCATTTAGCCGCAGTGAAATGAGTTGGATTGAAGTGCTGGATTGGATTCTGTGTGTGCAGCTGTGAGGTAGCCTCTGAGGTGCTATCTCTGGCAGGGCAGTGGGGTGGAGTGGTCACCCCCACCCAGATACTTCTGGGCATAATACCCAGCCAATAACCTCTCATATAATGTTCAATAAGAAATACATGCAGCGCCAGAATTTGTACTGCCATTCCCCATTATTTATATAAATATATGAATTATATATATATAATTTGTGGCCAGTATCTACTGAGTACAGTACGGAGATGCCTACTATAGATGAGGTGTAAAATCCCACCACCCTTCCACTAAGAGTCCTCAGTGCACGTATGCACATAGCCTGGAGCCATGAACTGAAAATAGGAATAGGTTATATTGATATGTAGCTGCCAGATTATTTTAAACATTTCAGATTTACCAACTTACCTTTGAAATACCTTTATCAAAGGATGTGTATCGATTGTTGTAAACCATGCTTGTACTGCGTGTGTGGAAATGTCAAAATAGGACCTCCAGTTCTTCAGGCATTGATGCCGCTAACCCTATACAACCATAACCTGTTTGTGCACACCTGGGAAGAGTGGTCCTTTAGCTCAAAGCTGCTCCAATGCACCCATCTCTTAGCGTCTGATTTCCGCTGCTGGAGAGAGAGAGAGAGAGCGAGAGGGAGAGAGCGAGGGAGGGAAGGAGGGAGGGAGGGAGAGAGAGAGAGAGAGTAAGAGAAAGAGAGAGAGAGAGACAGAGCCCCTACGGAGGCTCATGTTATGGATGGGAGTGAAGGCCAACAGAAATAAGAGATGAGGCCAACGTCCCTCAAAAGTGAGTCAGTAAGCAGCACTCTGCTGGGGCTGACATCAAAGAATTATTTCTGCCACCTTTTTGCACAGCGCCCCTGGACTGTGTGTGCTGCAGGCACAATGCGGATCACACACAACCTTGGACTTCCTCACAACACAGTGGCATCAGCGCTGTATCAGACATGTCATTACGGCTGTCAGCATCGTCAGCATCACTTCCTCCTGCATACTCTCCTTCTTCCCGGTGCCTGATGAGAAGCTATGTGATTCCTTTATGTTTACATACCTTTAAATGGCATTCAGTGACATGCCAGGGCATGTTTCTTTGGGTGTTCTGTACTTTGAAGTGCCTCACTTCCTTTTTTTGTGAGAACTAAATGAATTAGGGCACGCCGCTCCACTTTTCCACCTGGTGAAATGCGGAACCAGACATCACCCATGGCGCGTTAATAAACTGGTCTTTTTTTTTTTTTAAGTGTACAGACATGGCTCCTGTGTGCATGATGATCTACGCATTCCAGCAGATTTCACTCCATCTGTGCAGGAGCAAGCACAGCGACCTCCTCAATATGGAGCAGCCCACTGTTTTCATGATTGCTGTCATTAGTGTTTACTGAATTCACTCACAGGCATTTATGTGCAGTGGCAGAAAGAGAGAGAGACAGAGAGAGATAGAGAGACAGAGAGAGAGAGAGAGAAAGAAAGAGAGAGAGAGAGAGAGGGAGGGAGGGAGACTGGGGAGATGGTCTATGCTGTAAAAAGCATTAGCACGGAGAGAGAGAAAGGTAGTGATGGAGGGAGGGAGAGAAAGAGTGATAGAGACGGAAAGAGGGAGAGATAGGCAGGTGAGATGGAGGGATGGAGGGTGAGAGAGAGATAGAGAGGGGGAGGATGTAAGAGAGGAGGAGAGAGTGGCAAAGAAAGGAGAGAGCGTAATTTCACTTTCAGCATTTTTCTGCTTTTGAGTGTTGGGTGAGGGAGCTAATTATAGCCTGCAGGTTGTTCCTGTGTTCACAGGTATGCTTACAATTTCAGACATATGAAGAGGGGTATGAAAGGGGCGGAATGCGTTTGAATGTGTGTGGCATGTATGTGGGTGTGAGCATGTGTGTGTGTGTGTGTGCCTGTGTGTGACTGTGAGCATGCCTGTGTGTGTGTGTGTGTGTGTGTGTGACTCATGCTCTGGGGATGATAACACACTCTTAAACTCGCCTGACGCTCGTCATTCACAGGGTGCTCGTGCAAGCAAGCTTTGCTAATGTCGGGCCCCTCTGCACCTCCGGTGTCACTTGCCTTTCTATTGGCCGTCCCCTTCCCTGCGGTCAGCTTCTTTTTCTCTCTCTCTCAGGTGCACGCTTCTTTGCTGCAGGAGAGGTTTTACCAAGCAGATTAGGATCAGTCTACGCTCTCCTGTTTCTCTCTCTCTGGCCACTATTTCTACTCTGAGCCGGAGGTAGTGAGGGCTGGACAAGTGAGGCAACCATTTTCCTCTGTATCCGCTGGCCAGATTGTCCTCATGGGGAGCGGAAGCGGAAAAAAAATCACAAAAGCTCTTCAAAAAAAGGGAGAGGGAGGCAGGCATTGAGTCAAGAGCCTCCTTCTGAATGCATGACTTGTAAGAAATCAACTTAGAGAAAAAAGAAAGAGAGACAGAGGGAGAGAGGGAGAGAGAGAAACAATGAGACTGCATGCTAAGATAAAAAGGCCATTGCAAGCTGTGGCGTATCAGCGCTCTGGATCCTCCACTGAAAGGGAGATGGCCCATTCAGCAGAGTCTGGATCTGCACCGCGATGGGTGCAGGTGTTATCAGGAGATTGCCAGAACCATGAAGAGGCTTTTTAATGCGCCGCTTGAGAGAGACTGAGAGGAAATGGGTAATGTGGGTTTGAGTAGAACATTGAGCAGGACATTGTTGCTAACGTTCATGGTGACAGACTCAAGTGAATAACATCAATCCCTCTAGAATCTGTGTGCAGGAGGAAAAAAATAAAAATGTCTGCCATGGCACTTCCCAGGTGTTTCAAGCCTTTCATAATTCAACAGTTACTGTAAAAAGCTTTTACACAATGGCACTCCGTCAGGACCGAATCAGAACATTCAGATTCATGAAAAAGGACAGGCACACTCTTCTGTGGAGCGCAGCCAGAACAAGGCTCATCTAAATTGCACATAATTGTGCTCTTTCAGCTGCAGAAGGCCGGGTTGGATGTCTTATGCACGCTCTGTGATGCATGCCGTGACCTGCTGGAGGTTGGGAAGAAAGCCTACACTTGTTAGCTTTCATGTACATTCTATGTAGCCTGTCAGGAAGACGTAAGGCTGATTTTGAAAGTCCAAAGGTTTTTCCCTGGTTGCTTAAGAAACAAGTGTTTAGTCCTGAATATTTATTTCTTCCAATCTGTTTATCTGTTTGTTTCTCACGATACATGACAGTGTTAAAACTCCTGAGAAAAAGCTGCAGGCTACATCCTCTGTAGACAACAACGATCACGCTCAATACAAAGATAGACTCATCCAGTGTTGTCTGCTAAACTCATACTAGGTCTCATCTGTCTGAGAGAGGATCAAAACCGTCTTTGCCTTTCATCTAAATGTAGTCATGTGTTTTTTTCCCCTCACATCCTGTGTCCCTTCTTGCTTTTCAAACACAGAGTTTTGTTTTGTGACCAAACATTTAACGCATCAATTATTAAAGCGTTATTGCAGAACAGGGGGCCAGAGATGTGGGAAGCACTCTTTCAGCGTATTACCTGGAGAGCTCACAAATGAGGTTGTGGAGCCAAACACAGCCAGATTTGCCAGAAAATGTGCATTATTTCTTCTCTCCTGGGACTGAGGGGGAGGTAGGGAAGCAGAGAGAGAGAGAGAGAGAGAGAGGGAGAGGGAGAGAGAGAAATAGAGAGGAAAGACTGAGCGCTCCAAGTGATCAAGCAGGGCAGGGCACTGAAGTGCTTGGCAGAGTCTCCTGGCTTGCGGGCTGCAGCAGCGGTGCCCAGCCTAGCCTCTGGACGTTCGGGGGAAATGAGTGCAGGGGCTGGGGGAGAGACCCCACACGGCTGAGCGGTAGAACAGCCAAGAAAATATTGACTTTCACACCAGTGTGAATTATTGCAATTCAGACAACTTGATAAAGGATGACAGCACTGAGCTGACAACAGGTGTCCAGTACTGCTGAGAACTGCCAGACAAGTGCTGAATCTGCCTCAGGAAAGAGAGAGAGAGAGAGAGAGAGAGAGAGAGAGAGAGAGAGAGAGAGAGAGAAAAAAAAAATGTTTCTGGTGAAATGACTGGAAATTCTACCAGTATGATGGCAAGTGTGAATGTAATCAGGCTTTAAGCAGCAACATTAATGCCAACAGGCAGCCTTTGTGTGGCTTTTTTTTGTGAGAAACGGAAAACAAGAAAGCTTTCTGTAGCCATGTTGCCATGTGGGATTGGAAAAGCATTGAGCTCTAAATGGATTATTTGGAAAAGGTAAGGCTACATCCCTCCATCAACTTCTACAATACACTGGCTGAACATCTGTTGATTGATCTGGGTAATGGAAGATGCTGTTCCCAGAAAGCAAGCCAGTCCAAAACTGATAATTGCTCAATGACGTAATCGAAAGGAAGACGACCCTGAAAAAAGGCACGTATCCAGAGACAAGCAGTGTGAGCTCACAGTTGGGCAGCTCAGAGGCAACTCTGAACAAATGGCCCTTTCTGCCTTGTTAAAGGGGATGATGTTGGCTGGGTAAAATAGGCTCACTAATGATGACTTCATAAGGTTGCACAACCACACAGCAATTTACAACTGCAAAACCGATGAAAGTTTTCAGATATTTTGAAAGTACAATTGTGTATGTGATCTCCGTGGCAACTGTGCAAGTAACAACAGAACCATCTCTATGCTTTAGTTTGAGGTGGTAAATGTTTCCTTTTTTCCTTATTCTGGTTTATTTATTTATTGTATTTTACTTCATCACTTACCCTGACACACACCCACACAGACTTTATTCTTTCAGGCTATGAGTCTTTATTTCTTCTGCAGAATACCATGGCTGTGTGTGTGGTTCTAGGTCAGGTCGACGACCCACCATTATTCTGGCAGAGTCCTACTTATTTTCTGACTGTTTTTGTGTGATTTTTTGACCAAGTGTGATTTGAGTTTGTTAATAAATGCTGTTCATCATTGGCTGTTTATATGGATAATGTAACTCCATGAATTAACTGCACTTGGGTTCATGTATGGGCCATTGAATGGCTTGATAGCTTAAGGGCAGAACCAAACTAACCCAGGTACTGAAAAATAACACCTGTTCAAATGGGTTGGGTTCCATGAAATAACATGGCTGAATTAAAACTCTGGTAGGTGATGTGTAATATCATAAGTAGTTCAATGACTAAAGATATTTTGGCAAGGGTACACAGACACACACACACACACACACACACAGACACACACACACACACACACACAGAGAGAGAGAGAGAGAGAGAGAGAGAGAGAGAATTTCATTAGGAGAGTTCATTACCAAAATTTGTCGGCCGGTAGGTGAAGTTGGGAAGGCTATCTTTGGATGTCCCTGCTCCAGTCGACCTCATTCATTGTGAAGTCTGACTGGCTGAGCCAAGCAGCCCGCTGTGAAGCCCTGAAATGGACAGCCTGCTCCCGCCAGCTCTGATGTATGCCTGATGAACCAGGGGACAGAGGACATAACTGGTGTAAAACCCATACTACTGCTACTACCAGGTCCCCAACTTCACTGCATGTACTTAACGCTCACAGATGGGAAAGTGCTGCTAACCCTGAGGTTCTGGTCAATGTGTTTAAAAGCAGTGAGGAGCTACTGAAATGGAGGTTGGTAAGACTGCTAAGACTGTTTGGTCTCACTTTATTTGGAGTGTCCCCTATAGACTATCTACACATGCTCAGATTATAAACAATCCGTTCAAACCGTTCAACTGTCCATTGAAACTCTGTTAACTACAATTTATGATTACGGTTAGGGTTAGGGGTTGGGTTTGGTTAAGGTGATGTTCAGTGAACAATTAGAAAAACTGCACTTGACTGTCAACAAACCATCTGTTAAGTCTCTGTTGGCAGACTATGTTTGATGGCACTGCTACAACAGAAACCACTAAAATCTTGAATTTGGTAAAAGATTTGTCACTATCCTGAGATGAGAAATGAAATGATTGCATATTACTGGAGTCCGTATTAATTCACCACCATCACGAATTGCAATGTTTTCCGCAGAGTAAACCAGATAGGGGGTAAATGGAATCAATAATGAAGGCATCACAGAATGTCATTAACATATTTGCAGTGAGAAAACCTCCTGGTTTCCACAGACAAGCAGTTTACAAGCCTTGACTTGATGAATATTCATTCATAGCCTAAGCAGCAGGTGTCGTGAGTTGTAGCTGACTATTCCTATTGCCAAGGAGTTCTCTCAGGTGAATTACGTTACAAAGTAAACCATTTAGTCAAAGCTTTCATGTTTTTTATTCCTACAGATTTTGAGAACAATGCCATTTCTACATATTATGCTGCTGGCTTTATAAACACACTACATACATATACATAATTAGAAACAGAAAATGATATTCTTGATTCCAGATTCAATATTCAAATGAAGTGAATGATATATTGCAGTGTATGTACTGTGATTTAATTAAACTTACAAAAGTGTACAGGTAAAAAGTTGAAGACAAAGACCAAAGAAGTTTTTTTTTTCGGTCTGTTTAAAAAGGCTGTTTTGTGTATGTCAGCGTGTATCACTCATCAAGAGGAGCTAAACTCACAGTTATTACCTCCGCATGTGTAAGTCCTGGCATATGTCGATCTCACCTCCTGCCTCCTCAGGCAGTTTAGGTGCTATGTTTAGGGAAAGCTGTGAATTAGAATATTGAATCAGAATTAGAATGAGAATTAGCTCTAAACATCACACGGCCTCCCTTTGGTTCTAGTCAGAAATAGAGATGCCCGTTCCATTTCACCTGTCAGACAGCATTCGTCTCGGGGGCCGGGTTTCTTTTATTTATCAGATGATGGGTGATGCTATCGGCCCGGCTGCCCAAAGACAAATCGCTGCCCCCACTGCCCCTGACTGTCAATGCCTGCCTGGCTGGATGGCGTGAGTGACACAGTTGAAAGTACTGCTCCATAAATGCCCCTCTTTGATTAATAAAACATGACTGGGTCCAGTTGATCTGCGTGGGGCCACGTTTGATCTGCATCTCTCGGGGTGATGAGCTGAGATTCATTCCCTTTCGGCACTGCGGTGGACAGGCGTGGACCGGCATTCCTGATGAGCTTTCCAAATGTGTCAATTATTCCTTTAATGCCACCACAGAGCTTCCACACAGCGTTCCTTCATCTCATCTCCCCTCCCATTCCACATGCATCTGGAGCATGACCGATTGGTGTGAGTGGTTTTGGGGTGTGTATCGAGATGTCTGGTTTACAGGGACTTAGGAACTGCGGGTCCATACCCACTGTTGGCACCCTTTAATAGTAGAATGGTGGTGGCACAAACAGGATAAAATTATATTAATCATGTATTAAAAGTCTCCAGCAAACCCTGGAAAACACAGATACGTTCAATCCTCACATCAGGTATGAAAAACACACCTTAATGTAAAAAGTGCACAGCCACCTTGAGATATTCCTAAGTGCAAAATGAATGTAGTGATAATTAGGTTTATACAACGTGTTTTAGTTTTAGTCTTGTTGGTGATATCATTTTGACATAGCTGCCATCACGATCACTCCTGTAGACAGCATCTGCCTGGTGTACGTGTTGTCAGAGACCCGGCAGAAGATAATTAACGTAGCTTAAAAAATATTTTCTGGAAGTGTGAATCTCAGCTCATTTTCATATATTTAACATTAGTCTCTCACTCTTGCCAAAGGCATAAGGGAACCTATTTTAAGGCAGGGACATAAAGACAATCGGGCCATTCCTGTAGAAAGTACTGGTAGTAGTTTATTGACTTTAAATTTTATTTGGGGAGGCTTTTTTCCCTCTCAGCAGTCCAGAAATGCATTTACAATATTCTTAACAGCATTGATCCAATAGAACGCATCACCAGTCCTGTATTTAGGAGACACTTTAGTCCAAAGCGACTTACACAGGCATCCTGCGGAGGACAGGAATCGAACCGTTTGGAGGTCGACAATGCTATCCACTGTACCACCAACACCACTATGTCAAGGACATGCCTTCAATATGTCCCTCCATTCATCTTCTCTTGTCTCAAGTCTTCCATTCTTTTTGCCATTTCCTTCTTTGCTATGTGTGTCACGACTTCGGGCAACCATTTGGCACATTGACGGCCTCTGGTGGCCAAAGGGACATCATGAACTAATTTGTGTCCTTTGTTGTCTTTGTGTGCCCTCACCTGTTCCCCATTGTGATTCGTGTTCTCACTTGTCACTTGTCTCTTGTTTTTGTGATTGTCACTTCCCTCTATTAGCTAGGGTATAAATTCCTGGCTAATCTCTGTGGCCCTCATCGGGTCGTTAGTGTTTTCCTTGCTATGCCTAGCGCGAGTTCAAGGTTCGTTCACTGTGCAGTTCTCGTACTGCTTTTTGTCGCGTTGCTCTCAAGCATCGCCTCTCGCTGCTAGGGCGTAGTTCCTCTGATAGCTACACTTTTAGTAGCTTCTTTAGTTTATGGCCTTTTGCCCTGGATTCATTTCTTCTCTGTTTTTGGATTTTCCACTGCTCTCCTGTGTTTTGGATTACCGCTGTTTTGTCCTGGGTCCTCTCATTAGCACACTGGGCTAAGCGCTGGTTCTCCAGATCCAGCATCTCGGGTTCAATCCCCGAGAAAAGCCCGACAATGTGAAATGAGACAAGCAGAAGTTCAGTTAAGGTTTACTGTGACTAATACACATTATGTCACGCCCTGGGATGGAAATTCATTTGATCAAGTTGTCTGTAGATCCTCAAGCATTTAAAACCAATCTCCAAACATTCTCAGTATTTATTCTCAGTTTCAATATTTAACCAAAGATAACTAAATATACAGTATATATATATAAATATGCCTGCTTCAATGGTATGAACCCACAACACATAATTCTCCATACAAGTGTTGAGAATCAGATACAGCGGAAGAAACAAAAACAAGAGACCGTAGTCTGAAATATTACCATGTGTTGGAATCACTGTCTGACCCAGGAGAGTATATGAACTGAGGCTCCTTTCTGGCTGGCCTGCACCCCAGCTCATTAGGAGTAAGCTGTTGTGGTATCAAACAATTAGCAAAAGGTCAGTGCTGTCATTGTAGGGACAGCCTTTTTTACAGACCCGGTGGCGTCTGGCCAAAAACACAAGCAAAGTCAGGGTAATGCATTTCCAAAATGGCTACCCATGGAGATTAATAGCAAGCTCCAGAGAAGAGCCCTTCTGTGTGCTTGTGTTGCTGACAGCACACGCTGTTTCCACTACATGCCCAAAGAAGGGTAGGAGCAGGACTGACAATTAAATTGTGAAGGAAGAGGTCAAAATTATCATCATGATGATTTACATTTAAATTGAGATGCGATTATTGATTAATAGGTAGGAATGAAGTGTAAAGTCTATAGGTGGTTGGGCTATACGTAAGTTAACCATGCCTGTGGCTGTAATTTTATTGGTTCTGCATGAAACCTACATTAAACACAGCAGGCGAATTTTTATTTTATCAATAACTTGTTAAAGGCCACTGCATGATAAGGGCATACATATGTATTAAAAAATACTATTGATTTCAGTTAAACAGGTGAGACTTATTCCAGATAGTTTCCGTATATACAGTGGTGACGAGAGCAGCTGTGGCAATAGCTTGGCCAGAAAATGAGACACATCCCTACAGGCTCTCAAACACACACAGTACTGTGAGCTGCATGTGTCATTAAGCATCTCTACATCTTCAGTTGGCCATCTTTTTCATACCATTAGCCTGCAAGTCCCATTTCAACAGCCCATTGACAGTGACCGGCTACACTCTTATCACCCTCTTAGGCTATCCACTGTTACGTGAGATTTTGAGGCTTCACTTGGGGACTTCTTCTTGCCATTTCTCCTGACCTGCAGTCTGCTCCATCTAGGACAGGCACCTCATTGTGTATGTGTGGCTACCCAAGTGAGTGTGCAGCGCATGGGGTTACTTTAACCATGCAATAATGGACTGAGATAACTGAAGAAAATGCCTATAATAAGTAAATGTGTTCTGCTCTGAAACATTAACACTTGTGTGATTATGCATGCAAGATAATTAATTACACTTTGACAGAAAGGGGTTCTCGTGTATCTAAAACACTATGTGTGCATATAGTATGCACAGGCTGGGCCCCCGGGGGAACTCTTTCCAGTGGAGAGGCACATACAGCATCTGACCCTGACACGAATCTGGGCCGTATCTGAGCCGTTCTCGGGCCGTGTCTGTTCCCACTCTCTGGGAATATGCTTCCCAAGGCAAATCTCCCATATCATGGTCAATTACCCCTTTCCAGTAAGACCTGCACTGAAAGAAGTGAAGCTGGCTTGCCAAAGAATTTCCCAGAAAATAGATCTGTTTAGCTATTGATTATCCTTTCTCTGGTCTATTAAGGCTTGATATGCCCAGACCTAACCAGCTAACTGCCCTGATTAATTGGAAGCCATCCAAGGAGAAATAGAGATCCCAACAAACCAAGCTGACCAAAACAGCTTAGCTCTGCAGCACACAGCATACAGAGGACGAAAACATTGGCAATGAATGTAAGGCTCTGTCTGCATTGATAGTTGATAATGTACTGCAAATAACCCCTGAACCATTAGGCCATAGCCACCACCTTGAAATGTCTCTCCACTGTATGGACATAAGTGGAAAAAAATCTCTCTGTGGCTTTTTTTGTCTCTCTTCCTTTTTTCTTTTTCTTTCTTGGAAAGCTGTTTCCAATTATTTCGCCTTCCCGCGTCCAGAGCGTTTTGATAACCAGTTGCAAATAGGAGCGGATGAAAGCAAGGCTTTCTCAGGGGCGTCTGTGGCGGGCGGGTGGGCGGGTAGGCAGGCGGGCAAGGCGATGTGTCTGAGGTAGACTCGGTGGGCGATCTCCCTGGCACAACTTCACATCATGGCACTAATGGGCTTCATGAGTCCCTGTCAGACGAGCGGCCGGCCGAGAGAGGTGTTCATTACGGCTGGCTGCCGTGGCGACGCAGGACGTCACTGGCCACCTGCAGGGGAGGGACTAAACAGCCACGGGGACGGCCCACAGACAGGTGGGCAGCAGGAGCCCATGAATCACTGTCGCGGCTGGGAGCAGAACATTCTGGAACAGCTCTAGCACCGATCTGGAGCGGATTCTGGCCCTGACGTGGCATGGGTACGGTGCATCTGTGGCCGATCTCAGTCAGAATTGCTCTGGCATCGGCTCCTATACGGCTTGTCTGTTTGTTGTTGGTTTTTTTCAGCTACAAATCTCAAAATCAGGTGCAGGGATGAATGATGAAACTCGTCTTCATGAGGCACCTTGACACGTGCCGTGAACAGACACAGCACTGAAATCCTTCACTTATTTTTTTCTTTTTTTCTGCTTATTTAATGAGTTTAAAGGAGATGCTTCATGACTTCAGTGCAAAACAAAGCATTATTATTGAAAGTGCTCCGTGCTGCTGTGAGTGGGGTTTTTGTTTACACTTGTTCATCAAGACCTTTTCTTTATGAGGGGGATTTAATTGAGTTTTTAATCTACCCCAAATAAGAATGTGTGATTAGCTTATCATCCAGGAACAGAGGAGAACAATTCTTAAACAAACAAACAAACAAACAAACCGCAGGGTTGGTTTCACTGCAGATAGATGATGACCGTTGCCCTCCTGGTCTCTCTACATGATCTAAGCACATGTTCCTGTTCATAGATCAAGCTGCAGTGCACACACAGTGCTTGGCCTATTATGTAAGACCTCTGGCACACAATACTATTTCACATAACACATCGTATGGTGTCCTGTTTGTGCCAGCCATGAGGCTGAGAATCAAATACAAATGTGCATTTGTCCTTTCTCAAATTCCCACCAAGTTGTGATTCATCTCCTCATGCCATCATGACATCACGTCTGTTTCCCCTGCACCAGCTCCGTCACCTCCAATTATCCTCAACTAAATCTAAATTCACTGATGAAAATGTAATGTGTAAACTATTTACTGTGAAATAATAATTTTTGTGTACATAAATACAGGCTTTTACACTCTAGTTATGTAGGTGAATTATTGTTTGCCATTTCTTTTAACAACCCCTTTTCAAGTGGTTCCTGGTTTATTCACATTATGTGGAGTCATGATGGAGCTATTTATTACTATAGAGCTAAATATCTAATTATTATACACATCTAATTTATGTCATGTTTTTATCATCCTGTTAATCTTGACTAGTCCCATCCTTGGCTTCACCTGGACAAGGGATGCTCAAACCGCCATATTTTTGGAAGTGTTTGGTCAGCTGGAAGGCTTCGGCAAGAAAAAAAACCTGCATCACCGCGTGTTTCCCCCATTGAAGCACCACCTGTTCAAAAGGAAGTCCATGGGGAATCGCTGCAATTTATGACTACCCTACTTTAGTGCACAGCTTGCACCACAGTTTGTGCCCACTGGATATTTTGAAGTCCTGCCCAAATGCCTTTTTTTTGTCTCTGCCTTTGCAAGTTTAATTTGGATTATTGAAAAGCCATTTCAGAGTGCAATGTTGGGTAATAACAGCAGAACTGCTGCTGTAATCAAAGCTGATCATAATTGCATTACAGCCACAATGAAAGTGAAAATGCTTTGGGATTAGAGGTCTAGACAGAAAGACAAACACTGGGTCCATCCAGTCCAGCGTGCTGTCTCAACAAATGCCTGAATATAACCAAAATTCACTTCATATTTCTGATTGCCCTGGTGTAGTTAAGCTTTATATAATGAGTTGCTGCATTGTCCCTTACAATATTTCTTAGGGCTTGCCATTACTTACCATCACTGAAAAAATGCATATGCACATTTTAAGACTTCTAGTTAAGTGCCTGTCAAAGGATAAACAGATAAACATTTATTCAATCAGAGGGATAATTATAAGTTCTCTCCTATCATAGGACATGTAAAATGTTCTTTTGGGGGTACTTTATGGGTGGCCACATGCGTGACCTTCTAAGTGTTAGCACAGGCAAACAGAGGACATGGATGTCTTTTCATAGAGAAGTCCCCAGTGGCAAGGTTACCATGAGAAATACCTAGACAATTAACATCAGCCGAGTCAGCCGAATGTGGACCACGCCAGAGCCAAATCCAGGCCACGCCCAGGCCATCCATCAGCTGATATAAACAGGGTGAATGCTGAGATCCAGAAGATGGCACCACACCCTGTAAAAATGACATTTGGGAGGCCTGCAAACAGAAGAAGCAGAAAAGAAATTAACCAAATAAAACCAAATCTCAGAAGAGAGAATGCAATAGAGGAGTACAGGAAGGGGTTTTGCATGACTAGCATCTCATAGACGCAGGATCTGAGAGTTTATCACTGCAATGTGTTGATCAAATTAGATTAATTAAATTAGCATACCATCCCATGGATGAGATGTCTGATAGGATAAATGAGGGAAAGATTAAATTACGCCAGCACTAGATCAGATTAATGTTTGATGCATTCCTTGTATCAATCTCTGCGTTTACTCAACAGTGAGAGATTCATACTGAATGTCACCTGCTCATGTATGTCTATGACAAGTCTATGTGTTTGCAAGAATGCAATTTGCATTCTAGTTCTCCTGTCTAACAGACCATTAATTCTACTGCTTCCAAAAGTAACATTACATGGTGTTTAGATTTGTTGCATACCACTGTGTACACGGACCTGACAGAACTTATCCTACAGTTTATTCAGACTTTTTGTACGAGACTAGACCTACACTTGAACCAGACCTCTGAGTATTCTTTTGAACAGACCTGGCCTACAGTTGAGCCAAACTTCTGAGTACACTTGCAACAGACTACAGATTTTCTGCCTCAGGTCTGTGGCATATTTCAAGAGCACTTATTTGTGATGTAGACTTCACAGAACTGGCCTCCTTAGCTTAACTAGGTTGGTTTGTAAGGCTGCCAACAGCATCTGTAATCGTTATTGAATACCCAATGCCTGTTCAGGTTTGTAGCCTACAATGGAAGCATTTTTTTTGTCTTGAAGAACACAAATTTGATTTTAATGAAGCAATAGAGTGTTCACAGAGTTCACAGAGATGTTTCTTTCTCTCCATCATGGCTGTTGGAGCTGTGCATCCTTCACACAAGAGCGGAAATTAATTTATATTGCACGTGCCCCTCTCTGATGACACCATTTGTTTACTTTCATTTTCCAGTGGCAAAAGAAATGTGCTTGTAATAAGGCTTGCTCACTCATTGCTCAAGTTTTAATTGGTTTTATTAATTTCACAGGGCCAATTTACAATTCATTATCTCCCAATCTGGCCAACATGCAGAGAGTGCAGTCCGGGTTAATTGGAGTTTAATATAGAGAATCGTTGCTAAAAAAACGAGACAAACACATTTAATCACAGGACAGAAGCAGGAATGCCAGGCCATAGAAACGGATAAACCTGCTGAAACTTCTCCAGGAATGTCTATATTAATAAGACCATTACCTTTCAAGATTAATTCAACTCAAGTACAACTTGAAAGAGTTGGAGTTGAAGTTTAAAATTTGCCTCGAGCGTATTTGATGTGTGTGGCACGGCTTCTATGGAAAGGGCATCGCACACATCGAGACTTAAAGTTTTCAAAGGACCGGTAGAGTGGTGGGGCGGAGGGCAAGATGCAGAACACCCCTCCAGAAGTGGATAGCGCTAGTGTGTTCTGACATTTGGAAATGGATGTTTAATGTTGATGCAGTTTGGTATGCGTCAACTTTAAGCAAGGCAAGGCAAGTTCATCTTTTCAAAGAGTCTTCAGCACAAACTATCATGACATACTTGAGGTCATAAGAAGTTAGAAGTCCCATTGATCCTAACATGAACTCTACCTCTCAGTTACTGTTGACAAAAGAAGAAATGGGATAAAGGTCTGTAAATGATAGAGATTGTAAGGGTACTCTGACAGCATTTCATTTTCCTGTACGGTGCCTTATGCTGGGGCAAACACACATAAAGACATTTTGGACTGTAATGCCCAACAGTCTATTTGCATCTGTCACCCAACAATCTATTTTAGGGCATCATAAAAAGGACATAAAATACTATGTAATACTATATGTATTGTATAACATTTTAGATATAGTATCAATGTTGTGGCTCTGCATCTGACTGATACCAGCTGCAAGCTGTTCTGACACATGTCAAACACAAGGCACGGCTTAATTTCCATAAATTCATGTGCATCCAAGACACCATTCACCATCATTTTGCAGACTGTTACGCTGTCTAGTGCGCGAAGAAGAAGGTCATCTAGATGCATATCTAAACTGGGACCGGGGATTGGACCCTGTCAATCCTGTCTTTCATGGCGACAGAGCCAGCAGAATAGACAAGCAGCTCGCTGTGGTCATTCAGGCTTCTTTATTTAACCATGTGCTGGAGAGTTCAGAGAGTGGTCAAGCCATGCCGTCCCCTCTGTCACTGCCGTCTGCAGGACTGGTCCACGGAGCGTGACAGCTAGTCCACTGAGAGCAGGGGCTAGGAGCAGAGGAAAAATACCCACAATGCCACGGGTGCTGTGTAGGCTGCGCCGGTTGTTGAGAGGAATCAGCTTCTGTGCATCATTCTCTCTCTGTGTGTGTGTGTTTCTCGGCTATTTCTCGGCTATTGCCCCCCCCCCCCCCCCAGAAGCAGCCCCAAGTGTGCCACCTCGTACAAGTGAGGGCTGTTTAAAAATATCAACGAAAACACACACACACACACACACACATTCACACACACACACACACACACACACACATTCACATACATACACACACACACACACACACACACATTCACATTCACATACATATACACGCATATACTCACCAAGACAGACAACACACACACAAACACACACACACACACACACGAGTGCGCACACAAACACAGACATTGCAGGACAGCCTCATAAATTGTACTTAACCATCAGCGCCTGGCTATTCCTATTCCATATGAGGCTGTGTATGTTCCTAAGGCATTTACCTACCCTTGACAGCAAATTAATATTTATCGACCCTGCTCCAAGGATGATTTATGCTGCGTTTGCCTAAGAGAAGCCCAAAAACAATACAGGAGGGGACGCCATGAACTGATCCCTCCTCTCTCATACACGCAGGCCCGCTAATGGGCAAGATGGCAGTCAGCCTCACAGCAGAAGGATAAATATAGGTGCACTGAAATATTGGTACTTGCTTGCTCTGTCTTTCTTTCTCTCTCTCTCTCTCTTGCTTTATTTCTTTCTATCTCAGACACACTTACACAAACATACCTCGATGTACTGTACATTTAGGCCGAGGGTTAAAAGGACTTGCCATGTCCTCTGTCTCTTGATAAGGTCCCGTTGGCTTGAAAGTACAAGCATGTAAAAGTAGCCCTTAAAAAGATAAAAGATAGAGGTTGCGTTAGTTCATGGACATGAGACATGGATAGAAGATGGTTATATTGCTTTCCGGTCATGCCTATAAAACCAGCCGATTTTTATTTCACTTGGCTGTCATATGTGAGTGTCTGATTTAGGGCATGACATTTTCAAGTCAGCCAAGAAAGGTTTATTACAGAGGTGTACACAGGTGTTATAACAGAGCATATGCCCGCTGTATAGGAAATATTGATCCAACATTCCTCGGCTGCAGCTGGCTATATGAGTCGTGTGCAGAAGTCTTTTGCTTTCAGGCTGGAGAATTAAATGGTTCTTGCTCCCCCCCCCCCCCCATAATAGCTAGCACAGAACTCGACCACGGTTGAATTTAAAAAACACTTCACTCAGACACTGGATAATCAATACCATGCGTATCGAGGCGAATGAAGAGACAAAAAGTTATCTGGTGTCATCGGTGCAATCATTATGCAGGCCTCAATAATCCCCACTGCCCTGCCCTCTCCCCTCCCCTCCCCTCTCCTCCCTCAGACCCCTCACAGTCTCCCAGAGACTCCATAGGCTGCTGATAACAGACAGGCTTTGCTTTGGCTGCCTCTGGCTCTCTCTCTCTCTGGGTGGCTGCGTCCGAGACTAGTTTGAATTTAGTGCTAGTGGCAACGGTGGCGTAATGAAATTGTCTGTCTGCTTCAGAAAAGGGATGTGGTGTCTTCGCTGAGCTGGAACGAAATTACCCAGCGAAGGGCGAATGCCATTTAATTTGCAAATGAGAAGATAAGTATATTTATCAAGTGCATTTCCTCAGTCAAGACGCAGTGTTTTTGCAGGGAAAAGAGAGAGAGAGAGTGAGAGAGAGAGAGAGAGAGAGAGAGAGAGAGAGAGAGAGAAGACAGAATTTCACATGTAAAAACTGGATTGGTTGAAACAGCCCATCTGAAGACCCCCCCCCCCCCCCCCCCCCCCCTTCCCCATCCCTGGCAAGCTGAGCGTCTCTGATAGTTCCCTTTTGATACCATTTCTGAGCCCGCACAGCAAGAGGCCCTTTTAAATGAGCCCGCATGCTGCCGTTTCACAATGTGACAATATGTCCACACTTGGTTTCTTCCCATTAATGACTGAGTGAAATGCACTGTGATCCTCACCCTTGTACCACTGACACACACTATCTTACAAGGCCAACAAAAGATGACAACATACAAAAAGTTTTAACTTCATTGAGTGAGCATTTCAGCAGGCGCTAATTAGCCGAGAATTCTGTCAGGGATAGCGGGAAGATTTTGCATGATTTTGGGGTCAAACCCTCTGTCCTGATGCCTCAGAGAGAGAGAGAGAGAGAGAGAGTGAGAGAGAAAGAGAGAGTGAGAGAGAGAGCACATTTTGTGCCTTTTTCTCTTTTTCTGCTAATAGTTGTTTCTTAAGACCTGACCCCTGCTGTTCTCACCAGGCTTGGCACTTTCCTGTCACAAAGTCTCCTGATTTGTTCTGTTTCTTGAATATTGTGGAGCATTAACACTGTTCCCAAACCCAATTGCTCTTTTCTTAATTAGCCTAATGCATCTGTCTCTGTGTGTGTTCGCTCAAATTCAGGCCCCCGTCATTGACTGGTAATTTTCCCAGGCATAACTGACACGCTGTTCAAAACCGAAAATGTAAGTAATGCTAATAAACCTCCAATTAGTGAGTTTTGGCTTGATTAGAAGGCTCTTCTCCTTCTTTCATGCAGAAAATGTCACTGAATCCTTGAGCTGAAACAGTGGGAGTTGGAATGTTTTGATGTGATCAGAGACGGTGAGTTTTGCGCCCCATTCCTTATGCAGGAGTTTGAACTGCTTGGGATCATTAAGGTAAACAACAGCGCTTCAGTACGACTCAAGCACCAATGCACACACGCACTTATCAGGCTGACACACACTTACCACACACACACACACACACACACACACACACACACACACACACACACACACATACCAGATGCCACGATTAGAGTCAGACGGTGGATTTAAATCACAACATTCCTGTCGTTCAATTGGCAGAAGAAAATTCAATAACTGATTTAATGTTTGTATTTGTATTAACCATTAACCAAGAAAAAACACAATGATGTGATTTGTGTTTACATAATGCTAGTTTCAGAATTAGCATTACGGTTAAGGTTATTTGAATACAGTGTGTAAAAGTGCTGTCACTTTATAATGATAACCGGGTAACGCTTTAGAATAACCTTCGTTAATAAACCGTTTATGAAGCATTTGTTCATAATCTGTTCATCATTTACAAATCATTATTACAACATCTATAAACGTTAGTTCGCTATTTATAAATGAGTAGTAATGTATTTATGAACATGTTTCAAATGATTTTCTAATGATTTATAAGATCATTCATAAGGTATATGATAATGGTCTGCTCACATTTAATAAATCCTTTAGAAATGACAAATCAACCAGTTATAAATGATTTACTAATGCGTTACTGATAATCATTGCGTTACATTGTATGTCAGATACCATTGGAAGAGATACAATGTAACAAAAGCTACACAATAGGAAGATTACAAAGTACATGTCCCTACTTGAGCATGAGATTAAACTAATTAGATGGTCCAGATTGAAATTAGATACAGCATGTGCTATACAGCAGAAAATGAATATTTTCCACGGGACCCAAAACCTCCAAAATACTGTTCCTTACTCTGAGCCGAGAGTCATTTGTTAACGAGAGTCAGGAGTGGCATATAAGATTAATGCATCAAGTCAGTACCTCCATGCAGTCCAATCAATAATTTATGTGGGTGTATATTAAGTGTTTCTCAAAGTGCACAAGCATATGGACCCTTCTGCGATTTGAATCAGTGTTAGACCTGATTCATGCATTTTTAAATAATCAAAAGAGTTGGGGACAAGCAGTAGACGTTCAGTGATGGTAATAGCTGATAACTGCTGAAAGTTCTGGGGTATGGGTTCATCCGGTTCAAACAAGCACACTGAAGTTCAAGTATACCCATTTTAAACAGGTCATTCATTAACATGTGTTTATGGTGTCTGTACACTTAGAGGGGGCCAGGGGGGCCACGTAGTTCTGGATGACGGAAAGTTCCAGAACACACTACAGGATTGCGCAACGGAGTTTCCAACAGCTTCGCTTAGACATGTGCAGGTTTCAAGACGGGTATTTACTTCACTTCAGTGATAAGAAAGAGCCTTTTTTTTCATGAGCAGGTGACTGTGAAATGAAGAGGTCTGGATGTAATATTTGTATTTGATATTGAATATGTTTCTACTACAGTCATTTGGTTTGAGTATCACAGCGAACACAGGCAATATCACAGACTAATATTCTATTATTCTGTTTGTGCTTCTGCCCAGCAGTAGGCCAGCAGCACCGCTGTGACAGAGGAAATCTGGTTAACATTTTATTTGGATAGTCCGCCTACCGAAACTATAGAGATGGTTTGTTGAAATTCAAGTAAGAGTATTTGTAATTGTTCACTGAACATCACCTTAACCAAACCCCAATCCCTAACCGTAAAAATAAATTGTAGTTAACAGAGTTTCAACAGATAGTTTGTTTATAATCTTTAGATAGTCTATAGGGGACCATCCAAATAAAGTGTGACCGTAAACTGAAGCCAGATGTGAGTTAGTACCAGACAAGCTATTATTCTATACACATGGAGCAGTTCAGAAGTGCATACGAGATACTGATTCACCATCTAGACTCTGACCATCACAATGTTGAGACACTGAAGGTGAAGTGGGAAAAAAAGACATACTGAACTGTATCCTCATGAAACTTTACCAGCTTATTATATCTATTATAACACATAACAAATGTCATGATTTTGCAAGAAATGTGGTTAAGGACTGAGTTTGGACTGGGTCTGGGCTCCCATGATCATTCCATGGTTGTACTGTTATTCATCTTATTACTTTCACAGACCAAGTTGCTCTTGGTACCCTTTCAGCTTGAAAGGCCTGTGTAAATTGTATGAACCTGCACCATGTCATGGTAAGATTGAGCTCTTGAACATAAGTGATTACGCTCAACAGTATGTATGTCGGTTTGACTGCATCTTAAAGAGAAGCTTTGAAGGCTACCGCAGGCTTTCCCCTCATTTATTCTCTCGCTATCTCTTTTTCACGTGCTGCATTACAGTCATACAGGGAACCAAAAACCAACTGACTGCAGTTGGTAGCACTACTGGGACTGTGGATCCAAACACAAGCTATTTATTTTGTAACAGAGAGGGAGCGAGAGAGAGAGAGAGAGAGAGAGAGAGATTACATTTAAGAGATGCAGCCCTCTATTGATATTTCCCAGAATTTTACCATACCATTCTGCATACTCAAACACAGAGGCAAGCAATATATTTCACTATTGACAAGAGAGCTCCTAATCCACAACCTGGAACGACAATAAATATGAATGCACATTTTAAGCAGAACATTGCCTTGGAAATAAGCCCTGTGAATATAAAATGCAATATATTCAGCCACAACAGGCCACTTAAAATGGAAGATCTTCCAGCGAATTACATTCACCATTTGACAACTGCAGAAACATAAAAGCAAGCACTGTTCATGAATTGTCCAGAGGGCAGTTTTGGAATTATTCTGAACGGGAGACGCATACCAGACCATCCCAGTCAGGCCAGAGGCCCAGGCAGGCTTCTCTAACAGCTTGGCATACATCTAAAATGATTACTTACATTTGTTACTGAGGGCATAGTGCCATTTGTTAAACGTTGACTCATTTGCAGAATCCATCTCATAAGGCCAGTGAAAGATATATAGCCTGAAAGATATAGTCATTTTGAAGCCTCTTTAATGACCTCAAGATGCTTTTTCATATCATTACGTTCGGTGGAATTGTTCGTGCCTTTATTTTCCAGAAGTCCCCAAGGGCCAGAGAACAAAGGCTGTGGCACAAGCATATTTTCTTGCTATTACCCAACGAATTAGAATGGAAAATAGATGAGTCCTCTCCTCCTCTTAGGTATCTACCTCCTGGCTGCGGTTGCATGAGATTGCAAATGGATGCTGCACACAGCAGTGCTGTCGCCACCTATTGCGTTGGCTTTTCTAGGAGGTCTAAATGCCCCTCATAAAGCACAGAAA